>NW_026000026.1:32709885-32721223 GCF_001458135.2 Marmota marmota marmota
AATCTCTATCTCCTGGTAAAGCTCGTTCTTTGCAGTTTGAATTTGTTTGTTTAGTTCATTTTCAAAATATACTTTCAATGCTTGGACTTGCTGTCTCATGTCTTCTCTAATATTCCATTCCATCTGAGTTAGGTATGCCTTGATTTCTTTCCTTGTCCATGTTTCTGATGCTTCTAGGTCCTCCTGTAGATTTAAGTTGTCCTGCATTGTTTGTAGTCCTTTTTTCCCTTGTTTTTTCATGTTGTTCAAGTTACTTTCCAGCTCTGTTTGACTGCTTTGTAACTGCTTTCTCCTATACATTTGTTTTGGCTTTGTATATCTCTGTTGTCTCTCCTTTGTGGTGGGAGATTATGTCTAGAAATGTTGGGCTTTATTGTACTTTAAAGCTGATTCATTCAATTCATAAAAGGCTTCCAGGTTCTGTATGCATATAGTGATTTGTTGTTTGTTCTTAGGACTATATGTTTAGGTTAGGTGCTATGATGGTATGAGGGTTAGTATGTCTTGGCTACTTTAGAAGATTGCTCTACTGAAGGTGGATACTAACAGGCAATTGGATCAGGGTGTTCGTAGTAGCTAGGTAGAAGGCTATATTTTGCTATTGTATTTATATAAGTTTTGAGAAAGGTAAAACTATAGAGATAAAACAGATCAGAGATTAATTCATAGAAGAAAGACCAGTAGAGGAATGGGAACAGGGGAAAGAAGGATGGAAGAGACAGAGGAAGTATACAGATTTAATTGTAGAAAATTATATTCTATGCTTGCAATATTATTTCAGAATAAACTTAAATAATATGTATAACTATAATGCACTAATAAAAATTTTGGAAAACAAAATTACATAGACAACAAGTCAATTTTTTATTTTAGTGAAACTTATTTTGTCACACTGTAATGGTGGGTACATAATACTATGCATTTGTCAAAACCCATAGATATACAACACAAGAAGTGAATCTTATTATATACAGATTTATACAATCAATTACAACATCTGGGAAACAGGATAAAATGAAGGAGGTAAAAAATCAAAGAAGATTAAAAATGTATAGTAAAACCTCACAAAGGACTTAAGGGAATGGGCTGACATAAGTAACTTTGAAAATGAGGGGAGACTGCAAGACTAAAGCAAAAGAAACTATACATAATCATGGTACTAAAATAGGTAATGTTGTTTCTTACCAGGGAACAGATTAAAAACATTCTGAAAACACTGTACATATTACTAGAATTGCACAAGTAAATAATTTGTTGGTAAGTAATGAGCTTCTCATTCTTGGAGAGAAAAGTTACAGATAAGCAAGAGGAGAAGTCTAGAATAGATCATTTGGTCCTGGATGGGAGATAAAAGTATCACAATCAATTTAGATTTATCTTAAAATAGGTACACATGAATATACATACAATTATGACCACATGTATACACACATGTTCTTTTTAGCTCTTTCCAATTAATGGTCTAAAAGTAATGAGACTCAGGGGCAATGAGCATAATCAGGACCACAAATCAGTTATATTGGTTTGCAATATAATTCCCAGTAACAAGAAGGAGGACTTCTTTGAAAATTGTTGATTCCAAGTCAAAATACATCAAATTATCCTGGAGTGTCTTATAATGATAGAAAGTAAGGAATTGCTCAAAACCCACAATAATGTGATAGATCAAAATTACAAAGCAACTCACTGAAAGGGCACCTAATGGCCAAAGCTAAAGCAACTTTAGCAACAGAATAAGCAATACAGTATTGAATAGAAAAAATATTTATGAGTCCCTAGTGATATTAATAGATGATAGAATAAATGGGAAAACAGACAACTCTCTCATATAGATCATTTACAAGTAATTTATATCTCCTCCCTCCTTAAGTGTAGCTCATGCACAGCAGCTTGTTCCAGAGAATATGATATAAAAAATGGAAAATAAAAGATAACTTTGCAGTGGAGAAAACTAACAAACACTGCCTCATTACTGGGATCAAACTTAATATCTTCAATGGCAAACCATGTTGATGGTATATACACTGGATATATAAGGAGGATGGCACATTACCCTGTGGCTCCCCCGACTCCTGCAAAATCCCACATCCCAAATCCAGAAATGAGATAATATCAGACAAACCCAAATTGAAGGACATTGCGCAAAAATTCCCAGCTAGTACTCACAATACTGTAAGCACCACCCCAAACAAGGAAAGTCTGAGAATCCATGACAGGGTAGAGGAATCTAAGGAGTCATGATGGTTAAATGCACTATGATTTTCTGGATAGGATCCCGGAACAAGGACAGGACGCGACAAAACTAAGGAAACTCGAATAAAGTATGTACTTTAGATAAAAATGACATAGTAATACTGTCAATAATTCTCACAGATATAATAATATTAATACAGGGGAAAACTGAATACATTGTGTTAAGGAGCTTTGTAATATACTTAAAACTTTTCCATCTATCTACTAATATCCTAAAATTTTTAAAGTTTATTAAATTTAAAAGTGATAAAATAACAAAATAAAAAAATAACTAAAGTTAAAAAATCCATTCTTGTAGTTCTAAATCTTGACATCAGACCACCACTATAGGCTTTGGGGCATGAAGAAAAGGTCTGGTATTATTACCAAATTGATAATAATCCTATATATGGCAATGACATAAGCTTCTTTCTCAATCCATCATTTCTGGTTTTTCAAGTCATCTTCAAGTGAGAGGTTGGATTTGCTTGTGTTTGATAATAAGTACAACAACAAATATGCCCACTGGGTTGATCTTCACAAAACATCTTAAGTCAACTTGACACTGTATCAAGATTGGAAGGTTCCAAACTCCACAACCATGACTATGGTTCCAGCCCAAGAGAAATTAGGCTTTGCAAAATTTGAGACTGAATGTACTTAATACACCCTTTAAAAAGACTTACAATGTGTCAGGAATTCTTCTGAACACTTTACATATACTATGTCATTATAAGTCCTGATAACTTTCTGAAGTAGTATTAGCATCAACTCCATGTTAGTATTAACAATATGTTCATTCTATCCATATCTATATATTATCTCTTCATTAAAATTAACAGACACACTAGACATTCATTGAACTTATCTAACTCAAGGTAGAATCCTTCCATAGTCCTTTCTTCTTACCATGACACTATGATATTCCTCAATGGGAGATGACTCTTTTGGAAGCTCTTAACCATTCTACTCTGCTATCTTAGTAAAATTTTTCTGGTGTTGTATTAGTCAGGATTCTCTAGAGGGACAGAATCAACAAAAATTATAATTTTAAAAAGAGGATTTATTATGTTGGATTACACAATCAGAAGCTGGATAGTCCATAATGGCTGTCTCCAGGCTGGAGAGCTGGAAGAACTAGTAGCTGCACAATCCAAGAGGCTGAAGCCCCAGAACAAGAGAGATCAAAAGTGCTACACTAGTATGAGACTGAAGGTTTCTGGAGAATCATTGACAAAATCTGCTTTGGAAGAGTGAAGAAGAAGGAGTTTGATATCCTTAGAGGATCACACCAGCAATCAAGAACCTATTCAAGAATTGAGCTTCCATCTGCTGCTGCTTTCTTGTTCTTCCAACTTTTAAATTCCATCTGAGCCATCATCCTATTAGATGGTGCTGTCATGCTTAGGGAGGGTCTCCATTTCCTCCCTCCCACATGCCAATCATTCTAAGACACACCCTCATTGACATGCCCATAAGCCTCAATTCAAATTGACAATTCAGGTTAACCATTACAGGTGTTTAATTGCTTTGAGTACCACAAAATTTAAATCACAGAAGGTTAAGTTAAAGAAGTATTAATTCATATAATAGAGAACACATTATTAGAACTTACAACATCGAGGAAATGTAAAAGGATCTGAATATTTTCAAGAAATAGAAGAAGCTGAAACAACCTAAAATTAAGGAATCATGTCTCTAAGGAACATCTACCCACCATGTCAGAGTTACTGGGCTTTTGAGAATAACCAGACCTTTACTATTTACATAGTCTGTAAATAATCAGAAGCTGTCATATTAGACACCAAAACTTATAAATGACAGCATAAAATTCAAGCCTTAAAGAGATTAACTATTTCATTGCAACTTTGTAAACACATAAACTTTTCTTCATTCATAGTTTATGCTTCTGAATTTTATGTTTTAAGGAAAGTGAAAGAGCAATTAATCAAGGAAAATGTCTGTCTTTATCAAAATAGTATAATTAATAGAATGTCAAGATTTTAAATCATGTGCTTTTCCATTTCAATTTGTTTTGGTTCATTTACCCACTGTTACAGGAATAAAAACATGTTAAGTTTTAACATAATTCAGGGTTGATGTCTGACTGGTTAGTGATAAATCACAGTTTACATGTTTTTTAATTTCATTTTTAGAATAATTTTATTAATTTACATATCATATATTTATATATCATATATATAACAGATAACTACACAAAATCAAGATTTAACACATGGTGATATTTTATCCTGTTTCTTTTCCCTCTTCTATGAAATCAAATCATCTACTGGCACTTTCTCATAATTTCATCTCTAGAATATATTTGAGGTTTTACATATCATTCCAGCACATTTTTATACTATTGTTATAGGCACCTATTCATGAGCAATGGGGACTATTTTGTTGAATATTACAAGCATGATTTTGTAATCCTAGTAATTTATATTAATTTTGACTTCAATATATCCACAATGATACATTTAATTTTTTAAATGCATTTTAACTACACTTTACTAAAAATTGCCCCCCAGAGTGGTTATACTAAAGTGTAGTCTCACTTGATATATACAGGTTTTATTATGTGGGAAGATATTATGAAATGTTTGCTAAGTCCCATTTCATCCCCCTCCCCCACTCCCAAGTGTAAGGCTTGACTCCATTTATTCTTCCCTGCAGTTGTGTGTTGCCAAGGAAAGTCCTGGTGACATGTGAGCAGAAGAAAGGTGTGGTCCTTCAGTCACTGTGAGCCAGGGCTGGGTCTTCCTCAGGGTCTCTTCCCCCACTTACCAGATGAATGCAGAGTGCTCTGAGGACCTTGAAAGAACTAAACTTTAAGATGTGAGGAACTGGGCTTCCTCAATGACCTCCTTAGAGATTTGATAGCCAAGAATGTGCCCCCTGGACAGGAATATGAACAATAAATAAATCTTTATTGCAGTAAGCCACAGCAATTATGAGTTTCTGTTTCAATTGAATTTGTTCCCTATTATCTTAATTAATATGTATATTCTTACATCCTCATCTTTTTTGAAGTTATCAGACTTGCATTTTTTTATTCTATTTTAAGTTTCTAAGATAGATGACTATGCAAATCTTGATAGCATGCCAATTTGTATCTCTCTGTACTATGAGATGAAGAAGCATTTTCCATGTTTATTGGCATTTGGTTTTCTCCTTTTTAACACTCCCCCATTCATCTCTTGCCCAATTTCTCATCAGATTATTTATTTTTTTCTCATTGTTTTGGAGGAGGGACTTATGTATTTTGGCTAGTATTCTTTTTTATGGCTACGCCGTTGTTAATATCTTTTATGCCAGTCTGTGCTGTGGATTTTAACTTTGTTCATGGTGTAACCTTTTTCCACAGATTTTATTCATCTTGGTACAGTCAATTTATCATTCATTTCTTTTATGGATAGTGTATTTTGCCTTGTTTATGAAATTCCACTTTGCTTTGTGGCCATCAAGGGATTTTCTGGTAGGAAATTCTAATAGTTCTTAAAGTTTTTGTTCTTCACATTTAGAATTTTACAGTCTGAAATTTAGTTTTGTATAACCTGTGTAACAATATAATTTTATTTTTCGGTTCATTTTGTTCACAATGATTTTGTGATACCACCTCTATTATAGAGAACATAGCCATAAACATGTAGGCTTTTTCGTTTCCAAGCTCCTCATTCTTTCTTTAGTCCAACATGCATATCTGCACCACATTTATCTATTGTTTATATCAATATCTCACTGGCCTGAACATAACTAGGGTTCATACCTGCCAAGATAAAAGCCTTCTACTGCTCCTTTTTTCAAAAATTTTTTAAGAGTCTTAAAACTATTTTATTTTATAAGATTTTCGATCTGTTCATTATTTATGTGAGGAGAAATAAATACAATTATTTTGTGGGCTTCCTTGGAAATGTATAATATGTATGGATTATTTGGTTGAAATTGATTAATTAATTTCATCCAGGAATATTGTATCTTCTTCAGTGTATTAAAAATTTTTAATGACATAATAAAATTTAGTAATTTTCTTCAAAAATTGTTTTACTGTTTCAACTTCCAGTTTTTATACCAATGGTGAAGGAATTATTATAAAATATGTTAATTTTTCTCTTTGCCTTGGATTGATGTATAAAAATGATATTTATCTTGTTTACTGAAATAAAACATCTTAATATTTTAGTTTTCAGCTGACTTGGTTACTGCCTTAAAAACTTACAGGTTGTTTTCTTCTTTTCTGTCAGTTATCTTTAAACATTTATTGTACATAGTTTTTGCTGTTTCTTGGATCCTATTATACTTGATTTAAAAAATGCTGTTTAATTATAATTTCTTCCTAGAAAAGCTGCTTATTCATTTTAAATATTATAAGATTTTGTTTGTCTGCCATGTTTTGCGGTTTCCCTCTTGTGTGTCATACTCGTGATATATGTATCTATTCACATAACTAACCCTCATAGTGGGCTGTTTCTTTGGTCATTTCTAATTATCTTATTTGATTTTTGCCGCAGTCTGGCTGGGCACAATTCAGGAGCCACTTGTCAAAAGAAACGAACTTTATTTTTAGAACCACACACGCCAAACAAAACAGCTCCTCAGGAAAAACCCTCAGAGCCCAACTGCCACCATCGGCTTCCCACAAGCCCCTCTCACAACCACAAGCCTCTCCACCTCCCACAATCCTCCTGCTCTTGAGGCCTATTGGCTGGGTCGCGTGGGCGGAGCCAAAAAAGTCCCCCAATGAGCAGCTCCGTGGTCTGAATGGGCAGGGAAACAGCCCAATGAGCATCACCACAAAGGAGCCAATCAGCTAGATGTTGCTGGGGCGCTGTGAGCCAATCATCAGCTGGCAGTCTGAAAGTTTGCTGGGGCCCCTTCGGCTGTGGCTCTCAACAGATTTTCATTTCAAAATAGTCATTTAAAGTTTTACCTAGAATTCCTGTGTCTTCTTTGCTCTGGAAAGGTAGCCCCTATGAGCTTCTTAATTAAGACCTGGCACTATATCTTAGAAAAACTAAAATAGGATAAAAAATGCAAGTCTGATAACTCTCAAAAGGAGGTGAGGATGGAAGAAAATGTATATTAATTAACTCTTTCATTAGTCAGACCCTAAGTGATTTGGGGGATTTTCTCATCATGTATTTAATAGAGACTGGCCTCTGAACCTACAGAGGGGAATGGATAGCCCTGGGTTCTGCACTTCTCATGTGAAATTTTGTTTCATATAGAGGTCTAAACAAAAAGAAGTTTTTTTTGTTTGTTTGTTTTTGTTTGTTTGTTTGTTCCATTCTGTGGACTGGTGGGAAAAGTTAATTCTTCTTTGAAAGAGAAAGCCCTTCTAGGGTATTAACTTAATGCAAAGATATTAGTTCTATTGGAATGCCTTCTAAAAAAAGCACAAGATCTGATTATCTGTCCTTGTGGCCTTTGAAAAGTCTGTCTCTTGGTTGGTTTTGCAGGCCTAAACATAGACCTTTGCAAAAGCTTTTCCTAGTGGTCTCTGGGGCCCAGGAGACTTGGGGCAGGACCAGTACATGGAAATCTCTGCAGGAATTGAAGTCTGGGTACCCTGGATAGCCACACTCCTCACTTACTTGCATTCTTAGCCCCACACTTTCATTCCTGTCTTTATCTGAGATCTGGACTGAGGTCTTCAGGAGCCCTACTGAGGACTCCTTATAGGGGAAGCAGGAAAATCTCTGAACACACTCTCCCCTCTCTGACTCTGTACCTGGGACTTTCCCACTTCTAGACATTCCTTTTCCCTTCCCCAAACCTCAGGCTCATAACAGGTGTGCAGCCTTTTGTTCAGACACCGTCCATGGTGAGAGAATCCTTTCCATGGGAGAAAACTGAATAGGAGATTGAGCATTGGCTTTTTAGTCTGTTACTTATACCATCTTGCAAAGTAATTGGAGCTTAAACTCTCATTGTTGGTTTGTTGTTTTAACGTTCTACCCTGAGACCTGGCAGCTCAGTTCTCCCAATTCAGTAGAGTTCCTGACAGCTTTACATCCCTACTTCTAAATCCAAAAATGTGTAACTGCCTGGGCTCCCCAATTATCCACTTCCTTTTTTTCTTGTTTGAACATCCTAACTTTAATTTCTTTTGTATTTCTAGAGCTTTAATTTTTTTCTACCATTCAAGCTCAGGTATTAGAACAGTCTATAGAGACTATTTCCTTATAAACAGAAGGAGGTCTAACAGAGCACTAGCATTATATTAGAGAATGCCAATAGGGACTCATATTTAATTCCTGCTCAAAAAAGAAAAGAACAATTCTGTGAAAATAAAGTCATTGTTGTAATTTAGCAGTTTCCCAAGTTTACACAGAACATAAGAAATGAAGGTAATTTAAACTGGATGAAAAGCAATTGCATTAGGTCAAAATGAAGAATTTTCAGACTGAGACTTATCACTGAACTGAATAGTTGAATCCATTATAAATGCTATCCTCTCAGAATCTGTACAAAGTGAATGATATTTAGTCCTTAGGTGTGTCTTAAAGATACCAGTAAAGAATCTTTTGTCTTCTTCCTTTCCATGCACAACCATGGTGTTTACTTTTAAAAGGTTTCTATTTTTCTAAACTATGTTGTTGCTCACAAATTTTAAAATGCTGTTTCTATTTCCAGAAACAATATATTAACACAGGCATTTAATTTCCCATTTCAGGAAATTAAACAAATTAGTTTAAAATATCCAAGCATTCTGGCTTCAGTGCACTGTATAAAAAGTAGCTTTCTTTTATCCCTTTGTATGTTAAATATAAGTTCTTTGCTTTTCCTTAACTATTTCTTTCTATTTGGAGATTTATCCTCCTCTACTACGATTCCCTAGTGACTCTCAGTGAGTGTTTATTTTGGTTAGGTTCCCTAGAAGAATATATCAGAGTCCAATGCAGTCATGTGTGTCTATGTCCGTGTGCATGTGAGCCCTTGCATATATGAAAGTGATTTACTAACGGAGTACTCTCAGGAGAAACCTATAAGGAAATGAGGAAAATACAAGAAAGAAGAAGCCACTTTGCAGACTGGTGTTATGGATGAAGTCTGGCCTCTGCCTGATTCCATGGGAGCTTAGGAATGTGAATGGCACCACAGGGTTGCTTATTACAAGGGGCAGAGCTTCTGTGCCCTCTCGTCAGTCATTGGCCATTATCTCCAGTGGGAATGTCACTCTCTGTTCATCACTGGGGCAGGATGGCTCCCACTGGCCAAGAGGAAATTTGGAGAAAAGAAGGCAGCTGTGAGCCATGAGAAGCAAACTCTCAGAGCAGCTGGGAGCTGGGTGTACTGGAAGGTAAGTGGAATCTTGAGAGGTCACCAAGAACATCTACTGAAGTACAGTTCATCTTTGTGTCACTGCAAGGCAGGAAGAATCCAGAATTAATGGAGCCAAGTGTTTGGTTCCTTTCTTTGGGTTTTGCTCCATGTTCAGAATTACCTATACTTAGATACATTTTTTAAAATATAATCACTCCTCAATCTCCATCTTTTTGGCTTTCCTGTATTTGATGTTTACCAGAAATAACTGGGATTATGCTTATAACGGTAGAAAGGATTTATGTAGCAACTATAGAATCAGCTATGATGTGGCCACCTACTAGGGCAAGGTAGGCTATACTTCAATGCCCAACCTTAGCTTAGGACACGCAAAGACAGGACTCTATTGAAGAATTGAGAAGTCTGAGCCCTATTTGTTGGACTATATCCATTTGTGCTACCATAACAGGCAGGGAAATTCATAAAGAAGGAGAGTGGGAAAATTATAAAAAGAGAGATAATTTCTTATAGTTCTAGAGGCTGGGAAAATCTAATGTTAAGGAACCCTGCTTCCAGGGAGGGATTTTTCTTCCCATGGTAAAAGCTAAAATGTCAAGAAAGCACACACAGGCAAGCTGGGGCTTAGTTCGCTTTTGTAACAAACCCACTCTCATGATAGTGACATCAATTCAAATGGTACTGGGTTAGTGATGTAATCACCTATCAAAGTCATGCCTCCAAACATCATTGTGCTGGGGAATAATTTTCACATTCTGCATACCTGCACTCTGGGGGACGAATTCAAATCAAAACATGGCAGGTATAAATTCATTTCCAGTTCATCTCAGTTTCATGACTTGATATAATCAGAAGTTACTATTTGGTTGAGCCACATGAAAGCAATCTGAACGATAGTCTATGCTCTCCCAGCCCCATCCCATCCCACCCCACCCTTTTTTTTTTTTTTTTTTGAGAAAAAGGAAAAAGAAGTTTTATTTCTTTGTTACCAAAGGAGAAACATAGGGGAGTCCAGTCCCAGAGGCTGTGATTCTGTTTCTGGGTGTGGGGGGACCGGGGCTATTAAAGGGGTGATTCAAAGGCTACATTCCATGTGTTCTCTCTCTATTTTTTTTTTTAATGTCATCCAATTTAGCTTTATAAGAGTGGCCTATTTTAGCTATGGTCATCCACCATGGCTCCTCCAAAAAGATGTCACATGAATGGAAATCTAAATTTCACGCAAAGAGTAGGGGACAAGCATTCTATTCAGAAGGCTCTGGGGCAGGAATGTGCTTGATGTGTTCCAGGAACTGGAAAGAAGCCCCCACCAGGCACAGTACATAAGAAGGAAATGGCAAAGGATGAAGTACAAGAACTAGGCAGGGCCCAAATCAGGAAGGATTTAAAGGCCAGGGGAGAAGAGGAATGAGAAGATAATATTAAGTTCTAAATACTATTTGATGAACATTGTCATAGTTATCCTAGTCTAGAGTGGAATGGCCCTGAGAGTATTCATCAGGGAGTTTCCTAGCCATGGAGTTTTTCAGAGAGAAGTGTCTTCACAGCTAGGTGAAAATGAGATAGGAATTTAGGGATGCAGAAAAAGAAATATACTGAGTCACAAAAGAGAAGTGCCCAAGTTGGGTATGGTGGCGCACATCTTTAATTCTAGTAACTTAGGAGGCTAAGGCAGAAGAATCACAAGTTCAAGTCCAGTCTCAGCTTCTTAGTGAGATTCTGTCTCAAAATAATAAATAAAAAGGACTGGGGATGTGACTCAGTGGTAGAGCGCTCCAGAGTTCAATCCCTAGGAGTGTGGCCAAAAAAAAAAAAAAAA
>NW_026000026.1:32723811-32771311 GCF_001458135.2 Marmota marmota marmota
TTGGGTGATCTCTCTACACGCTGACGGCCGCTGGGCCTGTTCTGCTGGTCGGTCGCAGGTCTGCCTACCTTGCAGGCGCGGGCGGCAGCTCTGCTCTGCCCCTCCTCCAATTGGTGTGACGTGTCTACCACGCCCGCGGACCGCTGTGCCTGTTCTGCCAGTTGGTCGCAGGTCTGCCTACCTTGCAGGCGCAGGCGGCAGCTCTGCTCTTCCCCTACTCCAATTGGGGTGACGTGTCTACCATGCCGGCAGGCCGCTGGGCCTGTTCCGCTGGTCGGTCCCAGGTCTGCCTACCTTGTTGGCACGGGCGGCGGCTCTGCTCTGCCCCTACTCCAGTTGAGGTGATGTGAGTACCACGCCGGCGGGTCGCTGGGCCTGTTCCGGGCGCGGGCGGCGGCTCTGCTCTGCCCCTACTCCAATTGGGGTGACGTGATTACCATGCTGGCGGGCCGCTGGGCCTGTTCCGTCCATGTGTTCTCTTGTTGAGAGCCACAGTTTAGTCGGAATGACACCTGGCATTTTGCCAGAGGGAATGGTTGAAAGGTGACCCTTCTGGGGGGGGAATAGGGCGGCTCCAGGGATTAGGCAGAATCCTGCTGGGAATAGGGTGGATCCGGGATTAGGGCTAATCCTGCTGCCTTGGGCGCTCACTACTTTGGAGTTCCCATTGAGTTCTCGTGGGGTTCTGAGAGAATTGGCGCGGGGAGCCTGGTGGAGGGAGTGTATTCCCGGGAAGTATGTGTAGAGTACAGGTGAGAGTTTGGGAATAAAGAGTTGCTGTTTGAACCTACAAGGCTTTGTGGCGGCTCAGTTATTTTGTGCCCAGACAGACTACAGCATTCTCTGTCCAGAGTTGGAGTTGTAATTCACTTGTTAATTTGGGAGACTGTTATTTCTGATATTTTTTTTGGTGCCATCCCCAAGTGTAAATTACTTCTTTCCTGTGGTGGGTGTGTACTCAGGGACAAATAACTCTGCCTAGCATGAGAAAGATAGGTAATCCTGTTTCCCCTGAGAATAGGGAATGGGGAGATTAGGAAGGAGCAGGGAGAGAGGAAGAGAAAAGAAACATGTCCATTTTAAAAATAAGTTTTAGAGGCAGAGCCGCAAAGTTTATTCAAAGCATAAAGTTACACTGTTACATTTCTCCACTGTCAATTTCTACATTCTGTTTCTGTGGTCTAATGGGTGACAACATCTCTAAGCTGCTTCCTGCTGCGAGAGGGCAAAGTTTCGGGGAGGCTATCTGAAGTCCTTGTTCTCCATCAGGGGAACATGGACAGTTAAGGATACTCAGCATTAGGACAGTCCAGAGGTCCATGGTGGCAGCTGGTGGGTGATTAGACAAGGAATACACAGGGCAAGGATCAAGCTAGGACAACAATAAAGATAGTATTTCATTTTTGTAAACAAAAGCAATTAGTATTTCATCCAGTCTCTGAAAACCATGAAGACTGTAACTCATAATCATACCAGTGAGAAACAGATGGAATTTACCTGTATAAGAGATTAGGAAGATTTGCAGGTCTTTGAGTTCAGGCTCAAATTGACTCAGGATAAACTTGTGACTCTGAGTTCTTTGTGATCATTATTATTAGGCACGCCTAAGAACATAAGAACCCTTCTTTTATAGCCTCCATCTTCACTTACTTTTGTTAGGCAAGTGTACATCTTAAATTACATAACAAAACTAATTAAGCAGTATTTTATTTTTAGCATTTTAAAAGTCACTGTTATATTTTGCCTGTCATTAAAACCTTTTAGTCTTATGGAGAAAAAACAAAATCTTCAGAGTTTTTGAGAAATAAAGTTGTCATTTAGTAAAGGAAAAAAAAATTGTCTTTCCTTTAAGTATGTATGATTGTGCTTGGTCATACTCTCCTGCCAGGTGTTTAAGACAAAGTTGGTCAAAATTGACCTTGTAGCCTGGGGCACTGGTGCACATCTGTAATCCCAGAAGCTCAGGAGGCTGAGTCAAAAGGACCATGAGTTCAAAGCTAGACTCAGCAATTTAGCAACTTAGCGAGACCCTGTCTAAAATAAATTTTTAAAAAGGGATGGTAATGTGGCTCAGTAGTAGATTGAACCCCCTGGGTTCAATCCCTGGTAACTAAAAAGAAAGAAAATGTCCTTGTTCTTATTTACTCTTAGGTTCTGCTGAGAATCCTCAGAGATTACTGTTGGGAACATGTGTGACACCCTTGCATCCTTTAGCATCCGCTATGAGTTACATTGGACTTCAAAAGATGAGTTCATCAGATGAGTCTTTTGAGAATTAGCTGCTCATTAATATATCTCTAAGTTATAGCAGCCGTATATATTCTTTCAACAAGAAATATCAACTATGAGTATTCTCCTATTTGCCTGCAAATACTAAGTAAATAATTTTTAATTTTAAAAAAATGCCACAAGGATGATAAAATGTCAAGTGTACGACCACACTAAGAAAAACAAAAAAAAATAGAAAGGGGGACCACTGGTTGTTCATTTCCTTACATAATCTGCATTATTCACCGCCTCCTGAAATTCATGGTAGGCTTTCCTTGCAAAAGCAATAATTTCTAACCATTTCCACATTCCAAAGACAATGAGGGCAGGAAGCCAATATTCCATGAACACGTTCTGTGATTTGAAATAATGTACGGAAATTACTACCACTGCTAATTAATGCTCAAAAAAGCATTTGATTTTAATTTTCAGGTAGGTAATGTTTTCTGGTTTACATTTCATTCACTCCTTACTTTGAAAAATCTGAAATTTCTGAAAAATCGTTAGTGTTCTTAAGTGCAATATAAACTGTCTAGAAGAAAAGGAAAATAACAAACTAAAGGTTTTTATTTACTCTGTCTCACGTTAACTCTTTTAAGTTGTCCTTTCATATCAAGATATTTAAATACCAGTTTAATATATTCATGGACAATTAACTGAATAAAAGTGTTTTGAGGGTTATGACCAGGGACACATTTGTGATTTCTCTGTTTTAAGAAAATTTTGCTTGAATTAGAAGAGAAAAATGAGGCATGATTTTTTAAGGACAGGAACCATAACGTAGTGTTTATGAACAGGTTCAAACTACCCAGATTCAAATTCATACTCCACCACACACTGGCTATGTGACCTTAGAATAGTACATAGTGTTTCAAGGCCTTGGTGCCCTAATTTGAAAGGGGAATTGATCAAAGCCTCTAATTCAACTGGGATGAGGCTTAATAAATTCAAAACATTCAGAAGAGTTCTTATAAAAGTAAACAGTAAATGTTCTTTTCCTATTACTTTCTTAGATCCCTTGCAGGGTCCTGCTGAACCACCTAAACTGGTTTTATGACATTTCCCTTCTAATAAAAATCATCAAAACCACTTTGAAGGGCTGGGGTTGTGGCTCAGCTAGAGCGCTCGCCTAGCATGGGTAAGGCACTGGGTTCGATCCTCAGCACAATATAAAAGAAATAAATAAAAATAATGTTATTGTGTCTGCCTACAACTTAAAAAAAATTAAAAACGCTTTGAGATAAAGAGAGTATCTTAGCATTCTTTTGTCATTTCTTTATTCTCTTACCTAGCTTAGAGGCAAAGGCCTGATGTCTTTTTTTTTTAAAGGAAGAGAGAGAAGAGAGAGAATTTTAATATTTATTTTTCAGTTATCGGCAGACACAACATCTTTGTTTGTATGTGGTGCTGAGGATCGAACCCCAGCCGCACGCATGCCAAGCGAGTGTGCTACCGCTTGAGCCACAAGCCCAGCCCCAGGCCTGATGTCTTTTGAGTAACTCCATTAGAAGCTGCATTCCTCCTCTATAATATCTTCTATAATATCTAAAATCACAAGAAATGAAGGGCTGGGATTGTGGCTCAGTGGTAGAGCACTTGCCTAGCATGTATGAGGCTCTGGGTTCAATCCTTAGCACTGCATATAAGTAAATAAATTAAATAAAAGACCCATTGACAACTAAAAAATATTTTTTAAAAAAAAGAAAGAAAGAAATGAAACAATTACCAAAGAAACCTTAAGACTGATAGCATCTCTTTCATATTTATGACTCTTACTTCAAAAACACATCACAGATGCTCAATAAATGTGTAAGAAAAGTTTTTTCAAAATGTGAAAAAAGGCTAAATAAATTATTGGATATTCTTTTAGTACAATGCTGGGTGTGGCCTAGCAAACTCTCTGGATGTACTCTGATTCTTTAAGTATGGATCCAAATATTTTACATCAATGAAGGAGTAGATGAATTGGTAGAAAAATAATTAGAAAATAAATTATTCTCAAGCATACCAATGCAAATGAATTTTTCTCCTCTTTGAGAATTGAGATGCAATTCATTTCTGGGCTTCTGTCCTATGGTAAGGACTATACTATATATTTTATTGTCCTGTGCATTTTATAGCCAGTTTTTTTTTTTTGTTTTTAATATGTTCTAATTAGTTATACATGAAACTAGAATGCATTTTGACACATCATATATAAATGGAGCATAACTTCTCATTTGTCTGGTTGTACATAATGTAGAGTTACACAGGTCATGTAATCATATATGCACATAGGGTAATAATGTCTGAATCATTCTATTATCATTCCTACCCCCTTACCTGCCCCTTCACTCCCTTCTGTTTAGTCCAAAATACCACTATTCACCCGCCACCCCACTTATTGTGATTAGCATCTGAATATCAGAGAAAATATTTGGCCCTTGGTTCTTAGGGATTGGCTTATTTCACTTAGCATAATATTCTCCAGTTTTATTCATTTACTGGAAAAATGCCATAATTTTATTCTTCTTTAAAGCTGAGTAATATTCCATTGTGTATATGTACCACAGATTCTTTATCCATTCATTTGTTGAAGGGCATCTAGTTTGGTTCCATAGTTTAGCTATTGTAAATTGAGGTGCTATAAACATTGAGATGGCCGTATCACTGAATTATACTGATTTAAGTCCTTGGGTATAAACTTAGGAATGGGATGACAAGGTCAAATGGTGGTTCCATTCCAAGTTTTCTTAGGAATCTCCACACTGTTTTCCAGAGTAGTTGCACCAATTTGCAGTACCACCAGCAATGTATGAGTGTACCTTTTCTCCCACATCTTTGCCAACATTTATTGTTCCTTGTATGCTTCATAATTGCTATTCTGATTGGAGTGAGATGGAATCTCAGTGTAGTTTTTATTTGCATTTCTCTAATTACTAGACATGTTGAATATTTTTTCATATATTTGTTGATTGAGTGTATTTCTTTGTGAAGTGTCTGTTCAGCTCCTTTGTCCATTTATTATTGGGTTATTTGTTTGCTTGGTTTTGTTTTTGTTTTTTTTATTTTTCATTTTATTTATTTTTTTTTAAAGAGAAAGAGAGAGAGAGAATTTTTTAATATCTATTTTTTAGTTCTCGGCAGACATAACATCTTTGTTTGTTTTGTATGTGGTGCTGAGGATCAAACCCGGGCCGCACGCATGCCAGGAGAGCACGCTACCGCTTGAGCCACATCCCCAGCCCCTGCTTTTTTTTCTTTTTCTTTTTTTTTTAATTTGGTGTTAATTTCTTTGAGTTCTTTATACATTCTGGAGATTAATGTTCTATCTGAGACGTGAGTAGTAAAGGTTTTTTTGTTTTTTTTTTTTCATTCTATAGGCTCTCTCTTCTGGTTATTAATTATTTCCTTTGCTGTGAAGAAGATTTTTAGTTTGGTTCCATCCCATTTATTGATTCTTGATTTTATTTCTTGCACTTTAGGAGTCTTGCAAGGAAGTCAAGTTTCTAAGCTGACATGGTAAGGTTTGGGCCTAATTTTTCTTCTATTAGGCGCAGGATCTCTGTTCTAGTACCTAAGTCTTTGATCTACTTTGAGTGGATTTTTGCACAGGGTGAGAGACAAGGGTTTATTTTCAACTTGCTGCATATAGATTACCAGTTTTCCCAGCACCATTTGTTGAAGAAGCTATCTTTTCTCCAATATATGTTTTTGGCACCTATGTCTAGTATGAAATAATTGTATTTATGTGGGTTTCTCTGTGTGTCTTTTATTCTGTACCATTAGTCTATGTATCAGTTTGGGTGCCAGTTCCATGCTGTTTTTGTTAGTATGGCTCTGTAGTATAATTTAAAGTCTGGTTTTGTGATGCTTCATGCTTCATTTTTCTTGCTAAGGATTGCTTTGGTTATTCTGGGTCTCTTATTTTTCCAAATGAATTTTATGATCGATTTTTTAAAAATTCTTTATAGTCAGTTTTGCATCTCTTAGAAAATTTATTTCATTATTCATGACTCTGGGTGTGTGTGTGTGTGTGTGTGTGCGCGCGCGCGCGTATTCTTTAGATTCTCCTTTAAACCAATCTAGTATCTTCTGGCTCCTTAATTAATTATAATTAGTTAAATAAAATACTTGACAAAATTAATTATATATTTATATAAATTTATGCGTTTAACTTTTTTAACCTTTTTTGAGTTTATTACTTTAGTTTAGGTTAACACATAGTTGCAAGAAATGATACAAAGATCTTATGTACTTTTTTTCTCACTTTCCCTTTTCTTGAAAAGCTATTGATATAATTTCACAACCAAGATATTAGCATTGATGCAGCACAGAGGGAAAGAAAGTCTATCACTACAAGAATTCCTCTAATGCCCTTTGAGAGTGATATCCTTCTTCCTCTCATCAAATGCCATATCTATAGGCCCAGGCAGTCACTGATGTGTTCTCCTTTCTGCAATTTTGTCATTCAAGAATGTTATATGAATGAAATCATATAGTACCATAGCCTTTTGAGAGTGACTTTTTCTTGCAGCCTGATTCATTGGTAATCTATCCAAGCTGTTATGTGTATCAGTTGTTGAGTAATATTGCATGCTGTGTAGGCACCACCGTTTATTCAACCATTCACTAGGTAAAAAACATGTCTATTTTCCACTTTGAGCTACTATGAGTTAAGCAGCAATGAATATTTACATACATGTCTTTGTATCAACGTAAATATTAATTTCTCTGAGCAAAATGCTCAAGTGTACAATTGCTAGATTTATTGATAAGTGAATGTACAGTTGTTAAGCTACTGTTCTACTGTTTTGAAGAAAATTCATAATGCTTTACATTCCTGCCAGCAATAATATGAGTGATCTAGTTTCTCTGACTCCTCTCCAGCTTTTGGTATTATCATTATTGTTTTAGTCAGCTTTTTCACTGCTGTGACTAAAGGACCCAACCAGCATATTTGTAAAGGAGGAAAGGTTTATTTAGGGGCTCACAGTTTCAGAGGTCTCAATCCTTAGACAGCTAGCTCCATTCCTCAGGGCTCCTGGTGAGACAGGAACAATATAATGAAAGTGTATGGCAGAGGGAAGCAGCTCACATGGTGCTCAAGAAGCAGAGATGGAGAGACTCCACTCACCAGATACAAATATGTATGTCCACAGCCACACTCTACTCCAATGAACCACTTCCTCCAGCCACTCCCCACCTGTCTCCACTCAGTTAGACCCATGATGGATTAATTCACTGATTATGTTAAGGCTATAACCCAATAATTTCTCCTCCAAACCTTGCATTGTCACATGAGTTTTTTGGGGGACGCTTCATACCCAAACCATAACAACTGTATTTTATTTTATCCATTCTGTTAAGTGTGTAATAATAATTCCTCATCATTTCTTTAGTGGTTAATGATGTTAAATATTTTCTTGTGTTTATTTGCATGCTGCATATTTTCTTTGTGAAACAGCTATTTAAGATTATTGTTTTTAAAGCAGAATTTTAAGAATTTGTTATATATTCTGGATAGTAGCCCTTCACTGACTATGTATAAATATTTTCTCCTAGTCTCTAATTTATCTCTCAGTTATCTGAAGATGGTTATTCACAGATATGATGTTTTAATTATAATGTAATCCAATTCATCAATTTTTTCTTTTATGCATCATTCTTTGGTTGTCAGAAGAGCTCTGTATCTAAGCTCTTAATCTCAAAGGGTTTCTCTGTTTTGTTCCCTCTACCCAAAGTTTTATAGTTTTGGTTTTACATTTAATTCTTTGATAAATTTGTTCTACATTTATTTTTGATAGTTTTAGAAAGCATAAGGTTCAAATAAATTAAGGACTTTCTGTTTCATTTTTATTTGATTTTTTTCTTTTTCTTTCTTTCTTTTTTTTTTTTTGACTATGTATGTTCAATTGCTACAGTACAATTTGTTGGGAAAACAATTTTTGTTTTTCTCCAGTTTGGCTTATTTATGTGAGTGTATTTATGGGTCTCTTTCAACGTGTTAAAGTGTCTCTTCACTGATAGAATATCATGTTGAGTAGTATACTTATCTGGTAGACGTTCACTTTGGTAGAGTGATTCCTTCCACATTATTCTGTTTTAAAGATGGCTTAGCTATTATTTGGTCTGATATCTTTCCATATAAATTTTAGAATAGGTCGTGTATTTCTACCAAAACAAACACAATCCCTGGAAGTATTTTTAGGGATCACATTAAACCTATTACATATTTGTCTAAATATGTAACTCAGTGGTATAGCACATGCTCAGCATATTCTAGGCAGTGTGTTTGAGACACAGCAACAGAAGGGAGGGAAAAACTATAAATAATTTGGAAATCCATGACATATTTACTTTGTTGAGTCTTTAAATATGTGATTGTAGAATGACTCACCATTTATGAGGTCTTCTTTCATTTCCATCATCAATATTTTGTATTTTTCAGCATACAAATCCTAACAAATATTTTGTTATGTTTATAACAAATGTTATACAAATATCCATAACACATGTCTTGTGCTGTTTATACTTAAACCTTTCATATTCTCTGGAACCATTGTAAATGCTATTGTATTTTTAGGTTTTGTTTCCACATGTTCAAGTTCTTTATTAGCACATATAAGTGCACTTGACTTTTTGTTTGTTGATCTTAAATCCTGTAACCTTGCAAAACTCATCTACTCCTTCTACATTTTGTTATTTACTTATTTATTGCCTTTGGGATTTTTCTTAGTAGATACCTATGCCATTTGTCTTTCCTTCATTATTTATTGCATTTATGCATCTGTTTTCTTTTTGCCTAATTGCAGGAGCTACAACTTCCAGTACAATTTCACATAAGTGGATGATTTGTTCTTATCTGAGAGGGAAAGTACTCAGTCTTTCTATGGTAGCATACTTACTGTCATCAGCTATTTTCATTTATTTATTTATTTTTAATCAAGTTGAAGTAGGTCTCTTTTCCTAATGTTCTGAGAGTTTTTAATATGAAGGAGTTTTAGGATGTAATCAAATATTTCTTCTATGTCAATTATTAAGTTCATGTGATTGTTTAAAAAAAACTAGCCTGTTAATATGATGGATTACAGTGGCTAAATATCAAATATTAAATCAATCTTATATACCTTGAATAAATTCCACTTGGTCATGGTAGATAATACTCTTTTATGTATTGTTGCATTTAATTTGCTAATATATCGTTGATTTTTTAAAAAATCTAATTTCATGAGAGACAATGATTTGTCATTTTTTTCTTTCCTTCCATAAACCTTGAATAGTATCACTTTCCAGTTCTCATGTCAAAGTAATACTAGCTTTGTAAAATGAGATGGGGAATGTTCAGTTTTCTGAAAAAGTTATGTGTGACTTGTACTAATTCTTCTGAATGTGTTCAGTAGAATTCTCCAGTAAAACTATGTAGGTAGGGAGATTTTATTCAAGAGATTTTTAATTAGGAATTTCACATTTTGAATGGTTATATGGCCATTCCAATTAATTCTTCTTAGGTGAGTTTTTGTAATTTGTGGTTTTTGAAGGATTTGTCCATTTTTTCTAAGTTGTTGAGTTGGAATGTGAGGTTCATAATAACACACAGGTTATCTCCTGTTTCATTCCCGATTGGGGTGATTTATGTCATCTCTATTTTTGTCAGTATTATTGAAGTTTACCAATTTTCTTGATTTTATTTTCCAAAGAAACTGCCTTTTGTTTCATTGTTTTCTACATGTTTTTGTTTTGCTTTCACTTTCTTTGAGCTCAGCTTCCTATTTCTTTGCTTAATCCTTCTTTGCATTTATTTTACTCTTTCTAGTTTCAGAGGTAGGATTAGTTTATGAGTTTCAAACTTGTTTTTTTTTGCTCAACAATCTACCTCATATTAACATAGCCACTACTCACTAATCAATATTATTATGGTATAATTTTTCTGTCCTTCTACTTTAAGTCTACTTTATTGTTGAAGTTTTATTGAGTATCTTATAAATACTATTTAGTGAGGTCACATTTTATCTAATTTGCCAATTTCTACATTTTGATTATTGAATTAAGACCACATATTTAATGTTAAACTTAAATAAATCTATAGTTTTATTTTCTGTTTACCTCTGGTTATGGTTCTCTGTTTCTCTTTTCTCTTCTTCCTTTGATTTACTTGAACCTTATTTTTTTAAGGTTTCACAATTTAATTATAGTGGATTTTATTTTGTGTGATTTTTCAATGATTTCTCTCTGTGTTACATTACTTATCAGTGACTACTGGTATCGATCCTTTACTATGTTCTGTGAAATATGAAAACTTTTTTTCAACTGAGGGGCCTTGCCCTTCCTTACTTTAAAATATAATTGTCTCGAGTGTCAGATGATGTTGTAATTTTTGTTTCATTTGATACATGAACATAAACAAGTTCATTAGTTTATCAAAGGTTCTCATTTGTAGAACAGAGAGATGCTCTTACTCACTTCATAGGAATGTTTTCATCCTTCAATAAAATAATGCTTGCATGGCACCTGTCATATTTTAAAAACTCATAAAATGTTAGCTATTTTATTATAGTCAAGTACCATTGCCACATTAACAAATAATTAGAAATACATTGCTTGTTGGGAATGTATGAATTGTCCCCAGTAAATAAGTAGCAGGCTTTGTTTATTTTTATTAACATAGGCTATTCATCTATGAAGTTATATCACACTTAAAGAATGAGCCATGTTGTGAGGATGCCAAGATAATTTTCCTGTCTTCAAAATTTGAGTGCTTTCCCAGAAACAAACTAGCTCTACAGATTTGAAAGTTGAACTCTCATACACAAACATGTCTTGAAATATTTGTATAAATGGAAAATGGAAGAGAGAAAGAAGGTCAAGTAGTAAATATGACAGACACAGGGTAGATAGATCATAATTTCACTTCTGGTTAACTTGAAAGGTCAAATAAGTTACTTTCATAAGAGTTTGTCATCATATAAATTGTCACCCATATTTTATAAAAAAAAAAATAGTCTTACATAAGTCCAAAATGTTATTTCTATTTCTAAATAAATAGGCCAAGAAAATATTTAAGAGTATTATAATTAAATTTTTCTCTCTAATCATAGAACTAATTTGAAGTTAATGATCCCCCAAAATGATTCCAATTAGACCATCAATTCTATGAGACAGATAACAGAGTTAATTAGCTTAGGGATTTAAGAATGTGGGTCATGCTTTTGGATTGGGTTCTATAAAAGTAGTGCTTGATACAGGAATTCAAGTGTTCTCAGGAAAAGAAGAATGAGGGAAACAGGTGAGATAGGAGAAGTGGTCTCAACTGGGGTTGAGATTTCAGCATGATCCCCAGGGAAGCTCTGTAGTATGAAATGCACCATGGACATGGTGCCTCCATTAAGTATTGGAGCAGCCTTTTAGTAATCCATGTCAGTGGTCATTAGCCTTGGACTGGCTATTCCATCCTTGTTACCAAAACCTCATAGTTGGATAGAGGATAATTATCTGAACAAGAGGGAAACCTTAAATTGAAAGCTATCTCCTCAGCTACCCATGAATGCTACGGGTTGATACACCTGCCTCTGGAGGAATCTAGGCCAGTGAGGGGTAATTTTCATTTCATTTGACACATGAACATTAGCAGGGGAATGGAGATCAGAGCCTGGGGGAAAAAAGAAAGAAAGAGAGAGAGAGAGAGAGAGAGAGAGAGAGAGAGAGAGAGAGAAAGAAAGAAAGAAAGAAAGAAAGAAAGAAAGAAAGAAAGGAAGGAAGGAAGGAAGGAAGGAAGGAAGGAAGGAAAAGAAAGAAAGAAAGAGAGAGAGAGAGAGAGAAAGAAAGAAAGAAAGAAAGAAAGAAAGAAAGAAAGAAAGGAAGGAAGGAAGGAAGGAAGGAAGGAAGGAAGGAAGGAAGGAAGGAAGGAAGGAAGAAAGAAAGAAAGAAAAGAAAAGAAAACCAGTGAAGAAGTAAGATATAGATCTGTGTTACCAATACAATACAGACAACAGTGGAAAGAAGTGAGTCACAACTCATGATGAGAAGTCCAATGGACTTATTATCTCAAGGGACACATGGGGTGGGTAAATGGACTTGAGAAGAAATGAAAAAAATTTTTCTAGATTTTATCTGTGTATTTTTCTACAGCTGTCCACATCCTGTCCACCAAGAATGGTAACATCACCACCCTTCCAACACAAGAGATTATATCAGTCCTTACCAGCACAGCAAGCAGCCACTAAAGACAAACACAATCCATAATTGTTTTCATACTTATTCCATTTGGAATCATCTTCTGGATCCTCAGTATGCAGCAATGGAGTCTAACAATGCCCCATGACTCAATTTTCTTCCTTTACTCATTTTCCCCCCAAAATATCTTGTAATAATTCTATGAGTACTCACTACACAGAGAATACTCCAAAAACCAATTTAGGGGGAGAATGTTAAGGGACCTAAATGGGAAGTAGGCATTGAGTGGGATATGAAATGGGCCATTATTTTGAAAAAGCTAGTGATAACTTCCTATACTTGTCCCAGATAAATAGGTAATGGGTTTTAATTTATTTTTTATTGACATATAATAGTCATACATTAAACTCAATGAATTATCTCTGTGCATACCTGCATAATCTCTCCCAGATTAAGATATTGAACTTTCACCTGTATTTTCTCTAAGCCTAGTTTTATGATAACAGTTAGACCTGTTTTGAAACAGGGCACAGCTAAAACTGGAATTAATTTTGGAAAGCATTTCTATGGGTTGCTGATTTCTTCTATTTTTATTCTAACTGCCCTATTATCTTTGTATGCCTTTCCTGATAATTAGCCTTCAGTTTAAGTGACATGCCAGTCTTGCAATGATAATTCTTGATAAAAAGGTTCTCACCTTCTTTTCCAAATAAACCCCCTTTGTTATTTTAGTGTCCCCAGCATCTGGAACTCTTACCATTAAAATGCCCTTTATGAAAAACAGCAAGGACACTCTTCATCCTGACCTCTATTTTAAGGATCAGTTAAGAGGCACTTGTCTGGGTCGGAAGTAATATATCTGCAAACAGGATGGGAAGTACTGAAGGCCACTGATATCCACACTCTCCACCAGAGAAAGTGCAAATCTGGGAAATATTACAATGACTTGGGCGAGAAAACAAGCGGAGACATTCATTGAAACTTCTTCATTGATTTAGAACCTAATGGTAGATATTCTTTCATTGCTGTGAAAGGTAATGACAGGCAGGGCTACAGATAACCATCCTCAAATCCGGATGCTTATCTTAACCCAAACTGCCTGCCTGGAATCCTTTTGACTTTCAAAAATAGAGCCTGAATTCATGCAGAGTCTGGCTTCCTAGGCAATTTGGGGCAGTTCCTGTGTTTAGTAAGGAATATTTTTTAAGAAAAGACTTCATTTCCTCCCTGTCTCCCTTCCCTCCAGGTTAAAGGCAGACCATGGAGACAAATATAGGGCAAAGTTTACCAAACAATAAATATTATATTAGAAATGGTGGGGGAAGTGTAGTGAAATAGGGGAGAAGTAGAAAATCTAGGATTCGGAATAATTTGGTTTCTAGTGGACATCTTAGCTATTACTAGAAAATCTACATTTTATTATTCTTTGAAAGAGCTGCTAGATTTTTCTTGCTAATAGTGTATTAGTATGTCAGCATTGATATCTAGTCATAAATTGTCCACAGTTTCCAGTTTCTTTAATGGGATGCTGTTAGCTTTTACTATGTTATATTGGTGTCATAATAGTAGTTTGGAATCATTCTTTCTAAGGTCAAAGCATTTCATTAAACTTGAAGTTCTCTGTTTCTGCAAGGCATAAGAGAATTCATATGATTCATTTGTTTTTAAGTAAAATCATATTTTTCAAGTACTTTTGAGAGGAACACAAGAGAGGGTGAATAATAGGATTTTGTTAATTAAATCAATTTATTCCATAAAATAGGACTATTTTTTTCTGTAGGTTATTTTGTCTATTTGTTTTAAGGAATCATGTTTTTCATCCAGGTTCTCAAACATATTTGGATAAAGTTGAGAGAAGAATTATCAGGAACACTTGTGATTTTTTTCTACATCCATAGACATTTCTCCATTTCTTCCAAGTTTTATATGTTTATAATTTTCTCTGATTCTTTTAGTTGTTTATCTAGTTTACTAGTTCTGTCAAAAATTTTGAAATACTTATAAATGTTCGGTTTATTCATGTTGGAAAATCTGTCTTGATTTTAAAAAATTTCTTGGGTAGGTTGCTGAGTTGTTGACTTCTTTTTCACTCTTTTTGGTTTAGTGAGCTAAGTAAACACTAAATAGTACTTTTTAAAAATAGGGATTTTTTTTCCTTGGAGGACTGCTTTAATTATATTCCTTTTTTTTTTTTTTTCTGATGCAAAGATTTCTGCTGTACATGTTTCTAAATCAATTTCTTAGAAGAAAGGATACTTAATTTTTAATTTTTGATACTACTTTTGACCAAGAAATTATTGACAAAATTGCTTTAATATCTTTGTGGTAAAGTTGTTTTCTCTTTTGTTATACATTTCTGCATTTATTATTTTATGAGCACTGAGTATAATTCTGATATATTTTACAACCTAATATAAGGTAGAATTTTGTAAATAATTCACGATCCTGTGAAAAGAAGGTGTTTGTTTGATTTCATGATTATATGACTTTATATACTTTATTAAGCATGCTATTTTTATACTTGTATATTCTACATTTTTTGTTTTGCATATTTGATATGTTTTGCTTTGAATGAGATAGATAAATATTCCTGCCATTATTTAAACAAATTTTTTTTTCTCCTATGTTTAGTTTTGGCTAGCCTTCAAGTTTTTGAGGCTATGTTATTTGACTCAAAAAAAAAAATTATGACACACCTTCATTGTGATTTCTACCATTTTTATTTTCTAATGGTCATTCTAATCAGCTGAATTCTACCTCTTGAATACCATCCGCCTGCCTTTGCTTTTCTTTGCTTTTTTATACTGTGTTTTCCACTATCACATTACTTTTAACCTATGTCATTATTTTAAATGCATAACATTGAAAGAGGGGTTGATTCTAGTGTGAGAAACATTTTTTTTTAAACAATTGTGTCTATTCTATACGTGTTCATTAAGATTAATGCATTTTCTTAGTTCGACCATCATATTTTATGTTCTCATTTCTGTTTTTAATTCTTCATTTGTGTTTTGAACTTTATGAGTTGTGTGTTTCTTTGTTCCGTACGATGAATGTTTACTTTGTGATAGTTTGGAGGGTTCATGATCTTCCATTTTCCACTTCTCTTTATTTTCATAACATTTCTGAGAACACAGCAAACCACAAATACTTTTGTTCTGTCATATATATTTAAAGCATTCCTTGATTTAAAGCATTAATATTTTCTCATCTCTCTTTCTTATAAGCTACCAAGGGGTCTTTAAGCTGAATGTGATGAAGATTGTGGTTTTGATTGAGAGAATGCCAACAAAAGGACTAAGGATCACCCAAGACCACTAGGCTGCTCCAAGTTGACTTCACATATAGCATCTCTGCCTTGATTTGTTTTGTATATCTATTTGTGAAAGATTCCAATTAAGAAAAGTTGTATGACTAAAATAAGCTTTAAAGTCTTCAATGTAGTTAATCTATAGCTGCCATTTTCTATCCAAATACACACACACACACACACACACACACATATGAACAATGCTGCATCACTTTAAAAAAAAAAAGTAAAAATACTGTTTTTCCTTTTGTCTAACATGAGCAATAACTTTCTGATTTCTAGTCCTTACATCCAGGAAAGAATAAGATAAATTGCTCTTGAGTTTTAAACCTCAACAACTCCATTTCTCTTTGAATGATTCAAGTTATCTTTCCCAAATGTAGTCTGCTTAGAAGAACATCAGTTCCTTGGAAAGAAGAAGAGAAAACCATCCCCTAAATTTAGTTGATCTTTTGCTCAGTTATTTCCAAGTCTTTACACAAGTCTGAAAAATTCTAATAAATGGCTCTTTTCTCAAGAAAAGAGAACATAATATTCTTTATTGTTAATGTAAATATCAACCTCCATGCTTAACCATTTATTCAAATTTACTGAATACCTGCAGTATGCCCAGCACATGAAAAGGAGAAACCATTATGAACAAAAGAAAAATTCATCCTGTCATTAAGGAAATTTATTTGCTAGTTTTCTAGTGAGAGAAATAAAGATTGATTACAAAGATAAAAAAATGTCCATTAGATTTAAAGACATATAGCTCATCTGATGGTGGGGGGGGGGGCACAGGATTGGGGCATCCTGTATCCTGGCTCTTAGCTCAGTATCTGGCATATGGAAAACTCTAAAAAAAACATGTTAAAGAAAGAGTGGGAGAGATGGAGGGAGGGTGATTTTGAGATTAAATTCACAAATTATTTCCTAAGGGTCAGGTAAAATTCTATAAAAAATTTAAGGAATCTATGCAAACAGGGAAAACAACAAAATGATGAAATTACATAAGATGATCCAAGCAGAAGCCTGTTAAGAACTATGAAAAGGCTAAAAGGACTTCAGATGGAAGAGACCCTTGAACACTAGTCCTCTAGTCTGTTCTTACATGGTACATGGGAACATGTGACAGTCATAGGTACATAGTATGATTGAAGCCACATTATAGGCAAATTATTGTGCCAGTAGTATTTCCTGATCAGATGTGAAGTTTTGGAAAACCACTCACACTACAGTGTGAGATCTATTCTGAAATTCTAAAATGGAGCCAGAGTTGTAAATTACTTTACCTAACCCATAAGACTCAATGTGAAAGAACAATCACCCATAGGAAAAAAAAGACATTTTTTCTTTAAATGGAATGATTAACAATATAAAATACTGACATCAAATGGGGGATAATAAAAGACAAATATGCCTTCAAGATTAATCAACTCAATTAAAAAAATAAGATGCCAAATTAGAACTTTTTTACATTTCCAATCATTGCCATCTTTTGAGGAGTTAACTGGCTGGTGACATTCTGCTTTCACTTTGACATTCTCAATTCCCTTCATTCCCTGTCCTCTGGTCTAGTAGATGAAGTTGCCGGAGTTAACTACTTATTTACCTATACTATACATTAGCCCACGTCTGTTCTGGTCTGTGAAATCCTTAAGAGGGTCAACCCTTAGTTTCATCACCAACAAGGCTCTTTTTGATTCTACATGATTAAACTTTCTTTGCCTGGTGGTTTGTGGCAGGAACTGTATCCCAGAAGATTCACTATCATTACCAGGTCAGTTTTTTAAAGAGTTGATCACATCAGGGCATGTTTCAGTTTTCTAGGGAGGCAATTACACATCATCACAAATTCCATGGCTTAATAATCAACTGAAATTTATTTTCTTAAAATTTTGGAGGCCAAAAGTTCAAAATCAAGGTGTCGCTGAGGTTGCACTTACTGTGGAGGCTCTAAGGGAAGATTCTGCATTGTGCCTCTTACAGTCCAGGGACTTCAATCTCTGTTTCCATGGTTACACAGTCTCCTCCCCTTTCTTCTGTCTTTTCTTCCTCTTACAGGACAAATATCATTGGATTTAGGATGATAGCACCTTGAGATCTTTAGTTACATCTATAAAGACTCTTTTTCAAAATAAGTCAACATTCATGGTTGCAGATTTTGATATGGACACATATTTGGAGGGGTAATCATTCAACCCAATATCAATTTTTGTAATTGTGTTATCAATTTTTCATTAACTTTTTCAATAGCAAGTAGGAGTTACTGAGACCAAATACATCTCACCCGATGTAGTTGCAGCCCACCCTCAGACCCCTAAATATGAGGAAAAAAATTGGTTTTATTTTGTTTGTCAAGGATTCAAGAAACCTAATGAGAAAACCTGTAAACATATTTATTCATGAAAAAAAAATCTTCCACTTGAGTTTCTCTCTTATTGAAAAGTATTTATTGACAAAGAAAAGAATGATAATTATTTTTCAGATATCTCTGTAACTATGAATATATACATATTCATATATACATATGTGTGTGTATATATGCATATACATACATATATGTTTTTATTTATTCTACCTGTCTCACCCCTTTTTTCAGACTTTCTGGTTTTCAATTATGTCAGTTATATGAATTTAAGTGTTAGATGTATGACTAGTGTTAAGGCTAGCTAGGATTTGGATTATTAGAACTACAATTAGGGGTTAGGACTGTATTTAGGACTATGATTAGGATTAGGACTAAGTCCAGAGCTAAAGGGTAAGGCTAGAACTAGGAGTGGGTTTAGGGTTAAAGCTAGAATCTAAGTTAAATCTAGAACTAGACCCAGAATTAGGTGAAGGTGAGATTTAAGCCTGGTTCTATGAATTGAACTTGAGTTTTATGGCAAACAATGTTAACAGTAGGATAAGAGTTAAGTTACAGTTATAGTGTGATCTTTATACAATTGAGTTTTTACAAAGTTCCCCCTTCTGTAACATGATGATAAAATTTACCTTGTATGTGTTGGAAAACTATTAGTAAACTCCAATTTAAGTGAAAATTATATGATTTTTAAGTATTATTGTATATACAAATCAACACTCTATTTTCTCCAAATAAATCTGAGTTTGAGATGATTTGGTTAATGTGATTTTTTAATAAATATTAAGAGTCAATTTCAATTCATTCCAAAATGAGCTTTAGCTAAATACCATGTGCTATATATGGTATTATGCCAGTTATTTTAGAATATTTAAGGGGGAGATATATTTATATTTTATGGTCTCTTCTCTAAAAGAATTTCCCATCTCTAGTTAATCAGACAATCTATCTGAACTACAATGAACATTGAAGGCAATGTGTATACAGTGTAATGTGTTTTGAGACTATCATTGATAAAAAGTCCAGAAGAATAGCACATGAATGACTGCAACTATAGTCCTAACAGGCTTTACAGAGCTATGAGTGTTTAGCTGGGTTTAAAAACTAACAAGGACAGCCTGGTGCAGTGGCATTCTCCTGTAATCCCAGTAGCTCCAGAGGATCCTAAGTTTAAAGCCAGCCTCAACAATTTAAGGAGGCCCTAAGCAACTCAATGAGACCCTGTCTCACAATAAAAAATAAAAATAAAAAAAGGCCTGGGATATAGATCAATGGTCAAGCACACCTGGGTTCATACAAATAAACAAAAAAACACCTAACAAGGATAACATGGATTCAGAAAGGCAGGGAGATTGCATTTTGTTGCCAAAAAAAAAAAAAGGATAGCATAGGTAGGTTGTTGATCATGTTGACCAGAAATGAGTATTTCCTGTCTATGAGTTGTTGAACAAACACATACAACACCAGGGTGGATTGTACTTATTAGAAGATGGGGGGAAGGGGAGAACTGCATCTTAGGTGGAAGCCTGTGTTGAGGGGCTTTGACACTCAGACCAAGGATGTTGAACTAGGTGTCATACAAAATAGCTAATGAAAAATAAGCTCTCAGTAGAGGATTAACATTTCAAATCCAGTGGAATAAACATCAGTATTATAATGTGAGAAATGAAAAAGGATTTAAAATTCAGACTCTGAGAAATGGACACAAGAAAATGCTCTGTCAAAGATTGACCTTATAAGTGTGTGAGCTGGTCAATGGGGATGAAAATGGAAAGAAGAATGACTACAAGAAAATTTGAAAGTAAAAAGTATCAAGCTCACTAACTGAAAGAAGGGATGAAGAGAATGTTGATAATAAGTACAGCGGTACAGTTCAATAAAGAGAATAATTTCCAATGGTCTATAGCACAGTAGGATAACTCCAGTTGGCAATAATTATACTTTTATTATAGTTATAACATTTCAATATATATAATAATATAAATATAAGTATAATATTATAATATTTTGTATATTATAATATTTTTATGATATTTCAAAATATCTAGTAGAGAGAATTTTGAATGTTCCTAATACAAGTACTAAGGAATGCAAATTACTCTGATCTGATCATTACACATTGTATACATGCATAGAATGTCACACTGTGCCCCATAAATATGTATGATTCTGTGTCAATTAAAAATAAAAATATATTTACAAATCGTGAAATAGTATTGCCCAGAACTCACCAAGAAAAATTGAGTTTGAATCACTGGAACTAGGCAAAAGTATTTTTTTAAAAGAATTTCACATGTGATTTTAATATACAGCAGGAACTGGAAATGTCCACATTTAGTCATGAGACAGAAGAAAACTAGAACCTCAACAAATAGATAAACTATGCAAATGACTGTCAATGGCTTCCCTTTATTCACTAATCAGATTATCACTAACCATCAGCACCACCACCACCCCTTGGAAAGAGGTAAATAATGAATGAGTGGAAGGATTCAAGGTCCCTTTTTAGTTCTTTCTTTTTGGCTCAGCAGCAGTGTTATTTTTTGTACTATGTATTTTGGAAGAAATATAGAAATAGAATCAGTTATTTTATGCATTATTTCATTTGAACTTCAATATTTCCAATGTGCTATATTGGTAGGGAGAAAATTATTTACATATTATCATCCATGTGTTCCTACTGTATTTTTTTTCTGGTTATAAAATAATGCATGCTCATAATTGAAAATTTATAGAAAACAGAAGTATGAAGTAGAAAATAAAAATAAATAATTGTAGCACCAATAAAACAAAACACCTCCCTAACTAACTGAATGGAAAATATGACCTAGGAAAGAACCCAAGACTATAGTGTAGGTTGGGCATGAGAAGTAGCACGGGGAGATTATTGATAGGGATTTGGAATTTTGCCGGATTTATCAGACATACTCATTTGGACTGATCAATTTTAAGCTTTCAGACAGAAGAAATTGAACCTAGAATTCAAAATGTACAAGAAAAATCCAAATGTTCTCTGCTGGTTCAGAAAACTCTACAAGACCATGGGTATATTATGCACACACATCTTCCTACTTGTGAACCACATTGAGATTACAGAGTTTGTTTAAGAACAAATTATTTTGTCAGTTGCCATGTAGTACGTACTCCTTCTTGGCCCTACATATGTGACATGGAATGATAACATCTTTACCTGTGTATTTACTTATCTCTATAACTCTTGTATCACCTTACATTAGCTCCTTACATAGCATCACACTATCCTGCATGTTGGAAGAATATGTGTGCCACTGTGTGTCAAAGGGATAAACAGATGATATACTTTTCAAAGAGGAGCAAAGTATACTCCTATTTGCTTTGTCTATTAAAATGAATAGCAGTTATGGAAAATGACGTTTTCTTTATTCTAAGCCTAAATTGAAAATTGTGCTTTTCTCATCAAGCTCCAACTGAAAAACCTCACCCTATCCTTCCCTTTGTTGTGTGGTATAGCCACCAAGAGTCTAAACCACCTCCCCTCAGTCTTAAGGTTTTCAATTCAAGGAAAAAACTCAAGGCTGAAACATTATTATTCAGTCAACACCCTCTCAACCCTTAAGGATGAAAGTGTCCATAGCTCCTTTTTCATTCTTTGTGACAGTTAAGCCCTGTTTTGCTTTTCTTTCATACAGATTTATCCTAAGGCCTGTTCTTTTTCACTGTGATGATCCACTTGGCCGCACCCATTTGGAAGAGTCTATTGCTCTGGTCAGGGTTGGTTTGGCTTGCTACAAGTGGGTTGCTACATTCTTTTTTTAGAGTCTGCCAAATGTGGGACAATGGGTGTGTCTTGTTGACATCCTGTGGTTCATCAGATATGTAGGCTCACTCTGTAGTGCAGCCTCCTCAGAAGCCTGCAGCTGTGCTGGAAGGCCCAGGTCAGCATGTCTGTGAGGAAGACTGAGACCTAATCCACATGCAGGTCTGCTCAGTCAATATGCTTGTGGGAATGGGAACATGGGCATGCTTGCTTTGTAAAATACACAGGGCTCTCCTCATACCTAGATTAGCGATTTGTGGTTGCAAATATTTGCCTATCTTTCCAAACCATAATTTATCCCAAAGAAATGACTATGTGACTTAGACATTCAGATGCAAGAACCACACACAAAATGAATTTCGTGGGACATTTCTTACTTTTAAGTCTTTGCCCCATTTTTGATTTGCTACATGTAGACCATAGAACCACTTTCAAGTTAGTGATACAGGGAACATTCATATGTAGTTAAAATGCATATTCCATGCAAGGAAGACCCAGAAGACGTAATTTTGGACAGGAGGAGGCAAAGATAACTTTGTTAATCAAATATATCATCTAGCATACCCACACTTTATCCTCAATTAGAGATCCAAGTGTTTTAACAAACTCATTTTATTAAGTGCAAATATTTCCTCAGGTAGTTAGACTCTAAAACATTTTAGTATGAAGTGCTTCAGTGATATTTTCAGTTATTTCATTCTTAACTTTTTAAATGCCAGTAAATTCAGGGACTTGGCATGGGGAAGGGGAGGTGACGAATGTTCTTCATTTTCAAATCTTTTGCAGGATGTATAAATTGAATAAGTGAATGAACAGATAATCACAATTTATTTATGATCAGGATCCAGTAACTATTTTTAACATGAAAAAATGGACTGTCAGACATAAATCAGGTAAAAGCCTACTGATTGGTGAATGTCAGCATGAAGTATGAGGATGCACTTTGCCTCTTGTGAAAACTTTCTGTAGATTTTAAGTTTTTCAAAAAAGTACTTATTTTAGATAATGAAATCTTACACCTGAAGAGTTTGTTTTGAAATCATTGATCTTGTCAACTAATGGATGACACCATTGACACTCATTTTTATTACAGCAAGAAAAATTAGAGGAAATTTTTTGAAGAAGAAGATGGTATTTGAAGAAAGGTAAAAGAAGAAGGGTACCTGGGGCCAGATATGAAGGGGTTGGTGGTCACAGAGTTAATTTAAAGTGAAAATGGGATATAGAAAAGAATTTTTCTAGTACTCTTTCAATTTAGCCAAAATTCCTATCTATGAATTTTCTGCTATGGATTAAAGTGGTTCAAATCCTGGATTTATAGATAAACACTGGCTCTGGAGTTGAAATTCTTAACTTTCCTGATTTATTTTATTTCCCATGTTCAGTTTCTCCAAATAGGGGCTTGTTTTCTCCATCAGCTCATTTTTTTCCTAATTAAAGAAGAAAACATTTGATTTGTCTCTCTTCCTCTTCTACCCACTCTGACCTGCATTTCTGAGGTTGCCCTATATTATACTATCAATGATGATAATAATGGGCACCACATTTATTGAACACCTATTATGGGCAGGTTGCTATAGAAGGTGTTTTTTCATGTAATTACTTTAAAATTCATAAAAGAGAGAGCTGAGGGTCAGAGGGTAATCCATCCAAGGTCATATATAATAACTTCAACAGCTATGTTTTCATCCCAAACAATCCACAGCTAATTTCATTCCAAAACCCCTTGTCATGAAGTTAAACACATAATTTGAGGAGAATGTTTAAAGTGAAAGAACCAAAGAGCTGAAAATGTGTTATTGTATTAATTGCCATGATACAATGAATGGAAATACATAAATTTCCATGACAGGATGAATGAATGATAGTTTGACGAAATCTTAAGAATTTCAGGAAAGCAAAGATTGAAATAATATCCATAGTGAAACCAATCTGGAAAGCAATATGGAGATTCCTTGGAAAAATTGGAATGGAACCACCATTTAACCAGCTATCCGACTGTTTGGTTTAAACCCAAAGGACATAAAAACAGCATACTACAGGGACACAGTCACATCAATGTTTATAGCAGCACAATTCACAATAGCTAAACTGTGGAACCAACCTAGATGCCCTTCAGTAGATGGATGGATAAGGAAGCTGGTATGTATACATAATGGAATATTACTCAGCATTAAAAGAGAATAAAATTGTGGCATTTGCAGGTAAATGGATGGAGTTGTAGAATAGTATGTTAAGTGAAGTAAGCCCATCCCAAAAAACCAAAGACTGAATGTTTTCTCTGATATGTGGATGCTGATCCATAATGGGGATGGGGGTCAGGGGAACATGGGAAGAATGGAGGAACTTTAGATAGGGCAAAGGGGAGGGAGGGGAAAAGAGGGGTTATGGGGGTAGAAATGATGGTGGAAAGAGATAGACATCATTACCTTAAGTACATGTATGAAGACACGAATGGTGTGACTCTACTTTGTGAACAATCAGAGACATGAAAAATTGTGTGCAAATATGTGCACTATGAATTTAAATGCATTCTGCTGTCGTGTATAACAAATTAGAGTAAATATAAATAAAAAAGAAATAATATTCATAGCTCTCCTCTGTTGGTTCTTATTGAGTGGGTAGAATTACCTCATGATGTTAGCAAAAGAGATAGGAATTGAACTCTACCTCAGATGACCCAACTCTACTCTGTGACCTGGGTGAGTCTTTTCAATGATCTCAACCTTGATTTGTTCCTTGGCAAATTGGGTTTATCCATCCCTATAGCTGCTGGGAACTTGAGTATAATGACTCTAAGAAAGCCTTTCATCTTCCTAAGTGAAGGGGAGCCTACAATCATTACTGCTGCTATTATTGCTTGTCGCAAACTTAGAATTGACAGAATTTTGTACCATTTTCAGATTAATGAAAGATTTTTATTTTCTGACTTTAAAATCTCAAAATCAATGAAATTTCTCTAAATTGTAGATTTTTAAAATTCCATAATTACAAAATCTGAACTTTACTCCAGTTTTTCTGACTCAGTTAAACTATTTCCAAAATAGAAGTAAAAAGTTTGGCATGGTGGCATAGGCCTATAAAATTCCAGTGGCTTGGGAGGCTGAGGAAGGAAGATTGTGAGTTCAAAATCAGCCTCAGCAAAAGCGAGTCACTAAGCAGCTCTTGGAGACCCTGTCTCTAAATAAAATATAAAATAGAGCTGAGGATGTGGCTCAGTTGTAGAGTGTCCCTAGGTTCAATCCCTGGTAACTGCCCTGCAAAAAAAAAAAAAAAATAGAAGTGAAAAGAGAAATCATTCAAAATTAACTAACATGTTAATTAATTTCCTAAGTACCAGTTTTCTTTTCTGATTCCAGGACATAAAATTTATAGAAATATATTGTTAAGAATTATTTTAATAGACCTTATCATTGAGAAAAATATAATAGCGTTTCCTCATTTTTTTTATTACAAGAACCACTGTGTTTTGTGCAATGCAGTGTATAAGTATCTGTGTATGTATAATATCCTGGTGGGCAAACACAAATACACAGATACATATAAACTTCCTGCCAGCCATTAATTATTAGAGTCATTTTCTGAAGGAAAGAAAACTTTTAAGATATTATCACAATAAAGAAGAAAGTTCTTGAATTTAAGTAACTTTTTTACTATGAAAGGCCATATAATCATTTGTTAAAAAATTTCTCCAAGTAGATCAGAGAAACCTCCACAGTGGTTCATAGATGAGCTTTTAGAAATCAATGAATTTGTCAACATAAAACCATTCACTGTCCCCTCCCATATGAAGGCTTTGACCACTTCCTACCAGAAGCGAGAGTCCTTTTGTAAACTGCCTCCTTTGAGTTTTTCTTCTGTTTTAAAATGTTCTACATTCTGTAATCTTAGCCATTAGGGAGGCTGAGGCATGAGGATCGTAAGTTTGAGGTCAGCGTCAGCAATTTGGTAAGATCTCTCTCAAACAATAAGAAGGATTGGAGACAGCTGGGCATGATGGTACGTGACTGTAATCCCAGTGGCTCTGGAGGCAGGAGGATCTCGAGTTCAAAGTCAGCCTCAGCAATGATGAGTTGCTAAGCAACTCAGTGAGACCCTGTCTCTAAAAAAAATACAAAATAGGGCTGGGGATGTGGATCAGTGGTCAAGTTCCCCAGAGTTCAATGCCCGGTACAAAATAAAACAAGGACTGAGAATGCAGCTCAGGGTTAAAGTGCCCCTGGGTTCAATCCCCAGTACCCAAAATGAAAAATAAGACAAATAAAATAGTCTATGTTTACTCTGGTATTATTGCTTCTTTTCAGAGAAAACTTTGCCAGCCCGCATCAGGTTGCTATGGCCTGTATAAGCAGTTGGTCAGCTTCTGCTGTCCAAAACAGAGGAAGGAAGCATGCTTTGTAGGATTTGTTTTTGTGTTTGCTTGGTGATGTCTTTCATTTTATTTAGTAAAACTGGTAGAGAAAAATTTACTTCCTCTAAAGAAGAGACAATTCATGGAAACAGAAACATCTTTAAAAAGAATATGTCTTACTCTTATTTCTTTCATTTGGAAAGATAAAATTCTTTCAAAACACATAATTATCACTCACTATTTTGTCTCTTCCCCTAATATTTTCTCATATTTCAGGAGCACATTCTCTGAGAACCATGATGTACAATATTCTTAAGAAAAAAAAAAACAGATTATCATCTAGCAGTACTATTTAAATAGTGGAAGTTCAAAAAGAATAAAAAGAGTAAATCAACTTGGAGGAGAATTCAGCCTTTTCTAGGGAAAGAGTTTAAAGAAGAAATCAAGTACTACAGAAATCAGTCATCAGACTGAAAATGTTCTTCAGTAAGTATAAGGTATTGAAATGAGAGAATAGTTCTAAAAATGTGCATCACTCCCCCATTCCACATAACAGCATTCTTCTGTCCCTCGGACACGCCCAGAGGATTTCACACTGGGACATTTCTTATCACATACATCCAGTCCTGGAGGTCATGCCCCATAGCCATTCTTCTCTGTCTCTAAAGTAATTTGCAGATTTGGGTGTAGTCTAGTGTATGCAGTTCTTCATTATTCTTCATCCCAAAAGGTCAAAGCATAATATGGAAATTCTTGAACTTGAAAGAGATATCCCGTTCTTCCCAAATTAAAACATCCAAAAATATCATTTATTATTCCAATAGCAAGGACTAACATTAAGCCCAGGGGAATAGGATGTCCTTTAATGAGACTTTGAAATTGATCTAACTTAGTCACTCAATGTTTGCCAAGTTTCAACAAAATTCCTTTGGAACAAAGAGAGAAATGAATGCTTCCCTCTACTAATTCATTTTCTACAATTAAATAAATCCTTCTACCCAAGTGTTAATCTTCAGAGGGTTTCCTACCACTTAGCAGAATAGCAAGTCAGAGAACTAAGTTTGTTCCTTAGAAGATGGTCATGAATTTACATCTCCAGGTTTCACCATGTTTTATCTCCTGCAAACAAGAATTTCCTCAATTCCTAAGAGAATGAGATAAAACAAGGGCACACAGAACAACTTGGGAAAAGTTAGGAGAACTGTAGTAATAAGTCAATATGAAGACACTTTTCCATTTTTATATTATCTTCCTGCTATTTGGTAAATAATAGTTTGAGCTCTATTCCCATGCATATTAATAGTTAAAGTTCTTCAATATCCACAGCAAGTACTCCCACTTCAAATAAAGGGTAAGAATGAATCAAGGTCTACTTTGATGAGTGTTCTTATGAAAACAAAAATGATATTAACTTCAAATTATAATAAATAATAACAGTAATGCTAAATTAGAAGTCTTACAGTCTTATTTGTCTTCCAATGGAATATATGATTTTTAACATAATTGCAGAATTTATCTTGCACTTCTGTTACCCAATCTACCCTTCAAAGTTGATGAACCTTGACATTGGTTTTAAATCTACATGATCACAGTTTCCCTTTGAACAGGGCTTGTTTCTATGAATACGGAGAACAATATCCATCATCAATTTATTAAACTTTTATATGTAAACAGTAGCAAGTTAACAAAATGCACATACATACACACAAAAAAATAATAATTTGCAGTGTCAATGAAGACTGGATCTTAGATTACTGTATACACTATCTTTACAAGACCATGAGCCTGCTTAAAGATAGGTACTATATCTCATTTGCCTTGCACATCTAGCAGTATGTCCAACAAATAGCAGAATCTTAATAACTGATAAGCTGATTGTTCTATGAGGACAAATTCATCTGTGATATTATCTGTCATAAAAGAGGACCATGCAGACAATGAAATCGATTAAATATATGTGATAAAATATATTATTAAAACAGTGAAAGAATGAATGGTTTGAATTATCTAAATAGTAGACAAAAACAGGGAGGATCCTGAGGGAGATAATGTCATAGAGGTAGCTATCTGTAAATTGAAATTAAAGCACGACAGGTGGGTTGACTGTTAGAGGCTATAGGAAGCCATTAAATATTTTGAGGGAAAAGAGTTTTTGTGGAATTGCTATTTGGAAAATAACATGGTGCTTTCTGCATAATAGGTTGCAGTAAGGGGAGTCAAAGGACAGTCAAATATATACATAAGCTTTAACACAAAATAATAGCTAGAGATTTGTTGCCTTCCACGTGTTTATTTCTCTCTCTACCTCTCTTTCTTCTTTTGAAATTCTACAAGGCTACTTAAATATCTTCTTATGCGGGTTCTCCTTCAGTTTATTCTGTATTTTACCACAGATTTATCTTCCTAAATTCCAATTATTTTCCTCTTACTCATACAATCAGAAACATTCAACTGTTCCCTACATTGTAGGACACTCATATGATGCTGTAAAATAAAGATCTGCTCTGATGTTAGAAAGAAAAAGTTTAAGACCATAAAGCATAGCCACTTACTAACTAGTTTTCTCAGCTAGGCATCAAACTAGACATAAATTCCTAAACACCATTCTAACTAAGAATTTTGCATTTTCCTTGACTTTGCCTCTGAAGATACTCTTCATGTACCCTAAATCAGTATTTCTCAATATTCACTGTATATTTCATCCAGGAATCTAGTTTAAATGCAGATGCTCATTTAGTGGAACTGGAGTGGAGCTGGAAATTCTGTTTTTCTAACACACTCTCAGGTTACCTTGATGCTTCTGGTCCATGGACCATACTTTGAATAGCAATTTCTTATTTCCATACTACAGGACTTTATTTACTAAAATGACATCTATTGTTTTTTGTTCCTTTCAAACTTTACTGAACTTATCAATTAACTTAGAATTTCCTCCTATATTATATTGACCTGTCAGAAACTGTCTCATCTTTTCCACATTCTTGTTCATCAGTGCTAAAATAATCCCCTTTAATAAAACTCCTCTTAATCCAATCCCTTGCCAACAGAGAAATCTATGTTGCTTTCCTGATTTCCATAGTTCTTTGTAATCTCTTATAGCATCATTAAAACCTCATGTTATAGTTATTTGTATTTTGTTTTATAATCTAGATTATAAGCCTCCTGATAATATAGATAATAGCTTCCACTTTTGACTAAGGAGTTGAAGGCAGAGTGTTCTGAGAGAGGGAGAGAGAAGGGCATGGTCATACTAGGAAGTGTTAGGGAAATTCAAACCTAGTTCATCTGACCCTGACACATTTTCTTATATTACTCTCAGCAGGAACTGCAATAACTCATAGCTCTATCATCAGAACACAGCACCTGACACATTGCTGGATTTCCATCTTTATTTATATTTGGCAACAAAGACATGGCAAAAGAAAGGACAATACTGTTTTTTTGCATGCCTAAGTTTAAGGTGTTGGAAGAAAACCCAATATAGATGTCTTCCTTCATCAGGAATTCGAGAGGTTAGGCGACATCCACAGCAGTGGAACTGGTAATGCTACCTTTGGGGAATAAGCTTCCACATTCAACCCACAGAGCTGCAAATTTAATTTATTCATCCTCATCGGCTCAGGACAAAGTTTATTTCTTGAGACACAGTATGCCCTTTAAGATTGCTGGGTTCTGGTCTCTTTATATTTGGAATAATATAATTATATTATTATTATGTTATGTTATGTCATAGGACATAATATATATTAAAATAATATATATGTGGGTATATATACACATATATATGTATGTGTATTCACACACACAAAGGCAATGTATGTTCACATGTATAAAGAAAAGAACCTCTTGTTATATTATTTAACATGTTGCTTGTTACATCTAAAACATTAGGGCCACAGATATTTCGCAAATAATGAAAACATATATTGTATTTACAACTCATGAGCTCTCTCTTTTGTAATACATTTTATTGCTTGGGATTTATTGGGCCATTTCTGTACATGGCTTATGCAACATCATACATTAATATGTCTGTCTTCAATCATCAAAGGGCAAAAAAATCATATAAGACATCAGTCATTTGCCAAGCTCATATAGATTGCCAAATACATCTTAAGTTCTCTCTCCTCAAGTCTACGTACTATTTATTGCTACATTTCTCTTCCTTGGCTCTAATTATTTTAATATTCAACTGCTCTACACTTCATAGTGCATCATGTTAAAATCTTCAGTCTGGCATTAAGAACTCTAAAACTTGAAGTTCTAGAGCTTGCATTCAGCATACACAGAGAATAATATAAGATACAGCTGCAAACAATGTCAACTTCCTCTAGGTTTTTTAATGCCCATATTTATTTCTACTATGTTCTAAAATCTAAACATTATTGACTGTTTTGACAAAGAAGGTTTATTTTTATTCTTTTGCCACTCTCAGTTTTTCCAATAGCTACTATAGCCCTATGCCAAGTATTCTCCTGTTAGTTTTCAAAAAACAGGTAATAAACCTCTTTATACATCTTATCCTTTAGTTTCTGTTGTGTATTTGAGATAGTGTTTCTTTGGGCACCTTTGAATGGAGAAAATATGCTTTTAAGTGGTATTAAATAGTGCCGTCTCTCTTGGGTCTATCTGGAAAGCAATGCATAGCCTGAGCAAATGAAAACCATTGAAGACCTCCCAGAAGACTCCCAAGTGAAGTAAAATCATGGTGCTGTGAAGTCCTCTGTACCTCTGCCCAAGCATATGGTTTGGAACAGCAAATTCTCACCATCATCCTGTGAAGCCAGTGGAATAGGAGATACTATGTTCAATTAACAGGTGTAAGCTGAGTCCCTGTGATTTGCCCACAGTTCATAATATTAGATACAACAAAACAGGGGTTACATGGGATTTCTTTGTGTTAGATTGGTGTTTTCCCTATGGTCTAAAATTTTAGGGCAATAAGAGGCGATAAGAAAGTGAATAAAATGGAAATCAAGAGATGCAGAATGAGCTCAAAACAATTAAATTCTTGTGAAGAAATAGAGGTATCCTGGCTGGTGCAAATTAGTGAATAAGGCTTTATTCATTAAAGACAAAGAAATCCAAAAGATATGACAAGATTTATCCAGTCCTACAGGGAATGCCTAAAGCCTCAATGATCTTTCCAACTTTATTCAGTAACTGTAAAACTTCTAATACAGAGCTTGAGATCCAAACACCCCAAATCTATATTGTCATTTAAAACTAATTAGAATAAATTTAAAAAATATACATTTGAATCAAGTTTTTCTCCAAATAAATCATTCTTCTAATGTTCAAGTGATAACCATATTGTCACCTTTAAAAGAACACAAGTCATATACAAACAGCTGAGGAGTACAGACTTATAGATTTGTTACCCGAAAATATATTGAAATCTTCTAGGTGTACAATTTCTAATATGTAAAATGAGGCTGGTATTAGTTTTAAACTGGTTAATGCACATAAAATTATTGCATTTTTGCCAAGGGGATGATCAGTGTTTAATGTATGTTAACTATGCATTCTTATGTGCATTTCAGCATTTTTCTGTGTGTTTCTGGAAATGAATGAATGCTATCCATCCAATGATACAACCAGGGAAGAAGGGAAACAGATTTCCGTGTATCCCCCACATGTCCTATGCACTGTCAGAGTACTGTCAGATAAGCAGAACTGAAGATCAGACAAAATTCCTTTTGTTTGACTTTTCTCTAAATGAAATAAGCAGCAGAGTCCACTATAATCAGCAGGGTAAATTAAATCATGAATGGTGCCCAAAGAAGGAAAAGCATCTGTCATAACTATTCATTGCAAAGATTGGTGTTCTCAAAGAATTCTCTTTAAATGTTTACTCTAGGTTCAAGTTATTGAGAGGGGAAGGGAGATTCAGAAAACAAAAATTGAAATTCTGGTTATTGATGACCCTAGTCAGTCTGTTCAAAGACATGCTGGTCATGACCAGGTGGCTCTTTGCTAGCTGCCAAACACGATAATGACAATAAACTTGTTAAAGCAAGATTTACTGTTACCAGATTGTCCAAAACTTCTCTCCTTACTCCTCTTTCCCTTTTGATCCCTCTTCCCCCCCCCGTTTTCTACTGATAACCATCTCTGCTAACTGTTCTTTCTTATGAGTATATTTGCCAGTAGCTAATAAAATTTTTTGAGTCATTCTTTGACATGAGTCCTGAAGAGGTTAAGCATTTTGCACAAGTTACACACCCAATAACACAGGGGAACTGTGGTAAGCCATTCTTAGACCGTGGCCGCCATTAGAAGATGGCGCCAGCTTCCACTGTGGCCTGTGATAAACAACTCCTTTTATGGAGAGTTGGCGCGCAATCCCTTACCACCCTATGAGAGAGATCCACGTGGTGGCTTAGGATTGGGACGCGGGGGGCTTTATTAAGCTGTGCTTGGGTGTGTTCGGGGGCGGGCGCTAGAAGATGATACATGACTCAAGGCCTGAATAAACTGTTGAAAGAAGAATCCTGTGTCGTGTTTCCCTGGCTGGCGAGGGGTTGCGACAGTTGGTGGCCCGCACGGGGAACATATTCCTCGAACCCAGGATCCAGAACTTTCAGCAGTCAGGGTGGTGCACCAGTAAGTTCCCAGGTAAGTGGGAATCCGCAAGTAAGTAGCGGGACGCTCCTCTGTAGAAAAGGAGAGAGCGGGGATTTCATAGAACAGAACGCTCCTCCGTAGAAAAGGAGAGAGCGGGGATTTTTGTACTTTCACTTTCATTATATCTTTGGAGACATTATGGACGCTACCTCTTCAAGCCCAATTTTGTTGGCCCTAGATGGGTTGCTATGTTCAAAAGGACTTAAGGTAAAGCAGAGCACTTTGCAGATGTTTTTGAGAGAAACTGATATAGCAGCTCCTTGGTTTGCCTTTTCAGGGAGTCTTACGATTCCTAGCTGGGACAAATTAGGGAAAGATCTAGATTTCGCTTGTGAGCAAGGCACCTTAGAGGGTGGTGTTATACCACTTTGGAAGTTAGTTAGAGGATGTATAGCAGATAGTAAATGCCAAGAAGCTGTGAGTGAGGGTCAAGCTGTTCTTGAGCAACTACATGAGGAAAAATCTGAAGGATCACATAGTGAAGTGGCAGAGAGTATTAAGAGTAAGAGTAGTGAGAAGGCAAAAGAGCCTGAAAATAAAAATAGGAGAAGGCTCTACCCAGACTTGACCGAATTAAAAACGCCTGAGAACACAAGCGACTCAGAGAGTTCTGAGGACCTTGATATATTGCTACAACAACTACGTAAGATAAAAATGAAAAAGAAGAAAAAGGAGACACAGGGCACGCAGGCCTACTGTAAGAAGGGGAAGGGATCTAATATCGGTCAACAAAACTCTGAGGAGGAGGAGGTAGAATATCTAGAAGAAGATATGGTGCCGGTTGCCCCACCCCCGTATGTGGGGGGGAGCCAAGGTTCCGGGAGATCTTTTCATGCGCAAGTTTGGAGGACAGTTAATACAGATATGGGACTTGCATACCCTGTATTTCAGGACAATAACAGGGGAAGATATCATGAGCCTTTAGACTTTAAGATAATTAAAACCTTGGCAGAATCTGTCCGCACTTATGGCATAGATGCCGCTTTCACCCTTACTCAGGTGGAGGGACTTACTAGATTTTGCATGACTCCTTCAGATTGGGCTAGTCTAGTCCGCGCTTGTGTTTCCCCAGGGAAATACTTGGATTGGAGAGCATTTATGCTAGAGGGTGCAGTAGAGCAAGCTGCCCAAAATCATGCAGCGGGACGCCCTGCCTGGGATAAGGATATGCTTTTGGGACAAGGCAGGTTTGCTAATCAACAAACAGGATACCCCCCTGAGGTATATGAACAGATTAATAACATTTGTATCCGTGCATGGAAATCACTCCCAAATAGAGGAGAAGTGTCTGGCAATTTGACAAAAATTATACAAGGCCCCACAGAACCTTTCTCAGACTTTGTTGCCAGGATGGTGGACGCCGCAGGAAAAATCTTTGGTGACCCTGATAGAGCAATGCCCTTGATTAAACAACTTGTCTTTGAACAATGTACTAAAGAATGTAAAGCAGCTATTACTCCTTATAAAAACAAAGGCATAGAGGCCTGGATGAAAGTCTGTAGAGAAATAGGTGGGCCGTTAACTAATGCAGGCCTTGCTGCTGCTGTCCTTCAATTATCACATAAATCCAGCCCTGTTGCCGGAAAGTGTTTTGGGTGCGGTCAAGGAGGACATTTTAAACGAGAATGTCCTAACAAGAAGGGAACATCCAAAATTGAGCCCACCTCTGTTAGCCGTCAACCGGGCTTATGCCCCAGATGTAAAAAGGGAAAGCATTGGGCTAATGAGTGTAGGTCCGTCAGAGATATACATGGTCAACCTTTAAAAGATAGAAACATGTCAAAAAACGGCCGGGGGGGCCCCCGACCCCAGGGCCCGCAAATATATGGGGCAATGGAAAATGGGACAATGGAAACCGAGTCATGGCCGTCCCTGCGCCATCCCAAGAATCGCGGAGAGCCACTGCAGGTGCCGCGGGACTGGACCTCTGCTCCGCCGCCAGACTCGTATTAACACCTAAAATGGGAGTCCAACTGGTGGAGACTGAATTTAAAGGACCTTTACCACCTGGCACTGTGGGCTTGTTAATTGGGCGTGCTTCCTCTGTCCTACAAGGCCTTCATGTTTTCCCTGGGATTATTAATCCGGATACGGTGGGAACAGTGAAGGTTATGGTGGAGGCTCCAAAAGGCATTGTGTCCATCTCCCCAGGAGACCGGGTTGCTCAATTGCTAATTTTACCCAGTTTACATACCCGCTTTCCTGCTGATTCCTTTTTAAGGACAAGTGCTGAAATTGGAACTACCGGAGGGAATTGTGTTTACCTGTCCTTAGATATGGATGACCGTCCCACTTTAAAGTTAACTATAGAGGGCAAATCAATTTTAGGTTTACTAGATACTGGGGCGGATCGTAGCATAATTGCATTAAAGGACTGGTCAAAGGGGTGGCCGGTGCAGCTCTCAGATCAATCACTAAGAGGTTTGGGATACGCTCAAGCTCCACAAGTCAGCTGCAGGCATTTATCATGGAAAGATTCTGAAGGACGTTCTGGCACTTTTCAACCATATGTGCTCGATCTCCCAATCTCTCTATGGGGACGTGATCTTATGAAGGACATGGGGTTTCAACTTAGTAATGAATATTCACCAGTTGCCCAAAAGATAATGCAGGACATGGGATATAGACCAGGTTTTGGATTAGGAAAAAATTTGCAGGGGCGTAGACATCCTTTAGAACCTCAACAAAAACTTGATAGACATAGGCTGGGTTTTTCTTAGGGGCCGCTGAGGATCAGGTGCCCATTACCTGGAAAACAGGGGAGCCGGTGTGGGTTCCTCAGTGGCCGCTCCCCTCTGAAAAATTGACTGCAGCTTATGCTTTAGTACAAGAACAATTAAAGTTGGGTCATATAAAACCCTCCACTTCTCCATGGAATACACCCATATTTATTATTAAAAAAAGGTCTGGAAAATGGCGGTTGTTACATGATCTACGGGCCATTAATGCTCAAATGCAGCTCATGGGACCCATTCAGAGAGGTTTGCCTTTGCTTTCAACAATTCCAAAAAATTGGCCAGTGATATGTATAGACATTAAAGATTGTTTCTTTTCCATTCCATTGCATCCTCAGGACTCCGAACGTTTTGCTTTTACTCTGCCTTCATGTAATCATGAGGAACCTGATCAAAGGTTTGAATGGGTGGTTTTGCCTCAAGGCATGGCCAATAGTCCTACAATGTGTCAAATGTTTGTAGGAGCGACCATTGTTCCACTCAGACAAAAGTATCCATTGTTAAAGTGTATACATTATATGGATGATATATTGCTGGCAGCCAAAACCAAATATATGTTGGAAGCAGCTTACACTGATTTGGTACATTTATTACAATCAAAGGGCTTGCTTATTTCACCTGATAAAGTACAAACAGGAGGTTCTATTGATTATCTTGGTGCTAGTATCTCTTGTAAAACTATTACACCCCAAAAGGTGACTCTCAGGACTGATAATTTACGTACCTTAAATGATTTCCAAAAATTATTGGGTGACATAAATTGGATTAGGGGTTATTTACATATTCCCAATGCTGAATTAAAACCCTTGTATGAAATTCTTAAAGGTGATTCAGACCTTTCTTCCCCTCGGCATCTTACTGAGGAAGCAAGGTCAGCGCTGCTGAAAGTGGAGGAGGCTATACAACATGCTAGCCTTTGCAGGCTTCAAGAGGATAAGCCTCTTCAATTATGTGTGCTCGCCACTGTACGGCAACCCACTGGAGTTTTATGGCAAGATGGTCCTTTATTGTGGATACATCCACGTATATCCCCTGGAAAATCCCTTGAGTATTATCCTGATGCAGTTGCTTCCTTAGCTATGTTAGGGATACAACAAAGTATACAATTTTTTGGTTTTCCTCCGACGTCTGTGATTGTCCCTTATACGTGTCAACAAATTCAAGTTTTGTGTGCTAACCTGGATAATTGGGCTATATTGCGATGCTCTTTTCCAGGAGAGATAGATAATCACTATCCTTCACATCCTCTTATAACATTTGTTAAGGAACATCCTATCATTTTTCCTAAAATCACTTCTTCTACGCCTATCCCAGGAGCTGCAAATATCTTTACAGATGGATCCAAAACTGGTATTGGAGCCTATGTGGTAAATGATCAACCTCCTATCCAACATCAGTTTGCTCCTGGCAATCCACAATGGGTGGAGTTACAAATTGTCATAAAAGTATTTGAACAATGTCCATTTCCTTTTAACTTAATCTCAGATTCTATTTATGTAGTTCAAGCTTTAAAGGTGTTGGAAGCAGTGGGTCCCATACACACATCAGGAGTAATGTCTTCCCTTTTTCTCCATCTTCAAACACTGATTTGGAATCGCTCCGCCTGTTTTTACCCTTTGCATATTCGAGCTCACACAGGTTTACCGGGTGCTCTTTCTGCTGGCAATGCCCAAGCTGACCTTGCTACTCGTCCTTCTTGGATGTTCCTCGTTTCCTCCTTAGACCAAGCTAGAAACTTTCACAGTAAATTTCATGTTAATGCACGAGCACTTCAAAAGCGCTTTACTATCTCCCGTGCTGATGCTCGCCAGATTGTCTTGGATTGCCCTAATTGCGTCATTTTGCATCATCCTCCTTCTGTGGGCGTAAATCCTCGTGGTTTGCGGTCTTTAACAATATGGCAAATGGATGTCACTCATATCCCTGACTTTGGCAAGCTTAAGTATGTCCATGTGTCTGTGGATACTTGTTCTGGCATTATCCATGCTTCTGCTTTGTCTGGTGAAAAGGCTGGAAATGTTATCACGCATTGCTTGGAAGCCTGGGCAGCATGGGGCTTACCACAGACCATTAAAACGGACAATGGTCCAGCGTATACTGGACGACAATTTTCTTCCTTTTGCAGCCAGATGGGTATCCAGCTTGTCCATGGTTTACCTTACAATCCACAAGGTCAGGGTATTGTAGAGCGTGCTCATAAGACTCTAAAAGAGATGTTAATAAAACAAAAAGGGGGAATTGGCTTAGGCCACACCCCGAAAGAGCGCCTCTCCCTGGCTCTATTTACTATTAATTTCTTGAATTTGGACATCCAAGGGCGCTCTGCTGCGACTAGGCACTGTTCGCCCTCTGCCCCGAACTTTGGGCACGTTAAGTGGAAAGATGTACTTTCTGGACAATGGTATGGGCCTGATCCCGTGCTGGCATGGGCACGAGGTTCCGTCTGTGTTTTCCCACAGGACCGGACGGAGCCGGTGTGGGTTCCAGAACGCCTGACAAGAAGAGTCCCGACATCAATCAACCAACAACAGGAGGCGCTACAACAATCTCATGATGAGGACCATCCTTCTACTGAGTGTCCTGGTTCTAATGCTGATATCGATGGTACAGGGGACATCAATGCAGTGGTGGGCGGTAGCTCGAACGTGGCCAATGCCGATGCCGGTTCATAGCAATTCTAGTGTTCTCCCCACTCTTTTTTCTACTTCATGTGAGATGTCTGCTCCTTGTGTTTCCCCTAGAGGGGACCAAGATCGGTCCTTCAATCTCTCCAGCATCAATCTCACAGGAGTTTTTTGCTTCAGTTTTTCCAAGGGTGATTGCATCCATTTAAAACTTAAGAACTTGACTAACTGGGAGGACCCATTGCAGTACAGTCGGATCTCGCAGGGAGTTTTGGGTGCAGTGCTCCTACAAATTAGCTCAGGGAAAAACCAGGGCTCAGGAAGCTTGACAAATACTTCTGAGCTTAATATTACCACTCTGGCCATTACTTCCCAGGTGTTAATTCCGTTGTCTCCTTCTAATCAGACCTCTAATGCCACTCATTTTAAGGCTTCTCCTTATTGCACTCCTGAGTGTGGCTTCCCCCCAACATTCACGCCTTGCCAAGATCATTCTTGGGAGAAACATCAGGTCGCTAAAGGTTTCTCCCTTTCCCCCTCTCTTAAAAGATACTTGTATAATTCTTCCAACAATAATTCCTCTATAGGAGCAGGTTGGTCTTGGTTTCAATGGTTGATTTCCAATGAAAAGGGAGCCACAGCTGATATTTCCGCTTTGGCTCAATTACGAGGAGTCCAAAGTTGGCTGTTTAATGTTTCTGGCAGTACCCAAGACTCGGAGCGAGGTAGGAGGCTTAAAATTTCTGCAAATAATTCACAATTATCTAATGCTACATTACCCTCCGCAGCAGTCTGTCTCCAATCTCCGTTCCTGTTTATTTTGGCTAATGATACATCACAGGGGATGCTTAATTGTTCTAATATTACCTGCTATTTGTCTGAGTGTTGGAATGGCTCCTGGACTACGGCAGTGGTTATGAAAGTTCCGACCTTTGTCCCGATTCCGGTTACTGCAGATCCAGAGTCTTTTCCTATTGTTGAACTGATTAGAGCCCGTAGAGATTTTGGAATTACGGCAGCTATAGTGACAGCTGTGGCGGTATCTGCTGCTGCAGCAGTTACAGCTGGAGTAGCCATGGCCAGCCAGGTACAAACTGCTGCCACTATTAATCAGGTTATTCAACAAACATCCACCATACTTGAATCTCAAAGTAGAATTAATCAACACATTTTATCTGGGATTCTGGCTGCTAATCAAAGGATAGATCTGCTTCAAGCTCAAGTTGAGGAGTTGTTTGATCTAGTACATTTGGGTTGTGTCGATCAACGTGCGCATTTATGTATAACCTCTGTCAGATTTAATGATTCCAGAAATGCCTCCCGCATCATCGGGGAGTATCTATCCGGAACCTGGTCCATGGAAGCAGAAAACTTGATCCAGTCTCAACTAACTCAGATTGCTGTTTTGAATAGTACCCGTGTCGAACCAGTGACTTTGGGTCAATTCACCAGTTGGCTATCCTCTGCCTTTTCCTTCTTTAAGGAATGGGTGGGAGTGGGCATTTTTGGGGCAATGTGTTGCTTCGGTGTTATACTTTGTTTGTGGCTTCTCTGTCGCCTTAAAACTCGCCATGCACAAGAAAAGGCTATGATTGTACAGGCTCTTGCGGCCTTAGAAAATGGCATTTCTCCACAAATCTGGCTTGCACATCTTAAACAGTGATTTCTGGGCAGGGCCATTGCACCCCAAGTTAGTTTCACATTGCACTGGGATTGGCCTGTCCTCTTCCTTATTCTCTCCCAGTGCTGAATAGCCCTTGCACTCTGCAGGTCTTGTTACCATTGCACGCAGATGGGTTTCAGGACTGGTCTTTCTTCTCGGCTACAGACTCTTTACCTTCCTCTGGGGCTTAGGGATTGTGTTGCCAACTTAAATTTTGTCATTATTACCAGGCTACCTGTGTTATCCTACTTCTCGCCGTCGTCACGATGCAGGATGCGAGGCAAGGCACTGCACTTGAGTGATCCCTCAACGGACCTCAAGGAAAGCATGTCCTATTGCATGCGGGTTTGACGTCCACGCCCCGCCCTACGAAAAAAGGCGTCGGCTGATATGGGATCAGGTCTGGGGAAGGCGCCTCCTTAGGACTGAACCATACATTGCAGCCACTTCTGCACGGTGGGATAGGACCTCTACTTTTGCCTGCATTGTTATATAAAATAGAAGGGGGAACTGTGGTAAGCCATTCTTAGACCGTGGCCGCCATTAGAAGATGGCGCTGGCTTCCACTGTGGCCTGCGATAAACAACTCCTTTTATGGAGAGTTGGCGCACAATCCCTTACCACCCTATGAGAGAGATCCACGTGGTGGCTTAGGATTGGGACGCGGGGGGCTTTATTAAGCTGTGCTTGGGTGTGTTCGGGGGCGGGCGCTAGAAGATGATACATGACTCAAGGCCTGAATAAACTGTTGAAAGAAGAATCCTGTGTCGTGTTTCCCTGGCTGGCGAGGGGTCGCGACAGGGAACATTTATCTAAACCCCGAAATTATCATTTAAAATAGCTAATCCCCCCAAATGTTGGAAGTCATTGGGCTTATAATCAGAATGTAAAAAGAGTTCCCAGGGAGAAAAATGGCAGCAAGCATTGGCTACCAAACTACAAAAACATTCTCCCCACCCCACACACATACTCCAGGCTTCATGTGACATACATTTGTGATCCCGATTCCTATTCCACTTCAAGAATGCCCTTGATGTTTATCTCAGCAAGATTCTGCAATGACACATCCATTTATGAAAAGAGAATTGTCCTTATGTTATGAAAGAATGGTACACTGTGACTCTTATCATGTGTGGATGTGACTCTGGGGAAAGGAGAAGGAATATCTACAGGGGGTCCTATAGACTTTCAACCAAGAGAGGCACCATAAAGCTGTTCTATAGTCTGAAACGTATTGCTAGGTATGCTAGTGCTTCCCCAGTGGTTCACTCCATTTTTCTCCCCAGTCAACACCAAAGACGTTTACCTCCATCATGAAGTCCGTCCAGTACTTTTTGAAGTTTATAACTTTACAATTGCTAAAGATCTGTAGCCATTTTATCCTGGGTGAACTTGGTGCAAGCTGCCTCGACCTCCCCTACTATAAATTTAGAGCGACTTTCAGAATGCAATGTCAGTATTTCACATCATAGCTACATTCTCTACTCATTCTTAAAATATAGCATGTGCTTGATAAATATTTATAGATAGTAGAAATCTGAGGCCCATGCCCAGTGGTCTTCTAGCTAATTTAGTAACTCTTCCCATATTTCCTTAAACGTAAACAAAGAGAAGTCAGCAGGAACCAACCAGAAGTATGTGACCAAATCTATTTGATGGCAGAAGTTGTTCTTTCCAAATGGAAAATAGTCTTGAATTTCTGCTAGTTATCTTTTCCCTTCTCCATATGTGCCAATTATTTATTCCATTCATGTACATATTCTTGGTGACCTCTGAATGGATGTCAGGAAACATTCTACCAAATAAAGGATTGCCAAGATAGCTTCAAGTTCTGCAGGAGTAAAAAGCATTGTGTGTAGGCAGAGAAATTAGCATAGGAGCTTCCTTCAGAATCTGCATACAGAGAATAAAATAGTACCTAGGTAGCGACTAGTCCCTGGGCCAAATAAGAATAAAAATTTTTGCACTGATTCTAAACATGATATTAAAGAAACCTCATCCAACTCCTCTTATGAATCATCTTTGAGTTATTCTTCAATTAAAATAGCAGCCTTTTAAAACATAATTCAATAATGATCTAAGTGTCACAAAGCTCTCAAGATCTAAAGAAGTATGATGCAGACTTTCTATCAGTTAAAATTAAGAGCAAGAAAACTAAGCCATTGAATAAGTAGCAGTATTAGAAATGAGATCCCCAGAATGAACTGCTCTACCATTTGGTTCTGTCACTATATCTCAGCCTCCTGAACACAATCCTAATGGTCCATCAGTCTACTTTCTGGAACTGTATTGGTGGGTCCTTCAGTTTTCAATTCTGTTCATGAGCTTATTAGTATCCCATTCTGAATTAGCAAGCCTCTTTGGTTTGTAATTCTTAGATTTGACTCACCCACTAAATCATTGGTAGCTTGTTTGATTACATTCTTTTGAAATAAAGAATATTTGCTACCATCTTAAAGATTAACACAAATGATTGAAAATTTACTTGCTGCCAAACTGTACTCTGAGTTTTCATTTTAGGGTATATTAATAGATTTTAGTGCACCTTCAGGAGAAAATTTCTGAATCTCGAATAGCAAGGTTACAGGAAAAAAAGTATTTTTTAAAGCCTCTATGTTTGGGAAATATATAATTAATTATATATAAATATTGCTAATAAAATACTATTTCTATTAAAATAACTATTTATGTCTTTATAGAAAAAAAACTAAGAAACTATAAATCCAGGTGATGCAACTCAGTTCATGCTTGCCCATCCATCTCAGTAAGGAGCTTGTGGGTGAGACACAGAGACTTTTAAGAGACACAAATGGTTTTTAATACACTCATAGGTATATGATATCAGTCTGGCTGCCCGAGAGTCAAATTAAACTAGAAAATCACATTAAGTTGTACATAGAGACACACACACATAAGTACACACACCCACAAAATCATATTTTTATTCTAAAAAGATCTGCCTAGACTGAGCTCATAGACTCATAAAACTACCAAATTTGTAGCTGACCTATTTTGGTAAGGTGTGAGCTTTTGAATAATGCCAGTGACTGATTATACCACTCCTGATTGTAGTGAACACACTAGTTTGTGTCCACAGGTCCAACATCCATTGATTCAACCAACTGTGAATAAAAATTTTTTTTGAAAGTATCTGTACTCAACACAGAGAGCTTTTTCCTTGTTCTTATTCCCTAACCAGTAAGAAGAGCAACTATTTACAAAGCACTTGCATTATATTTGGTATTCTAAATAACTAGAGACAATTCAAAGTATACAGAAGGATGTACTTAGATTGTGCAAGTACTATGCCACTTTATATGAGGGACTTGAGCATTCTCAGATTGCGGTATCTCTGAGGAGTCTTGGCACAAATCCTCTGCAGATGCCAAGGTATGTTACACATGTGTGTGTGAGACACATATATATGCATATATATATGTACATGTGTGTGTATATATGCATATATCAATTTCTACATAGAATTAAGCACTGCCTTTTTATTGTTATGCCTAGACAGTATAACTGACCTTCATTTGTACTCAAAATTACCCCCCTTTTTTTCTACTTTGTACCCAAACTGAAAAACAACAAAGTAGATGTGCAGAAATGAAGAACTGTGAAAGGGTCAATGGCATTTGAAGCAGCCCACAATTGTTTATGCTGTCATCGTGTCACCCTGCAGATTTTTTCCTACGAATTCTGGAAGAATTCTAACGTAAAGCATTTCTCCGGTTTTCAGATTCACATACTAGTCTAACCACCTGTGTATGCAATTGATTTGGTTTTAACTTTGAGCTTCATCCCCGAACCAGACCTGGCACCTGCAGAAGAAAATACCAGGGTCTAAAATAGAGCAAGCAGGGCCACAAAATAGCGTAATATCCTCCCACTGTGGTTCATAAGAGATGCTGTTTCGGGGTGTGCATTTCATCTCATGAGACTCCAGACAACAGAAGAGCTAGACAAAAGGAAAACATGTGATGGAGTAGTATTTATATTGCGATCTTTCCAACATTTCAGAAGGCAATGGTTTACAGATGTATACCCTCCAGTGACATTTACACTTCTATTGTTTTCTTAACCTCCTTCCCCATCTTATTACAAGATTCTTTTCATGAAAAAAAAAAAAAGATTACAAACTGCCCTGTGCTTTGCTGTGATAAAGAACACATGCTTTTCTGATTGCAAGGGAAGACATGATAAGCTATACGATAAGCCAAGTGTTAATGCAGAATTAGCTTCAGAAAATGGAATACTGTTATGATTACTTAAGCATTTACATTCTTGTGCCATAAATTCTTCCCTGTCTGAAACACACCACTTAACCCAGTCTTAGAACATCAAGACACTAATTTACAGTTTTCTGACAGGAAGCCATCTACAGTAATGAAGGCACAGTAGGGGATTTTAGCAGAAGCCCATCTGGACTTTGAGCCATGGAAGACACTTTCTCCTTAATAATGTATTAAAGAGAGATGCCATAAAAATGAGCTTCCATCTCTTGGTAATAAATTTTGGGAGGGAGAGGTTTTATAAAGAACCTCTTATTTTTTTCAACTTTCTTCACCAATTTTAGTGACTTAGTTCATTATTTGGCTTAGTGTCCTTCTGTTTTATTATGCCTCTCAAAGAGTTTGAAGTACTGTCAAGATGGCAGTCCTCTGAGAAAGGATATCTGCCTTGGACACATGCTTTCTTTCTTTCTTTTTTTAGGCCTCTGGATTCTTTTAGTGTGCAGAAGTGTTATCTTTCTTGTTTTCATTTGAAGATTTTTTTTTCTTGAAATAATATTTTTCTATGAGCCTATACTTTTGTAATTAAAAAATTAAAATGGATGTCTATTTGGAAATTCTGGAATTATTGTAAATCCCTTAACAACATGAGCATCTGATGGCTTCTTTCATTCCCTTCGTCCTTTGCTCCATGGGGCTCCCTCAGGGCTTTTTTCAAATCACGCATTCTGAGAGAGGCTTTCTTTGGTGTCTCCTGTTTTTATGTTATCATCTCATCCCATCCCATCCCAGTCTCTATCAATTCAAATGCTTCACCTTATTTTATTCCAATATACTAAGTACTTATCTATTCTTTGATTTATTTTTTCCCTCCACCTGTGAGAATATGACTCTATGATTACAGGCTTTTCCACCAGTTCAGCCAGGACTAGTTTGTCCCTAGAACTTAGAATATTTCATGGTGCCCAGTAGATTTGGAATGAACACTTGTGGGATAAGTGAATTGATAAGAAGAGATGAATCACTTGGTGAACGCGGAAAATAAAACAGAACAGTGATGACAGATCTGCTGCTGACACAAAGGTGGTTTTCAAATAAATGTGCATTTAATGAGTGATTAATGGATAAGAGGATCACAAACATTTAGAAAATAAAAACACAACAATTAAAGTAAAGGTAAAAGAGCAGACATAAGTACATTACCATTATTTGAAGATAAGATATTAAAAGTGATTAAGATGCAATTAGAATACAGAGTTTTCTTTTCAGAGCACATTTGCTAAAGAAAAAAAGAAGAAAAATAGAAATTCAAGTGAACGAAAGGTTTTAATGTTAAAATAGTCTTTCAGGGCTGGGGTTGTAGCTCAGTGGTAGAGCACTTGCTTAGCATGTGTGAAGCACTGGGTTTCAGCCTCAGCACCACAAACAAATAAATAAATAAACAAATGAATAAAATAAACATATTGTGTCCACCTACAACTGAAAAATATTTTTAAAAATAGTCTTTTAGAGATGCTTAAAAATTTAAGTATAATTGGCTATTGCTCTCAGCCTTGTGGTTAAGTCCAAGTGTAAATATAATTACTGGGAAAAAAGTAGACTCATTAAAAATGTTTGAGATTGTACGCAAAGAACAAAGGAGAAAAGAAAGTCATCCATAGTTGCCTCTATTTAATTCTAGTTCTGTAAATACTTGGGCATATTGAATATACTTTGGTATTTTTCTATGACCTTACATAGAAATGTTTGTAAACAGGCAGCAAATAGTTTATATGCTTACTGATATTATCTCCTTACAATGCAATATTTTGTGGTCATTGAATAGTCTTCTGTGAATCCTGCCAATTGACGTCTTGTTGTACCTTTGTACATGATTACACCATAATTTTTAAGCAATTTCCTCTAGACAAATTTTTAAATTATTGCAAATGTTTGAATTTTTAATTAATTTTCATTGATGTTTATTTATACATAATAGTGGGATTCATTCTGCCACATTAACATGTGCAGATAATATAATTTGATCAATCTTATATCCCAGTACCTTCTTTTCCCTCCCCTCTCTCCCACATAGTATAACTCTACATATCTCCTTTCTATTATTGCTATTATTTTAATTATTGATTAGTATTTAATATATGCATATACATACATGGCTAACTGTGTTATATTTGTACACAGACAGTATAATTTGCTAGATTTCATTCCCCAGTACTTCCCTATGCCTTCCTATCCTCCCTTCCTCTTACTACTTGGTTGGTCTTCTATTTTCATGAGATCCCTTCACTTTTTATATTTTAAAATTTTTCCACTGCTCCTGCATATGAGAGAAAACTTCAACCCTTAACTTTCTGAGTCTGGCTTATTTCTCAATAACAGCACAGTGTTCTCCAGTTCCATCTATTTACCAGCAAATGACGTAATGTCATTCTTCTTTATGGCTGAGTGTGTGTGTGTGTGTGTGTGTGTGTGTATTTTATTCAATCATCTGTTGAGGAACACCTAGGCTGATTCCACAAGTTGACTATTGTGAATTGTACTGCTTTAACATTGGTATTCATGTATCATTACAATATGCTGATTTTCAAATGTATGACTTTTCTAAATGAGGTTATGATGGTGCTTTTGAATAAATCTTTGCATATACCCAAAATTTTCATAAAGACTTAGAAACTTAAACATCAAAAATCTTGATAAAGATTTCTGTGTTTCCTCCAAATAATTACTGAGCATATTCAAATTTCCATGAGTAATGTTTAAAAATTCTAAGTTCTTCAAGATTTCTTAACCATCACTTAAAAGAAACATTTTCCATTTTGATAGATGAAAAATAAAATGGAAATTTGTTTAGGCAGAGTGGTACAGAGATGGATACTCAAGGAAACCAATAATACAAGTTGGGATGAAATTCTACCAGGGTATACTCAGTTTGCATTTTTCATTTGGTTACTTTATATCATAAATAGACCATCAATGTTACCAACTATTCCTGCCTAATTCATAATCATTAACCATGTTAGTTCTATTTTCAGTGGTTTGTGCATATGGAGAGATTTACATGATAAGTAGTACTCTACTTTTCTACAAATCATCCAGGCAACTTATAAACATTAAGCAAATCTCATGTTCCTTGTTTTTATAACCTCTCTGTTGAAGAACAGAGGGTACTCAAGAATATGAGCACACTAGAGAGGAAAGAGCCAAAATGTAATACACAAATTTAACATAATCTTCAAGCTCAACCAGAGGCTGACTCAGAGGGTCAAAATATTTTTTTTAGTATGATATGATAATAAGCCATGATATTTAAGGAACATACCAAGTTTGGGAAGCACAGAAACCTGCAATGCTATAATGATGACTGGGAATGGACAATTTCATATAATCAAATCTGA
>NW_026000026.1:32776311-32788875 GCF_001458135.2 Marmota marmota marmota
ATTTTGTCTTGGAAGTCTCTTCCGTGGTTAGACCACATTTCATATACTTCCGATGATAGACATATGATCTGAGCTTAGCAAAGGCAAGGGGCAGGCCACATGAAACATCATCAAGGCTGTAAGCAGCTGCTGCCAAAAATTTAAAAAAGACAATTTTACAGGTCATGAAGAAAATTGGGACCAAGATCAACCAACAAAGCACTCAGTGACTAGAAAAATAAGTATGCTATGCTCAGACAGAGCCAATATGGACCTCAAAGGAGACTTATTTACATAAGAAGAGTGGAATAGAAATACCAGGCTTAAAATATTTTTTATAAGAAGGGAAGAAGTGAATTAGGGAGAAATGAACCTGTCTTTGGGGAAAATTTTTTTCATTAAATGACCATGAATTTGCATAACACTGGAAAAGATTTATTCTTCCTCACCTTCACACACACACAAAAAATCTCCCTCTTACCAAAGATAAACCCATAACTAAAACAAAGCATAAAACATGATATATTGGCAATTTTCTATCTTCAAATGTTTGAGCTGTAAATTTATAAATGAATTTAATGGCAAATATTGAGACAAAATTGAACATCTTTGCTAATATAAAAAGAAAGGATACAGACATTCTTATAAAACTCACATTGATTTTGGAAAATAGAAACATTAAGAAATTTACTCATTATGATACAATTAGTAATTAATCTTAGGTAATCCAAATTCTTCTGGAAAGAACCTCAAAAAAAAGTCTCTAGTTAGAATACAATGATTTCCCTCACTTTCCTTGTTATAGTAAATAGATATGAACTTGCCCTCCCAATGGAAACAACTAGAAGCTTGGACAACATAGGCGAATGAGTGGTTTTCAGACATTGGACAACTAATGGTGTAAGACTGTGACACACCACAGAAGATGAAACAGATGAAATGATTTTTTTAAAAAATTTACCAGCTGTTTACCTTGGAGTTATCTCATAGGCTTTGACACAATAAGAGAAAGACCAAATAGAGCTGGAAGGTGCTATCAAAGATAAGATAGAGGTCATATTTATAGAGATGGATATAGCTAAATTTGTAGGACAGAACCATAGACAAAGAAGCTTCATAGACAAAGAAGCTTCATAGACAAAGAATTCTAAAACTCAGCAGAAGAGTGACTACAAGCTTGCTTTTAAAATCCAAGACTCACAAAAATAGAATGAAATTTCCTGAGGCTTTGTACGGATTTCACAGAAAGATTTAACTTGAACAACTCCAAGAGTGTAGACAAGGCTGGGGGATATTTGTGTTCTATCTAGCAGGTGTCCTGTGGTCTCAATGAATCCACAGATTATTCAGTAGAGAACTTGTAAGAGTTGACCTCAGTAGTAAGGCTAAACAACCGTATGACAGAGGATAGAATAGACATGCCTAAAGAAATCTAACAAACAGTCATGGGAAGACCTGAACTGGTTTTCAAGTGTCTTAACTTTCTGCAGAAACAAAGTTATCATTAAAAAGTAAATAACAAAATTTAGAGTTTAAAAAAGATGTAATATTGGTGTTTTGTTTGGATATGAAGTATCCACCAAAAGCTTATATGTGAGACAATGCAAAAATGTTCAGAGATTAAATGATTAGATCATGATACCTTAACCTAATCAGTGGATTGATCCACTTGAATGGATTAGCTGAGTGGTGACTGTGGACAGGAAGGATGAAGCTAGAGGAAGTAGGTCACTAGGGGGGTGCTGAGGTAAGCAACTTTCCTCCACCAGCCTTTCTACCATGATGTTCTGCCTCCCTGTGGGCACAAGGCTATGGAGTCTTTCTACCATGAACTGAACTCTGAAACCTTGAATCAAATAAACTTCTCTTCCTCTAGGTTGTTTTTGTCAGCATATTCGTCACATTGACACAAACCTGCCTAAAATAACTGGTTACCTAATCAAAACTAGTGAGATATAAAAAAGCAAGAAACTATCACAAAAGAAAAAAATCTGCAAATAGAAATAGTAGAAACAAATATGATGTTATTAATAGAAAAGGACTTTAAAAGAGCTATTACAAATACTTTATCTTTGAAATATTGAAAGAAAAAATACTTGATACTATTGAAAATCTTTACCTCTCATAAATATTGATTAAAAATTTAAAAAGACAATTTTTGATATACAAATACAGGATTTTACTTGTATTTGAGTATGTATCATGAGCATTTTTGCAGAAAAATTGCATGACAAAAAAGTTACAGAAAATCATTCAGGCAGAACAATAGTTATGTCAGACAGGAAGTTAACTCCATTAAGGATGTGAAAAGAGCCAAACATGGTAAATATGTTTTATTTTTCTTTTACTTTTTGCTCTAATGTCAACCAAAAAGAATTGTTTGTTTAAAGCAGGAGTCAGTAATCTATGGCCAATAGTCTTCCTCTTTTTGTAAATAAAGTTTTATAAGAACATATCTACACCCATTTGTTTAAATATCATCTATGATGACTTTCCCACTACAATGGCAGAGTTCAGTGGTTTTGAAAAAGATAGTGCTGCCTAAATCATTTATTTTTGTTAGAAAAGAATTACAGAATTTTTATTTAAAGAAAAGTAATAGTAATCAATTTTAGAGTTTACAACAAATATAGAAATAAAGAGTAAGACAGTTCACACCAACAGCAGAGAGAAATGGACATATTTTATTTGCAAATTTCATACATTACACTTGGCATGGTACAATATCATTTGGAGGTACACTGTAAATAAAGATTTATATTACACACCCTAGAAACCCATCACTCAAAAATAGAACAATTCCACTATTGTCATGTATGTAAAAAAAATTTAAAAATGTTAAAAAAATAGAACAAAGACAGATAGCAAATAAGTTAAAAACAGAGGTGAAACAAAATATAAAACTTTTTCATTAATGAAAATAAGGCAAGATGAAAAGAGAAACAAAGAATAGGTGGACAGTTGAAAGTCATAAAGCAAGATGACAGATTTAAATCACATCCATATCTATAATTATAATGAATAGAGATGTCCTATTTATTTAAAAGGCAGAAATTTCAGACTGGAAAAGTGACACAGCAGCTAACTACAATAAGGTTACTCAAATTAAAAAGACATACATAGGTTAAAAGGATTGTGTGTGTGTGTGTGTGTGTGTGTATAATGCAAACATTAACCATAAGCAGACAGAGTTACAGAGAGTATAGAATGTATATACAAGTATGTAGAAAGAGTATACATGTAAAGTCATGTTGGGGGTCTTGGACTATATCCCCTCATGGATAAAAGGTGGGGTACTGTTTTAACATAAGATTAAATATACTTCAGAACAGGGAATGTTATCATTGATAAAAGGAACATTTCATAATGATTAAATGATTAATTTATTAATAATATACAACCATTCTAAAGTTCATGCATCCAATTACCAAGTTCCAAATGCATAAAGTGAATTGAAGGACCAAAAAAAAAAAAAAAAAAAAAAACAAAACCAATCAACAATTATTGGTGATTATCAGAAACAAGATACAGTAAATCAGTCAGAAGACTACTGATAGGAATGTTTGCAATGTGGTGTGGCCAGCTCACTATTACAAGAACAATTCTTTTAATGATGAGAAAATGCATGTTCTTCTCAAGTATATAGCACATTGGGGCTGAAGTTGTGGCTCAGCGGTAGAGCACTCGCCTAGCATGTGCAAGGCCCTAGGTTTGATCCTCAGCACCACATAAAAATAAATAAATAAAATAAAGGTATTTTTTTTTAAAAAAAGTGTATAGCACATTCATGAAAAAAGACCATAATATTTCAAAACATTGGAAAAAAATTACAATAAAACAGAATATATTTTTTGCTATCTAGTAAAAAGGCAATTTTTAAACAAATCTAATAAAATAAGCAACCATTAAAATAAATCTCATAAAATAAATACTTGATTGGATGAAATTAATTTTAAACAATGATTTCCATTCATTTATTTAATATATGTCTATAATATCATTTGGAAGCATTTTATCAATTTTTAAGTTTTGAATTGCATAAGTTTTCCTTGTAATCAACTGGTAAGCATGTGTCTATGACAAATTGCCTCCCAAAACAGCAAAAGCCACGCAGTCACCAGCCAGCAGCTTGCATTTTATCCAGATGTGATATAGCCCAAATGTATTATTACAAAGGCTGACAAAACTACTGCTACCAATTGCAGTTCAATTATTTTACAATGAACAGACATGGCCACAAATGAAGTTCGATCCTGAGAACCATATTATTTTGTCAGAAACTATGTCATGTTGAGAAATGGAGGCCATCAACAAATTATTCACATGTGTTTTCTGTGAGTGTGTTTGAGTACCCACATATATAATTATACAAATGTTATTTAATGAGAATAAAGATATTTAGAGGAAATAGAAAATAACTTTAGTTCAGGGGAGTCAAAAAGAATCTGAGGGAGTTTAGTTCAGAAACACAAAATTAGGAAAAGACATTCAAACTAAGCTCAGTCCTTTTAAAAATAAAATTATACATATGTATATGTGTGTGTGTATATATATTTATATACATTTCATTAGAATAAAAATATTTCTGGGAAATATTTAGAGTAATATTTGTAATCCAAAAGTCAAAGTAGATGCAAATATTTAGGAAAAAATAGTAGAAACCCAGGCCCAAATTGGAACACACCAAGAGAAAGTCAACTTAAAATCCCTAAAGTTGAAATTAGTATCAGTGAAGCATCTGATCCATCTCCTACATTCAAGACCAGTCAAATCTAATGGAAAGAAGTTTTGCCATCTCTGATAATGACTGTAATTTCTAGGAAATGCTATATTCAACTTAACAAAATCGCTCTTAAGGGAATTTTGAACATTTTCTCTCATTTCATATTTTCTTATTTGCAGAAATTGCAAGAGAGTGGTTGCCTAACTATCCAAATCCAGCACACCTTCTCCAATGCACCATCTGGATTGCTCAACTCTTGTGTGAATTGAAATTTCCCGCAGCTGTGTTCATGTGTGTTATTAACCAGCATGGTATTGGATGGAGACTGGAAGCTGTCTATGTTAAAGTCTCAGCTCTCCCATTTTCAAACTTGCATGATCCTTATTTTCTCTCTGTGTGCCTTAGCTGTATACAGTTTAAATAAGGGTGCCAAAGAGATACTATAAGGAGTAAATTGCATTGTGTGTATACAGTGGTATATAGTTCTTAAAACAGTGACTGACATGTAATGAGTTCTATATAACCCTTGTTACCAGAAAAACAAAACAAAACAAAAACACTACACTATGTTAAATAGAAGTGGTGAAAGAGGGCATCCTTGTCTTGTTCCAGTTTTAGAGGGAATGCCTTCAATTTTTCTCCATTTAGAATGATGTTGGCCTGGGGCTTAGCATAGATAGCCTTTACAATGTTGAGATATGTTCCTGTTATCCCTAGTTTTTCTAGTGTTTTGAACATGAAGGGTGCTGTATTTTGTCAAATGCTTTTTTTGTATCTATTGAAATGATCACATGATTCTTATCTTTGAGTCTATTGATGTGATGAATTACATTTATTGATTTCCATATGTTGAACCAAACTTGCATATCTGGGATTAATCCCACTTGATCATGGTGCACAATTATTTGATTTGTTATTGTATTTGATTTGCCAGAATTTTATTGAGAATTTTTGCATCTATGTTCATTAGAGATATTGGTCTAAAGTTTTCTTTCTATGATGTGTCTTTGCCTGGTTTTGGAATCAGGGTGATAGTGGCATCATAGAATTAGTTTGGAAGTGCTCCTTCTTTTTATATTTCCTGAAATAAATTGAAGAGTATTGATATTAGTTCTTCTTTAAAGGTCTTTTAGAACTTGACTGCGTATCCACCCAGTCCTGGGCTTTTCTTGGTTGGTAGGCTTCTGATGGCATCTTCTATTTCATCACTTTATATTGGTCTGCTTAAATTGTGTATTTCTTCCTGATTCAATCTGGGCAAATAGTATGACTTAAGAAATTTTTCGATGCCTTCAATATCTTCTATTTTATTGGAGTATAAGTTTTCAAAATAATTTCTAATTATCCTCTGTATTTCTGTAGTGTCTGTTGTAATATTACTTTTTTCATCACGTATGCTGGTAATTTGAGTTCTATCTCCTCTTCATTAGTGTAGCTAAGGGTGTGTCAATTTTATTTATTTTTTCAAACAACCAACTTTTTTGTCAATTTTTTCAATTGTTTCTTTTGTTTCAATTTCATTGATTTCAGCTTTAATTTTAATTATTTATTACCTTCTATTGCTTTTGTTGTTGATTTGTTCTTCTTTTTCTAGGGCTTTGAGATGTAATGTGAGGTCATTTATTTGTTGACATTTTCTTCTTTTTTTAAGTAATGAACTCCATGCAATGAACTTTCCTCTCAGAACTGCTTTCATAGTGTCCCAGAGATTTCTATATGTTGTGTCTATGTTCTCATTTACATATAAGAATTTTTAAATCTCCTCCTTGTTGTCTTCTGCAACCCATTGTTCATTCAGTAGCATATTGTTTAATCTCTAAGGTGTGGGAGTAATTTTTATTTTTTATTTTGTCATTGATTTCCAATTTCATTCCATAACGATCTGATAAAATGCATGGTAGTATCTCTACTTTTTTTGTATTTGATAAGAATTGCTTTGTGGCATATTATATGATCTATTTTAGAGAAGGATCTATGTACTGCTGAGAAGAAAGTGTGTCTGCTTTATGCAAGATGAAATATTCCATATATATGTCAGTTAAGTCTAAGTTATTGATTGTATTATTGAGTTCTATAGTTTCTTTATTCAATTTTTGTTTGGAAGATCTATCCAGTGGTGAGAGAGGTGTGTTAAAATCACCCAAGATTATTGTGTTATGGTCAATTTGACTCTTGAACTTGAGAAAAATTTGTTTGGTGGGGGGGAAAAACCTTTTAAAGAAATCTCATTGAGGTAAATTTTCACTTTAAAAATTAAAAATTTCCAGAATGATTTATTTTTATGTTTTTTCCTGTCTCCTTCACTCCCTGGGGGGGGGGGGTTGGTGAATATATTTGAAATGAACCTTAAAACAGAAAAACTACAATAATGTTAAGAGAGGTGTATTCACATAGGAATCATGGCAGAATAGTTTCTGAGAAGTGTAAATATGCATGCCATTTCCCTCTAAAATGTGAAGAGATTTTCTGCCATCTTAACCATGAAGCAGCTATTGCAAATTTAACCAAAATGCTTACATGGTATGGACTCTTAAGATTACATAACTGTCAATTTATAGCATTTCCTATCCAAGTTTCAGATATGGGGTTTGAATATAAGTGTTCTGTATCATCTTGTATAATGTTTATACTTCATGATAATGAAAAGATATATCTAGATACTAGATAATTTAATTTTTTTAGTTAATAAACTTGTAATAGCATAATGTGAAACCAAATATTTAAAGCTATATGCCCAAATAAAAGAGCATAGAAGGAACATTTTTTTCTTTTTCTTTTTTTTTAAATTTTTTTTCTTGTGGTGCTAAGGATTAAAATCAGGAACAGTCTAACACTGTGTTTCATCCTCAGTCCTGTTTTTTGTTTTTACTTTTGTTTTGTTGTTAGTTTAGTTTTTATTTTGAGACAAATTCTCCCTAAATCACCCAGATTGCCTCCTTGAACTTTCAATCCTCTGATCTCAGCCTTCAAGTCACCTGGATTATAATGTGGGCCATTATGTGAGATATATTTTCTTTTGATAGAAAGCTACATTTCTTCATGGAAATTTACATTGGTGGTCATGTCAAGACATGTAAACTGGTGGTTTTATAGCAAGAAGAGGAACAGTTTTGAAAGATCATTTTAGAACTCTCCATGCATTGAGAAAATTTGGAGAATTTTTTTTCTCTTCTTACTGAAACACCGGTTTTTTGAAAGAGAATTAAGAAAAAACACACTGTTGTAGTTACATTGAGTCACACAAAATAATTAAAATGATTACTTGAGAACAACTTTTACTATGATCCATTTCTTGCCCATGGAGAATTAGCATTTTTCATCTCACTCACAAAAACGTGGAGTGCTCACCTAGTCTTTTTCTTTTTCCTTTAAATGTTAACATTTTTCCATTATCTTCCCAGTTGGTTCATTTAGAGACAAAATTTTCCTACTTTATAAGATGTTTTGTTTTTTATAAGATGTTTTGTTTCTCAAAAAATGTTGAGATTCTTTACAGAATGACTAAAAGGAAGAAAAGTAAATTGCATTTTCCATAATTTCAAAATCGATAAAGACATGTTAGTGTTAGAGAGTGTGACATTGTGATTGTGTGTAACAAACAAAATTGAAAGCAAATGTCCATCAAAATGGAATGGCTAAAAATATAGTATTATATAACACAATACTTAAAATAAATGAAATATTAAAATAAATAAAATATTAAAATAAATAAAATATGAAATATTAAATCCAGGACTTCTCAAAGACACTCATGGATGCTCAAGTCCCTTATAAAATAGTGTAATAATCATATAACCTATGCAGATCCTTGTATAATCTTTAAGTCATGTCTGGATTACTTATAATACATAATAGAATATAAACACTATGTACGTGGTTGCTCTTCTGAATTATTTAAGAAATAATGATTCGAAAAAATGGTATGTATATATACTGTAAAGATACAAATTTTAAAATATTTTTCATTCAAGGCAGTTGAATCTATTAATATGGAATCCATAGATAATGAGGGATGGCTGTGTTTATTTATTATACACATATATGTGATCATACATACTCATTAACTTAAAGAGAACTCAGAGACATAGAGAGTACTGAAAATGTAGTCTCAAAATGATTATGGAGGATGATAATAAGAATGCATATTTTAAAATGAAAATTAGTACCATATATTATTTCTAAACTATGAAAATTTTTAAAATAGGAAAAATATGAATTCAAAAACAGGAAAAATATATGTGGAATTCAATATAGTGGTTGCTCCTGAGAAAAGAAGTTGGGAGAGAGAAAGAGAATCTTTAATACACTAATTATTTTATTAAAAAAAACAAAGGGATTAATTATTCACATTTGTTAAAATCTGACTTTTCCTCCACTATTTGTCATGGCTCTCTACATAGTCTAAATGTTTTGCATTAAACGTAAAAAGAATCATCTATTTACTCTTTGGGGGTTTTCTCTGCATAAATGTAAGTATTCAGAATCGTCACTAGTTAGACGCAGCTTTGATGTTAAGAACAGAAATCTAGTCAATCATAGAACTAGCTGCTCATACTTGGGGAGAGCTTGGTCATATTTTGCCAAAATATTACTGAACTTTAGAATAAGGGCTTTTCCTGTAGTCACTGCATGGAATCTTCACTTCAAAATAATTTCCTTACTGCCAAAAATATGCAATAGTGCCTTAGACTTTCAGAAAGTATTATATCTGTGCATATTAGCACCAGACTTGAAGTTATACCAACCTTGATCCTTATCTGATCAAAATGCCCTTATTTAATCATCCTTACTCACTTGAATTCTCAGGCAGATATGATGGTATCTACTATATATTATGTAGATACCACACATAGGGTGGGAGGTAAGGAGTTGTTGTGAACAAGTGCTATCATGACCATGCCAGTATTCATTATACAGGAATGCATCTGGATCAGTTTGTGTGTCATGTAGTAGGGGGTATTCAGGTAGGAAAAAAACATAAAATCTTCATCACATGCAATGTAAAATAGAGAAAATAACTACATTGCCTGATTTGGGATAATATCCTTATTCTATGAAAAATCTTGGTTCAGAAAAGTTCAAGGTTGTGTACCTGACAAAAGCTGGATTGGAACCCAAGTCTGCCACCATGAATAAACTATGTTACTAATACATAATAGGCCTTTTAAGTTCTTAACTATAAAATGCTATAGTTTTACAACATGGTCTCTTGAATGTCTTACATGCTATACAATACATTGGTCTGTGTACATAGGAGAGTTATTTCAAAGCTATTTCCAGACAGGAGTCTCACAGTACAGTCTTTTGAAGGCTTTGCCTCTGAACTCCAAGTTCACCTGGGGCTAAAATTTTATCACCTGATATATTTAACACTACTACAGTGAATTTCTGGGGGAAAGTTCACAAATAATGTTCTTTATAATCAGCATATATTTATGAGAAAGACTGGCTATGATCTTCACCTTATATGAGGCTCCAACTCTAACCTGAAATGCTGAAGGTAAGGAAGGGTACCATCTTTTGGGATGCTCTACTCCATCATTTACTCTCGTACCAATTTTAGGTGCAATTGATGGGGGGGATATGGCCATTACAAAGAGACTTATAATTCAACATTTTTTTTTCTCATTGAGTCTCAGCCCTTCATGTGTATTAGGAAGCAATGATTTCACAATGGTTAAAAAACAGTTACAATAAAGAAAGAAAAAGCCATGGAAAAACTTGGATACTGGCATTTAAAGTGAATGATTCAGAATATTCAAGCTGAAATGATCCGATGAGTGAGACTTACCCTAATTTTATGTGATAAAGATATTGGGATAAATTTCCTTTATACAAGGTCTGAAATTTTTTTAAAAAACAAAGATACCAGTAAAATGAATTAGAACTATTGGCTCAAGCAGATTAACAATGCTTTGCATTACTCTCTAATAAATTTTCCATTTTCTTGTTCTTAAAATGTGTTAAACTGGAAATACCCATTTGAGAATAGTGGCTATATAAACTTTTCCCAAATGAGAAAGTGCCTTATTAAAACTTTTGGCAATCTATTCTTCTTTTTTTTAAATATTTTTTTGGTTGTAGATGGATGTAATACCTTTATTTATTTTTATGTGGTGCTGAGGATCGAACCCAGTGCCTTACACGTACAAGGCAGGCACTCTACCACTGAGTCACAGCCCCAGCCCACAATCTACTATTATAATGTGCAAAGGAACTGACCAAATGCATGAGTTCCCTAAAAATTATACCAAGTGTAAGTTCTATCTAACGGTGTGTTTAAGAATGATTATGAAGAGTCAACTTGATGCTACAAAGAATAATCCTACCTCATTAAGGTGAATTTTCTGCAGATTGTATTTAATAATCAACTAATATCTATTTCATATTTCCTGTATCCAATTGAGCACATAAAAAAATAAATTGCAGCCTGTATCAATCAGAGCCCAGTCAAGCAAATAAGTATTTTGACAGAAGGAATGTAATATTGGAAGCAGTTCAAAAAGAAAAGTTGAAAGGTAAACCAGGGGACAGAGAGCAACCCCCAAATTAACAATAACAGAAAACTACCACCACACTTGGGATCAGAAGGTCAAAGAAATGAGACTATTTTCTAAGACAGGAGCTGGCACCTCCAGATAGTTACTCACACTATTTCAATGATGACCTGGCAAGAAGTGGAACCATAAATGAGACAGAAAGACACAGGCTAAAGCACAAAGATACACACACACACACAAATACATATATGTATTTATATAAATGTATCATATGCATTATATATTTATTATATGTAATATATATTTATTATAAATATTTATTTATTTATTTCCCTCCCAACTCTCACCTTGGAATCCACCAGGAATGATTCTTATTAGCTGAAATTAGCTTTTCATCAATGTAAAATATAGTTTTTAGGAGTTTTTCTCTTGCATTCTAGTTATCTATTTCTGCATAATGAACTACCCACATACACAGTGCTGTTAAGCCCCAGTCACTGCATTATACTCACACAGAAGTGTAGTAGCTATGGCTTGTCTCTAGTCTCTGGTGCATGGAACTTCTACTAAGATAACTTCATAGATTGGGAGTAGAGGATATGCTTCCAATATAACATCTTCCTGCATATGTCTGTGCCTGTCTTGGGATAGCTAAAGGATAAACACGACAGTGACTTTCCACTGAAATACCTTCATGTGACATTATACCACTGCAGTTTCAAGTTTGTCAAATTTCAGACATGCTATCTCAGGGATCCAAGAGTGAATAGAAACAGCAAGCAAGACTGAGTCTACAAGAGGTTTCATGACATATATATAGAAGTGAGTTTGGTTTTACAGCACCATGGTTTGGCATCATGTTTTGCTGTATGTACTCTGTAGATGGAAGTAGTCACAAGGCCACCCAGGCTTAATGGAAGGGAGCCTGTAGGCCAGCTCCAAATGAGGAAAGAATGCATAGCCACATCTCAAAAACAAACTCTCCTAGGTGCACAGAAAACTAAAATAAACAAACTACAACAGAATTCAAGAATGCAAGGACCAAAGCAAAACCAGAAACCAACAGTGCAGCAAAGTACATCATGAAGCACTTTGAATCATTACCAAATAAGTAGCACAGTCAATGAATGTTTCCAAGGTCTGTTTTAAGGTTTGAATGTATGGTCTCTCCCCAAACAAAGCTCCTGTGTCAATGCAAAAATGCTTAAAAGTAAAGTGATTCAATTATGAGATGTGTAACCTAAGTGGATTAATACACTTAAATGGATTAACGGGTGGTAACTGTAGGCAAGTAGGGTGTGGCTGGTGAAAGTAGGTCATTTATTTGGGATTCTTTTTTTTTTTTTTTTTTTCACTAGTGAG
>NW_026000026.1:32791633-32801504 GCF_001458135.2 Marmota marmota marmota
TTTGGGTTTTTTTTTTTTTTTTTTTTTGTCACTAGTGAGCATAACTCTTTGTCCCTGCTTCCTGATAGTCAAGTCCTGAGCAGCTTTCCTCCACCGTGCCCTTCTGCCATGATGTTCTGCTGTCCAACCACAACTGAACCTCTGAGCCTCAAATAAAATGTTCTTCTTCTAAGTTGTTTTTGCCAGTCTTTTGGTAACAGAGACAAAAAAATCGAGTTAGTCTACACGGAGAAATTATTGAGGAGGAATAAGAATGGCTTCCATTTCTCTAAAGATGAAGTAGAAGAACACAGAATTTCCTGCAAACATTAAATGCATAGATGATATACCAGTTAGGTACAAACCTAGGTAAATACTGAACTCTTAGAGAGCAATCTTTCTTTTTATCTAACACACCTGCCATTTTATCTTCAAGAGCAGCAATACGAATGGATAAGTTGACGTCTATCCTTCATATGAAGTCATTTTCTTTCTCACCAGGTGTGCAGTACATAGATTATTATTCAAATGTAGAACTTTCTTGCTTCCTCCTCACCCATTCTCTCTTCTTTGCATATCAGTTCTTTCTCTTTCCCCGCTTCTCTCTTACTTTCTTTCTTCAATCCACTCACACCCTGCCTTGCAGACCTTTTAGTATTTGGCTTGTTTTGTGCTCTTAGCCTCAAATTCCAGTGGAACCTCTCAGCCTAAAGCAGCTATTACAGTTTTTGTAGGATGTGGTTAGTCCGGCTGTCTTCAGTTACCACTTGTAGACCTCCAGACCTCTCTGTGGTGAGGGGAGGAGGACCCTGGCCATTCTCTGCCTGGGACAGATGACTAAAGCAAAGCACATGACCCAAATTAGCAAAGGAAGGAGCAGGGACACATGGAAAGAATTTCCTTCAAACAAATAAAAGGTTTTTTGGACTCTTCTTTTATGATTCAACTCTTCTGTTGTTCAGCTAGAAGTTGGAGTCATGGAAAAGGGAGAAATGGCTGAGGAGTAGATGACCAAAACTTTAAAAAGCTGAAATTGATCACCTTTGTGTGAAGATATAACAATGGATGTGAAGTCAACAGGCATTCACCTAGGATTATCATGTAACCGTGTACCATCCAACAATTCCTGTGCTCTCTGTTCCACTAGATTCCAATTTCGGTGAGCTCAAAAGCACATGCGACCACAAGCCTTTTATTTTATGTGCAAACAGAAGGCCCTTGGTGAGTGTCCATTTGTCCTCTGATTAACTACCTCACAGAAATGTAGCAATAAGTTTTGTGAGGAAGCCGCTTTCCATCCAATTACACACTGAGGGAAAAAGTGCAGATCTGAAAGCCTGCTACTGACCACCCAGTGAATTAGAAAAGGGAGAAGGCTGGAAGGAGAAGATTCTTTTAAATTCAGGAACATTTGTCAGGTCCCCATTGTTGGGACTCACTGTGAATTAGATTCTTGAAAAAGGAGAAATGATTTCAGAGTGGTCACGTGTTTTAAAGAAGCTGGACCCAGTTCAGTCCACATTCAGCTCTCAGAAACAAACCCTGCCCACACAGGATAAAGTGTGCAAATTTTAATTCTTAGCAACTAAAGTCCCCTGATTTGGATCCAAAAGTATTTCCACCCAATTCCTCTGCTTTCCTACTCTGTGGCTGGTGTCAGGGAGGCAGCTCCCTGTGACCCTACATTTTAAGAGGCCCCTGAAGGGGAAATAATGCCACCCGTTCAGGTCCTCAGTTTCATCATGAAATCTATGTTTTTCACTCTTTTTCATTTTGTTTTCTCTTCACAGTGATAACTACACTTAAGTTTTTATTTCTTTTGAATAAGAGTCTCTTTGAACAAGAAACATCTGTTTCATTTCACCCAAACATACATTGAGCTTTGTGTCTCCCCCTCCTTCCCAGGTGTCATCTCAGCCCCCGTGTTGAGTTTTGGTATGAATTCCCAACACCTTTTTGTAGCAATAAATAAGGACAATGAGTAGCTAAAGAAATTAAATATGCAAAACTTCCCAATCCTATTAAGCAACAGAGAAGAGATACACCCAGGCTAACAGGGAACCCTAAATGTCACGAAGACAATTACCTACAGCAGGGTTTGCATAATACATCAATCCTGGCAAATTTATTATAGCTGAGGACATTTGCTCTATTTGACATTGCTACAGTTGTCCCTAAGAACAAATTAGACTCATGCGTCCTGAGTGTCCTGAAGGAACAAGGTACCATAATGCCACAAGCACACTATTTTTCTCGGAAGTCCTACCACGCAGTGCGTGGTTTATAGACCAGTAGCAGCAGTGTCACTTAGTTGGAAACACTTCACTCTAGATTTAACTAGTCAGTAAACTTTCCAGAAGACTCTGTGATCTTTGTGCCCATTAATGTTGAAGAAACTCCAACACAAGAGATATCCTCCAAGTCTGCTGGGGGTGGGTTAATCATTTCTCCCACATGTGAATTAAAAAAAAGAAAGAAAGAAAGAAAGAAAGAAGCCCTGCTCACCTGTTACAAGGTAAGACGTGAACTGCCCTAGACAGTGTTACCTAAATCAAGGTCCCCTGTTAATAGTCACTTTGGAAAATCCCAAGCTGTGAGTAGAATTAGTCCAGAAGCTGTGGTTACCAGGCAAGCTGAGGGCCCAAACCACCTCAGAAAGATTCCAAAAACACACTCTGTGTCACAGTTTCAAAACAAAGCTAGTAATATTTTAATCCCCTCACCACAAGGACATGTCTAATATAGCTTGTCAGGAGGCCAGTGACTTAAAGAAAGGAATCTGGATTTTCCCGGGTCTAGCAGCTCCTTGATATTGAAAAAATAAACTAAAATGTGTATTGGAACTGGTAAAGAATGAGAGCGGTTCAAGCAGATTGGAGGCCTGCCTCTAGCACTAATGATAATTCAAGACCATTCAGTGGGCTTTTAATGTCAGGCTTTCCAGATTATTCACTTGATGATATCACTGCATACTTTGAAAATCCTTTTAAAAATTGCCATAACATTCATGGAAAAAAAATAAACAGAGCTGAGAATTATCCTTTTCCAATGGATTTGAGGATTTTTAAACTTTGACTTCAGGTTCATAAGATGCCACTATCAACATTCTTCTCCAGAGACATTTCCCATTATATCCATACCAATGTTGTATTAAGAAATTAACGTATGGGGCACAGTCTGATATAATGATCATGCTCTGTGTAAATCAAGAAGTCAGATTGATAGTTACAGGGAAGGTCAACACTTACTAATTTGATGACGCCCATGGAGCCATGAGGATGCATATCACCCAAGACCTCACCAATATGTCTTCCTGGTTTATACCTGGTCCCTGGGGTTGACTTTCAGGTGGCTCAGTGGCTCAGGTCCCAACCCTTATATTCAGTTAAGAGCTGCCCTTTGACCAGAAGTTGGGGAGAGTACCCCTTTTCATCTTCAGGTCTCCTTTCATAGAAAATGATTTTAGTTTCCCTTCTTAAAGAATTCATCCTCATTTTTCCTTTTGGTATTAAGAAATATTTAATAACTAGAGGTTTGAGTTTCTGAATCCAAGCTCCAAAATAACTAGCACATTGCCTTCTGATACAGTTTCTTGTTATTGAATATGGCCTACATGAATTTCCATGCCAACTAGGTGATGAACGTGTCATGCATAGTGCAGAACGTCCCACATCCTGAACACTCCTCAATCCCAGACACACCAGGAAATATACCTTCCCTCTGATTACTGTTTACTCTGGGCTACATCCCTACCTTCCAGCAGCAAAAACACACATTCTTCCTGCTTATTATGTTGCCTATATTGCTCTCTCTTACTTCTTCTCTCCCCGTCTGCCTCTCTTCATGCCTTACTTCTTTTTCCAGTTTTCATTTTGTTTGATAAACCTTTTTCTATACCTGAGAAACAGAAGTTGTGCAAAGAAAAAGAAAGTCCTGAAAACATTTAAGATGTTCACACAAACTGTATTGATTATATTAATGCAGCCAGGATGATACAATATTTTAATCATTGTTGAATTATTATTTTGTTAATGATAGTTATTATTTTATACAAATAATATTGATTATAGTAATATAGCCATGTCTTTAGGATGATTAAATATGTAAATGAAGAGCTGATGTTTTTTGTTTTTTTTGAGGTGGGGGGCGGTACCAGGGATTGAACTCAAGGGCACTTGACCACTGAGCCATGTCCCCAGCCCTATTTTGTATTTTATTTAGAGACAGGGTCTCACCGAGTTCCTTAGTGCCTTGCTTTTGCTGAGGTTGACTTTGCACTTATGACTCTCCTGCCTCAGCTTCTTGAGCCACTGAGATAATAGGTGTGCCGCCAGGCCTGGCTGATGTTTTCTTATCAATCATTGTGGTATATTGTGTACTAGATGAGATATAGAAATTTTCAAGGAGAGGGCTGAGGTATTACAGAATAACATGTAAGTATAAATGTTTATATATCCTCAGGCTAGGAGACATTTATGCATTTTTTTTTTCATTTCATATACAGATACGAGACAAGGGGTAGTAGGTGTGTATCCAAAGCTTAGGGATGGGAATTTTGAGCTGCAGACAATTAAGTAAATTACAAATTTGCTGATGGTCACCAAGTTACTAAGTGGTAGAATCAGAATTTTAGATCTAGATCTCTTCAGGAATCTTGATTTAGAAGATGGGAGAAACAAGGACAGGAACAATCATATACATTAAATTGCCAGATAGGTGATTTGGTTCCCTAGGCTAACTTCTGCAGGAGGAGCTAGTTTGCAGACCAGCGGAAAGAATGAAGACTGGATGTTGTGAGCTCCGTGTCTGAATGGGTAGACTGCATGCAGTGGCATGGAAATGGCATGCTCAGAAATATGGACATTTCCTGGACAGGGGGCCGGTGAGATAAGAGTGGCATTCTGGGCTCTAATCTGGCTATGTGATAGAAAAGAGAATATGGATGCAATCTAAAGAAATCTCAATACTTGAAGAACATAATTTATTCCTAAAATATTGCCAGAAGTGCTCAATAGTAAGGTTATGGTGGTACATATCTGTAATCCTAGGTACTCTAAAAAAAGAAAAAAAGGTAGTTTCACATGTCAAGGAGAAAGAGAAAAGAGTTTTGCACAGATTTCCACAGTTGGAAAGAAACAGGTAGAAGAAGCATCAGGCATTCTTCACCTAGCATCAGTGAACTTGGAATGGGAAAAAAATATTATTTTTATTTTCAATAACTAACTGAAACTTGGCATTTCCTTACACAACGAGTGTGGACAACAAACCACAAAAGCTTTAAAAGTATCTATGATCATAAAATATAAATCATAGATACTTTCATATCACCTCACAATTATTAAAGATAGATCTAAACACCCTTTATGCTTATCATCATTTCAAAATTACAGAAGTTATTTAACATACCATTTTGGTATTTAAAATATTTAAAAAAGAAGTGCATAGATTAAACATTATTACTTCTAGTATTTTCACAGATATATATATATATATATATGTTATGTATTCATGTATATGCATATACATATTTGATTCTCTTTGCTTACTTTATGTATTTAAAACACTATTTTTCCAAGGGTTAATAGACATGACTAGAAGCTAAGTGAGTCCTCAGTGCCCCAAGGGAAAGAATCTTTACGAGCTCCTCTCTGGCAGTTGGCAGCAGCCCGTTTATAAGAAAAGTTCTCCCTCTTTATCTCTTCTTTTTTTCCCTCTTTCTCTCTCATTCTGTTCCCTTTTTTTCCCTCCTATCTTACTTCACCCTCTAGCTGGCCTCCTAATACCTGTCCACACCGAACACCTGGTTCTAGAGGTCTTCAGCTAAAATATATTACATCTGATAATGCAAAAAAAAAATCGTTAGAATTATCCTCTCTAAAATATGATTTCTAACCCATGCTTGGTTTCCCTGTCTTTTTGCTGCAGGTTAAATATTACTCATATTTCTTCAAGGTTGGTTGCTTTCTCACCAATTATCTGAAAGGCCCAGAGAATGGTACTTACATCAAAGCCTGGGCTAATGACAAAGGACACCTGGCCGTGGCAAACACAAGCATCTCTCAGCTCCTCGCTCCATTTGGCAAAAAGCTATTTCCATCTCAGTCACAACATAACAAAGGACTAATTGATGGGAGCATTTTTTTCCATCTTTCAAAAAATAAATTGAGCCAACCCCACAAGCTCATCTAGAAGAATTAATTAGGGAATAGGAAATCTCCAAAGCCATCCTTAAATTGCGATTGAACAAAGCCCAGGGAACAGATGGCTTTTCATCTGAATTCTTTAAAACCTTTAGCACTCTGCTAATTCCCCTACAGGAATGAAAAAAAAAATTGCTAAATGAATTTGAGCAAAACATTTCACCAGGTGTTCAGTTCCCCTAAGGTCTCTTTTGCTCTAGGAAAAAGAAGAAAAACCCAACAGGATATACCTCTCTATTGATACTACTATAATTTCATTTGAACATGTGAGTCCTTCCCCAAGGGCTCATTTCGAATCTCCCCAGCATCTCTGACTACTAAGCTGGGGGAGGGAGTCTCTTAATTGGTGCAGCTGATCATGGACAAGGACTCAGAGCACAAGGACTTTGTCAACACATGCAAAACAAAGTTGAGAATGAGGTCATTGTTCACACAAAATAGAAAAATAGGAAGCAATTTTGTTATTTTGATTTCAGGTATCTGGAGATTTCTGGGGCAAGGGCTGGGAGGGTGGATTGCATTATCCCCAAAGTTGAGCAGATCGTTTTCCCATACAAATTCAACATGTAGAAACACCGTGAAGAAGAGAGACATTGGCTCTCATTTGCATAGTTAACAAGAAACTGTCTTACTCAGGCTCCCAGAGGATGAACTGCTAGAATTTACACTTTATCTGTTCCAAACATCTCTACATAATATCTTGCGTGAGAACTTGGTAGAAATCTTTAAAACAGATTTTCCTTTCTTTTCTTTTATATTGACAGAGAAAATTAAATGCATTTATCATGTAGTGAACTTTTGGAATATATATAAATTGTGTAATGGCTAAATGAAGCTAATAGGTAATTAATATCTAGTACAGTTGTCATTTTTGCAGTGAGAGAACTCATAATCTATTCTCAGCATTTTTCAAGAAAACACAGTGTTATTGACATGAGTCAACGTGTTGTACAACAGATCTCTTCAGTTTATTCCTCCTCTTTGCCTGAACATTTATATCTTTTGACCAACTTCTCCTTGATCCCCTCCCCAACTACAGCCCCAGCCTCTGTAGTCACCATTCTATTTTTCTACTTCTGTGAGATCAACTTTTGTTAGATTATGATTTTTTTTTTTTTTTTTTTTTTTTTTTTTTTGCTTAGCTTATTATGCCCTCCAGGTCTTAGCATGCCCTCCAGGTCCTTCCAAGCGGTCACAAATGAGAGGAGTTCCTTTTTTGATGGCTAAATACCATTCCATTTTGTATACAAATCACCTTTTCTTTGCTTCTTCACCCGTTGATGTACACTTAACTTGATTTGTTGTTTGGTTATTGTGAATAACGCTGCAGTGAACATGGAAGTGCAAAAGTGTCTTCAGCTTACTGACTTCATTTCCCTTGACTATATACCCAGAGGTGGCATTGCTGGATCATATGGTGGCTTTATTTTTAATATTTTGAGAAACCCTGCTCACTGTTTACCAAAATGGCTGCAATCATGTACATTTTCATCCACAGAATGCAAATGTCCCCTTTTCTCCACATCCTTGCCAACAATTATTATCCTTTACCTTTTGGATCATAGCCATTCTATCAGGTATGAGATGATATTTCATTGTAGTTTTGTGTTTCTATAGTGATTAGTGATATTGGGAATTTTTATATAATTTGTACAGTTTTTCCCTTGTGATATATTCTGATTCACATTTTAGAATGAATTATTTTAATTTAGGACTCTGAAGTTTCCATTAGTAACATCAGAAAGCTGCAGAAATTGTGTTTCCATTTTATTGAAAACACTTGAAAGCATCAGCAAATGCTCAAGTGCAGCTCCAAGCCAGTCCACAAACTGACCGAAAGCCTGAAGACTTCACCTGGTATCAGGATCACTTCCTTCTCACCTGGCAGGCAGCTGCCCATCATAGTTGCTTAGCAGCCTGTGTCTCCACAGCACAGAACCTCCCTATCAACTCTATCCTAGACAAAGTTCTGACCATCCAGCTGTCCCCACAGGCAGGTGGCTCCCATTACCCACTGCATTCCACAGATGTATCCTTGTACACTCCTTTCTGCATACAGAGCAGCATGAGGAACATAAGAAATCAGAATTTATCCTCCCATTCTTAAAGGATTCTTCCCATTCTTTCACATTTATAAAAGAGTGCCTCTCCTCACTTGTAATGAGTCCTGAAGTTTCAATGACATCTGATTGTTTCAGCAATGCTTTCCAATAAGCAAGTGTTATTAGTTACATTTTGCACACTAGAATATTGGGAATTACTGAGGTATAGCAAATTTTCAGGATGGTATGTCTAAAGAGCAATCACCTACGATTCAAATCCAAGGCATCTGGTTCCACAGTCATTTGTCAGAACAATACCATGGTGACACAGACATGGTGAAATAACAAAAGTGTCTACAAACTTGATTAAAACTTAATACAATTGGCTTCAGGATTCAGATGGGGGGAAAAAAAGAGTTCCACATTGTTTATTGCAGTCCATCTAATTCTAAATACTAACAGAATTCTGAGTGATGATTTAAAAAGCAGAAATAGGCTAAAATAAAAGGCATGTTTCTTCACCAGTGTATCAACATTTAATAGATTTTAGGTGATGAGTAATAAAGATCAATTACAGAAAATAGTGGAAGATGAAAGGGATCTGATATGACAGCACATCTGAAGGCAAGAAAAATTACAGAAGCCAACTCTCTCAACGTGAAAATAAATGTCACAGGGCAGGTGTTATTCTATTCCCATTAGCCCCAGAATTCTAGTTCTTCAGCTTTACAGATGAGAGTAAATAAGACTGAACTGAGAGAGGATGACGTTCTGAAATTCTACCCATCATCTATGAAAAGATTTCTTTCTGAAACGAACATTTGGGCAGCAGAAAATAATTTTTCATATGGAAGTATCACAGGTCAAGTGTCAGCTTTCAGGATAGAGGTTGTGTTTTATTGACACGTGCTTTAATGTGATTCTCATGCTCTGATTTATAATATGTCTTTTCAAAGTGAGTATTTCCACTGTGTTGGCCAGAGCATTGGTCTTCCTGTTGATTATGTGTTGAGTCTTGAACATCATTCCACATTGTCTGAAAACTGAGCCCCACCATGGCTTTACACTGTGCAATGAGATGAGAATGTAAAGAATAACCTGGTCTGAGAATGTCCAGGATTAAATAAAAGTGGAGGAGAAAACATTTAAGTGAGAAAGCAGATTTTTCTGAGTGCCTCTATTCTAGAGGAATTTTTGCTGATCTTACATTCCAGCTCCTTTATTCCCAACATACCTGACTCCATTTCCTGCAGCGCACCATTCTTAGATAATTGTTGTCCCAGAAGGATGGGACATATTTTTATTTTTCCCCCTTAGGATGACAGAATATTACTTTCAAAGGAGACTTTGCAATAATAAGAATTATTGTAGGTCTTTACAAGAGAAGTGTTTAGAGACAAGAGAATATTTTTTACCATCTTTTTATTTGTTTTCTTTCTGGATTTTGAAGCATGATATATTTGTAATATCCTATCTTGCTGGCAGTTGAAGTTAATATTAACGAGCAGGGAAAAATCTTGTACCAGGAAGAACTTTCTAAGTCCTGGATCACTGCCTTAAAAAGCAGCCTCCATCCATGAGAGAAAGCCTAATTCCTGCTTTCTTGCATATATATATATATATATATATATATATATATATATATATATT
>NW_026000026.1:32801513-32820869 GCF_001458135.2 Marmota marmota marmota
ATATATATATATATTTGCTTATTTATGGTAATGGGGATTGAACTTAGGGGTGCTTAACCACTGATGCACATCCCCAGGACTCTTTATGTTTTATTTAAAGACAGGGTCTTGCTAAGTTGCTTAGAGCCTCTCTAAATTATCTAGGCTGGCTTTGAACTTGGAATCCTCCAGCCTTACCCTCCTAATCCACAGGTATTACAGGTGTGTAACACTGCGCCCAGATCTAATTGCATTTTAAATAATTTTATTCTGACTAAAGAAAAGGTCAAGTCTATAAAAGAAATACCCACCGTTAATGGAATCTAAATTTCTCTATCAAATTTGCATATTTTATATACAGGTTGAGAATTTTATAACTTGTGCATATTAAATCTATGAGAATCTGATAAAAGTATGTCTTCTTGGAATTTGCCACATACTTAACTTTTTTTTTTGTCATCTTGGAATTTTTAGTCTTACTTTAGCCCAAATTTGTAGCTTATTTATCTTGTCAAATATAAAATAGTTATTTCCAGTGTTTCCAATTCCACCTTGCCTTTGACACATATTTAGTGAAAGGATGTTTATTTTAACTTGTCCCATATCAACAAAACAGTATAACTCTGTACTTTTTTCCTTCAAAGTTTTAGTAGACATAATATTTGAGGGTAGTCTCAGTTGATTCTAGTTGAACACAAATCAGTTCCATAGAGTTAAATGAAAATATAAAAATAAATGATACATGGGGTAAGGTCAATAATTTAACAAATTACCTCCAGAGATGTTATTTGATCATAGGCTCTTATCTTTCAAAAGCCTAAAAGCATTTTAAAACATGTTATATTGTCAATGGTTGACATTATCTGCAATCCAGTGTCAGTGGACCCAGGTGTTCTATATCCCTCTCTTGACACTCTCGAATGGATTATGTGTCATAAAAGTAGATATAACACATTTTAATTTATAATGCTAAAAAAACAAAGGTGATGGAAGCCCCCATCTTGAAAATTATGGTGCCTGCCATTTTTTAAATATTCTTTTACCTATCTGTGGGCAGATCATTTTTAAAATACAACTACAATTCTAGACATTTGGGGATTTTATGTGGTTTTCTCACTAGCCACAAACCACATTTTTTTCAAAAATTCTTGAGACTTTTACTGTCACTGATTTGGCGAGACATTTAACAAATTGTTTCAGAACATTGACGTCAATAAAGTACGGTATGCTGGTGATGAGATATTTCTCTTGTGAGGAGCATCCCACGTATTGCTCACTCCACAGTCAGAATCGATCAACATTTTTTGCTGTTTTTGTAACAAAGGAAATGTGAAGACAATTTTAAAAATCAGGATTTTCAATATAATTATGGGCTTTAACATTTCTCGTTCATTGAAGAATTTAAAAGGAGGATATAAAATATTGTGTCCTGAGTAGCTACAGAACACAGACCTGTCTAAATGATTTCAAATCATTAAAGTATCCCTTAGAAGACATTAAGTTTTTAGATTTAAACTATTTTTTGTTGAATCCATAGTTGTGTGATATTAAGAAATTTGTTTTCACTTTTCTCATTCCATCTGAAATTTCACCTTTTTGTAGGTGTGTTATTACATCCATGTAAATAAGAAACCAATGTTAGAGAAATGCATACATAAGAACAGTGGTTTCCAAACTCACCGACTCATTGGAATTATTTGGAGTGCTTTAAAAATACTTATGCCTCAGTGCTAACCACATAAATAGTACTTTATTTGGTCTACAATATAATTTGGGCTTTGGAATTATTAAGCAATCTTTAAGTGATTTAAATGTGAACACAAATTTGAAGACCCCCTTGGTGACAAGCAAGAACTATGCATTCTTTTATATGGAAGATCTTAGAAATTGTTGGAATTCTGAATATCAATGTTGGGATATTAATCATAACATTATAAAAATTGAATACTATTCTCAATGCCATGCTTTCATAAGAAGGACATACATATTTTTTCTTCTGTTTGAGGGATCACCTTAATTCCTAAAAGTATTGCCATTACATATAATGAACACAGTGTCTAAATTCAATGAACACCTTCTTACCTCCTCTGTGGCAGGTTTGGCTTTACATATCTTTTTGCATGTATTCATAATTCTATAAGACTCCATGTAGCTCTTAAGAGGAGAGAGAGATGAAACACAGAGAGGTAACATAGCTTGCTGAGGCTCCATAAGTGACAAAGACAAGATGAGGCATATACACACAATAGAACATTACTCAGCAATAAAAGAGAATAAAATCATGGCATTTGCAGGTAAATGGATAGAGTTACAGAAGATAATGTAAGTGTCCCAATTAATCAAATGCCAAATATTGTCTTTGATATAAGGAGGCTGGTGCATAGTGGGATAGGGAGGGGGAGCATGGGAGGAATAGACAAACTCTAGATAGGGCAGAGGAGTTGACGGGGAAAGGAGAGGTCATGGGGTTAAAAATGATGGTGGAACGTGATGATCATTATTATCCAAAGTACATGTATGAAGACATGAATTGGTATGAATATAACTTGTATACAACCAGAGATATGTAAAATTGTGCTCTATATGTATAATAAGAATTGTAATGCATTCACTGTCATATATAAATTTTTAAAAAAAGGATGCAGACCCCAATCTATCAAAACCTCGGGACCTGCATTCTGGATCACTACAATATCCAATATGGCTTCTACATGTGTGCATGATGATGATAAAATAGTTTCATCTAGGAGAGAGCTGCTCAGCAATTAGTCAAGTGTTATTGTCAAATTGGTCCTTGAAGATGTCTAGCCTTCAATTTCTTTATCGAGACCTCTGGTTTTCCTTCATTCACTCTCATAATTGGGTGCCTGATCTTACCCTTTCTCAAAATACACTATTATGTCCTCATGTACCATGTGTTCATTCAACAGTGAAAGGAAGAATAGAAATGTATTCATTGAAATTACTGTGGGTTTTTTGAAATTTTTGTCACTTAATAATATTTCTGTCACAGATGATGTAATTTTAAAATTATGCCTAGCAGATGGATTTAAATACAGACAACCTTTGCTCAACATAGGCACAAAACCTTCATGAACAGCTTTGGGAGCTCCTTCCACTGGTACCCAGGTTAACACACGAGATTTCAAGAAACTTTTTGCTATTTCATGTCACCTGTCAAATCCTAAGATTGTTTTGGAAGCAATATATAGAAAACATAAACATTTTTTTCTCTTTGAGATTATTTTTGGGTTTTTAATGACTCAAGTAGGATCTGCATTTCCACTTGCAGTTCATTACCATAGATTCCACTCTGATCACGTGTCTACAGAAAATGCAATGATATGTAAAAAACAAAACAAAACAAAACACCAATTCAACCCAAAATATTCATCAAAGGCATGAATTAGTACATAAATTATCTATGAAATATTTTTTCTCTCTAAACCCCTCTTATCCCCATTCTTAATACAATCTGAAAAAAATATGAAATCTAAGAAAAGGGAAGCCTGCTTTTAGCAATGATTTTTACAGGTAAAAACCATTACCACCCGATTTTTAAATCAATAATTTAAGTAGTACCCATGTTCCAAAGAAAGCTGAAAGAGAGATATTTAGAGCATGGATTTAAAAAGTTATCCAAAACTCTGAGATAAAGGGCTTTGGGGAGAAAGAATCATCAAAAATAGGAAAAGCAAGGCATAAAGAAGCAAGAGATTGAATAAATATGAACAGGATTATAGCAACAAAGAGATGCAATAATCAAATTAATTTTAAGCATTTTCAAGGTGAGGAAAGTTTGAATATTTACTTTAATGGCTTAAACTAGATAGTAATAAAAATCAGTCAATGACTAGAAAACAATGATGACTTATTTTCTATTACTCTAACTATAAAGATAATATTATAAATGCTTCTATATGGGACAGTGAAGTGAGAGCTATAAGATGCTAAGAGCTTTCTTTCCTCAGCACTGCATGGAATGGAACATTGAAGAAACACTTTCAGTCCTTCCAGGGGAAAGTGTGTGACCCAAGAATTCTAACCTCTGCCAAGTCAACATTGGCTAGTGAGGGCAGCAGGACCTTCTCAGACACAAAATGACTCAGGAAGTATGTGACCCACTTATCTGTCTTGAAAGAATTACTCAAGAAGGTGCTTCACTCAACCAATAAATGAATCAAAACCAAGAAACTAACTCAATTAGAGGGTATGTGTGGTTTAAAAGAAAAGTGAGTAATAAACTATGTAGAACTGGAGTCTAATTGTTATAAGCACAATTATAAATTTGACCAATGCCCAAAAGTCATGCTTGGATGGAAGAAAACATACTGCTTAAAAATTAACTAATGGTACTATCCAGTTTTATATTAATGAAAGCAGCCTAGTTCCTTCATTAGGACTGAGGAAAGGGAAAGAAATGAAGGTATTCTAAACTTCTCTAGTTTTTTCAGATACAGTAAATCAATTTTCTTTCATCAATAATGTTTATTGATTAATTTTCCCATTTAGAAAATAGTTGTTTGGCATCTTCACAGTGCAAAAATCTAGCTCAATGCTGGTACGGCAGAGTAAAAGGGCAGGACTGAGTCCTTACATCACTGTGTGGACAATCTCATTAGTAGCATAGATTTTAATATATATATTTTTATCAGTGCATTGTAGTTATGCATACTGGTGGGATTTGTTGTTACATATATATACATACAAACAATATAACAGTTTAATTTGACCAATATTATTCCCCAGTATTTCCCATTTTCTTTCCCCAACCCCCCAGTCCCTTTACTCTACCGATCTTTCTTTGATTTTCATGAGATCCCCCCGGTGACAAACATACCATTTTTTCCCCTTTTATCTCTTTAGCTCCCACATAGTAGAGAAAGCACAAGACCCTTCATTTTCTGAGTATGTCTTATTTCACTTAACAAAATGTTCTCAAGTCCCATGCACTGTCTTGCAAATGACACAATTTTATTCTTCTTTATAGCTGAATAAAACTCCATTGTGGGTATATATCACAATTTCTTTATCCATTCATGCATTGATGGATAGCTAGGATTTTTTAAAATGTGGAAATAAAGGGAGTAAATCTAATACTCTCATGCTCAACATAGTGACATTATGATCAATAACAGACCACACATGTAAAGGTGGTCCCATAAGATCATAAAGAGGGCTAAAAAAGTCCTGTCCCTATAGCCATCATGTATCATAGCACATGTGTTACAAGTTTATGGTGATGATGATGTCAATACTGTACCGTATGCAATTAAGAACAGTACATAATAGTTGATAATGATTATAAATGACTATGTTTCTGGTTTATATACTTACTGAGCTATGCTTCAACTTATTATTTTAGAGTATCTTCAACTTGTAAAATGGTCACTGTAAGTCACTGTCCTGCGTTTCTCTGGCAATAGTCTCTTGCATCTCACTTTTGCAACATCTCTGGATTGCGTCAGGAGGCCACCTCCAGGGATTGACCTAGATCATCTAGGTTTGTGCAAATACATCCTGTGATGTTCACACAATGACAAAATCATCTATTGTCATGTTTCTCAGAATATGACCCGCCTAAAGTGACTCATGACTGCATACGTAAGTTAAAATTACCATAGAGAGAAAAAGGTTAAAATATTTAGGCTCTATTTAAAAAATAAGGCTGGTGCTATAGTAGAAATAAAGATAAAATATGAAACCACAAGGGACTAATGCATACAAAAATCATAGAAATAAAATTAATTAGTAACCTTGGTAAACTTTTATAGATTTAGCATTCATTTAAAGAAAGGAATATAGAGTGTTTTATATATATAACATATCTGTATATATATTTTATATATGTGTCTATATAATATATATACAGATGAAATGCAATGACACAAATTCAGAAAGACACATGGATAAACAAACTGTCAAGAAACTACAGAAAAAAGGGAAGGCTGTGATTAGGAATATAAGCATAAGTAGAATTCTAGTTCAAATTATTAAAATTGGATAAAGAGAAACATTTTATATTGAAAAAGATATAATTCAAGTGAAGAAGTTAATAGACAAACTATTAAGCATTGTATAACATTCAAAACATGTTAAAACTAAAAGGTTACATGTTTAAGTAATACTAAAATTGCATTGAAATGAATACAATTAAGAGATTTGGCACAGTTGGTAGCTATAGAAGGCCAAAATTACACAGGAAAGTCATATAAATTGAATACTTTAAAAAAATGAATTGATTATATGCTATATATGCACATACCATACACATGTTCATGGAACATATATAAACACCAATTCTACTCTAGTTAAAATCATTTATTGTTATAGTTGGAAATGCAGAACTTAAGCCACATGCTCTAATCATATTGAAATGAAACTAGAACATAATAACAAATAAATGACATTTAAAAAACTAGTTGTAACGTGAATAAAGTTTTTCTAAGTACTATCTGGAAAAATAAAAATCAGAGTCAAAACTTGAGAATATTTAGAAAATAGTGATCATGATAAAGGTATAATTCAAGTGAAGAAGGAAGAATATTATGAAGTACATCTAAAACAGTGTATGGAGAATGAACAATAGGTTACTGATGATCAATGGGTTATAGAAGACATCAAGGAGGAAATTTAAAAATTCTTAGAAATAAATGAAAACACAGACAGAACATATCAGAATCTATGGGACACATTGAAAGCAGTGCTAAGAGGAAAATTCATTGCTTTGGAGTTCCTTCCTTAAAAAAAGAAAAAACCAACAAATAAATGATCTCATACTTCATCTCAAAATCCTAGAAAAAGAAGAGCAAAACAACAGCAAAAGAAGTAGAAGGCAAGAAATAATTAAAATCAGAGCTGAAATTAATGAAATCGAAACAAAAGAAACAATTGAAAAAATTGACAAAACTAAAAGTTGGTTCTTTGAAAAAATAAACAAAATCGACAGACCCTTAGCCATGCTAGCGAAGAGAAGAAGAGAGAGAACTCAAATTACTAGCATACGGGATGAAAAAGGCAATATCACAACAGACACTTCAGAAATACAGAAGATAATCAAAAACTATTTTGAATCCTTATACTCCAATAAATTAGAAGATAGTGAAGGCATAGATAAATTTCTTAAGTCATATGATCTGCCCAGATTGAGTCAGGAGGATATAGACAACCTAAACAGACCAATATCAATTGAGGAAATAGAAGAAACCATCAAAAGACTACCAACTAAGAAAAGCCCAGGACCGGATGGGTATACAGCAGAGTTTTACAAAACCTTTAAAGAGGAACTAATACCAATACTTTTCAAGCTACTTCAGGAAATAGAAAAAGAGGGAGAACTTCCAAATTCATTCTACGAGGCCAACATCACCCTGATACCTAAACCAGACAAAGACACTTCAAAGAAAGAAAACTACAGACCAATATCTCTAATGAACCTAGATGCAAAAATCCTCAATAAAATTCTGGCGAATCGGATACAAAAACATATCAAAAAAATTGTGCACCATGATCAAGTAGGATTCATCCCTGGGATGCAAGGCTGGTTCAATATACGGAAATCAATAAATGTTATTCACCACATCAATAGACTTAAAAATAAGAACCATATGATCATCTCGATAGATGCGGAAAAAGCATTCGACAAAGTACAGCATCCCTTTATGTTCAAAACTCTAGAAAAACTAGGGATAACAGGAACATACCTCAATATTGTAAAAGCAATCTATGCTAAGCCTCAGGCTAGCATCATTCTGAATGGAGAAAAACTGAAGGCATTCCCTCTAAAATCTGGAACAAGACAGGGATGCCCTCTCTCTCCACTTCTGTTCAACATAGTTCTCGAAACACTGGCCAGAGCAATTAGACAGACGAAAGAAATTAAAGGCATCAAAATAGGAAAAGAAGAACTTAAATTATCACTATTTGCAGATGACATGATTCTATACCTAGCAGACCCAAAAGGGTCTACAAAGAAACTATTAGAGCTAATAAATGAATTCAGCAAAGTGGCAGGATATAAAATCAACACGCATAAATCAAAGGCATTCCTGTATATCAGCGACAAATCCTCTGAAATGGAAATGAGGACAACCACTCCATTCACAATATCTTCAAAAAAAATAAAATACTTGGGAATCAACCTAACAAAAGAGGTGAAAGACTTATACAATGAAAACTACAGAACCCTAAAGAGAGAAATAGAAGAAGATCTTAGAAGATGGAAAAATATACCCTGTTCATGGATAGGCAGAACTAACATCATCAAAATGGCGATATTACCAAAAGTTCTCTATAGGTTTAATGCAATGCCAATCAAAATCCCAACGGCATTTCTTGTAGAAATAGAGAAAGCAATCATGAAATTCATATGGAAAAATAAAAGACCCAGAATAGCAAAAACAATGCTAAGCAGGAAGTGTGAATCAGGCGGTATAGCGATACCAGACTTCAAACTATACTACAGAGCAATAGTAACAAAAACAGCATGGTACTGGTACCAAAACAGGCGGGTGGACCAATGGTACAGAATAGAGGACACAGAAACCAATCCACAAAACTACAACTATCTTATATTTGATAAAGGGGCTAAAAGCATGCAATGGAGGAAGGATAGCATCTTCAACAAATGGTGCTGGGAAAACTGGAAATCCATATGCAACAAAATGAAACTGAATCCCTTTCTCTCGCCATGCACAAAAGTTAATTCAAAATGGATCAAGGAGCTTGATATCAAATCAGAGACACGCCGTCTGATAGAAGAAAAAGTTGGCTACGATCTACATACTGTGGGGTCGGGCTCCAAATTCCTCAATAGGACACCCATAGCACAAAAGTTAATAACTAGAATCAACAAATGGGACTTACTCAAACTAAAAAGTTTTTTCTCAGCAAAAGAAACAATAAGAGAGGTAAATAGGGAGCCTACACCCTGGGAACAAATCTTTACTCCTCACACTTCAGATAGAGCCCTAATATCCAGAGTATACAAAGAACTCAAAAAATTAGACAATAAGAGAACAAACAACCCAATCAACAAATGGGCCAAGGACCTGAACAGACACTTCTCAGAGGAGGACATACAGTCAATCAACAAGTACATGAAAAAATGCTCACCATCTCTAGCTGTCAGAGAAATGCAAATCAAAACCACCCTAAGATACCATCTCACTCCAGTAAGATTGGCAGCCATTATGAAGTCAAACAACAACAAGTGCTGGCGAGGATGTGGGGAAAAGGGTACACTTGTACATTGCTGGTGGGACTGCAAATTGGTGCAGCCAATTTGGAAAGCAGTATGGAGATTTCTTGGAAAGCTGGGAATGGAGCCACCATTTGACCCAGCTATTCCCCTTCTTGGTCTATTCCCTAAAGACCTAAAAAGAGCATGCTACAGGGACACTGCTACATCGATGTTCATAGCAGCACAATTCACAATAGCAAGACTGTGGAACCAACCTAGATGCCCTTCAATAGACGAATGGATAAAAAAAATGTGGCATTTATACACAATGGAGTATTACTCTGCATTAAAAAATGACAAAATCATAGAATTTACAGGGAAATGGATGGCATTAGAGCAGATTATGCTAAGTGAAGCTAGCCAATCCCTAAAAAACAAATGCCAAATGTCTTCTTTGATATAAGGAGAGAAACTAAGAACAGAGTAGGGACGAAGAGCAGGAGAAGAAGATTAACATTAAACAGGGATGAGAGGTGGGAGGGAAAGGGAGAGAGAAGGGAAATTGCATGGAAATGGAAGGAGACCCTCAGGGTTACACAAAAGTACATACAAGAGGAAGTGAGCGGAAAGGGAAAAATAATACAAGGGGGAGAAATGAATGACAGTAGAGGGGGTAGAGAGAGAAGAGGGGAGAAGAGGGGAGGGGAGGGGAAGGGGGATAATAGAGGATAGGAAAGGCAGCAGAATATAACAGACACTAGTATGGCAACATGTAAATCAATGGATGTGTAACAGATGTGATTCTGCAATCTGTATACGGGGTAAAAATGGGAGTTCATAACCCACTTGAATCAAAGTGTGAAATATGATATATCAAGAACTATGTAATGTTTTGAACAACCAACAATAAAAAATTTAAAAAAAAATTAAATAAAACAGTGTAAATTTTCTAAATCTAAATTCAGTAGGAAACAATATTTTAATGATAGCTAGTATTAAAATAAGAAAGTATTTGAGTAACTAGAAAATGAAAATTTGATACCACAAAATGCAGTACTTATATAATCTTGAAAAAATAATAAACTACATAATATATAGTGATAAGTTACAATGTTTTAAAACCTAAGCCTTTATAGGTAATCAGTCAAAGAGGAAGCAGGCATTTCAACAGTGGCTTTCAAATACTAAAAACAAATAATGTGGTTCTTTTTCAGTTCAGTTGCAAGGAAATATTTTTATTTCTTTCCTTCAAATCTGTAGATTTATGACTTTTAAATCAAATTTCTCTTTCACTTTTTGCACTTAATTTGCAACTTACTTTAGTTTACTACCTATTATTCTTCAACTCACCATTTTATTTTGCACCATATTTAATGCTTAAACTAACCCTAAATGGAATCTGTGGTATGATAGTGCTGGGCAAGTAAGTATTAAACATACAGCTAACTGTGTGTTGGGGATCGGGAGGTGGAAGGCAGAGGGGGAGATGCTGACTTTTAGCATTTGCTACTTTCTATGATGTAAACAGACTCACCAAATCCAATTTTAGGCTACCACCTTGGGACCACTGAATATAGAATTAATAAAAGATGCACACAATCAGCTCTTGTTATATGATTCAAGCTGACTCCAAGCACACCATTCCACCATTCTATGTGCTAGTAATGAAATATACAACTACCTCATTATGGATGAATGGTTGGATGAATAGATGGGTGGATGGATGGAACAAATAAATTGCTGCTTGGTAGGTATACCAAATTGATTATCTAGTATGATTTTTTGATTTTTAAAAATTCTTTAGCTTTATTTTAAAAAATAAGTAGGAAGAAACATGATGGTAGGGAAATATTCGTCTCTCAGTGTCATTTCTGAGAGATATAGTCTCTTGTTGAAAATCTCTAAAAATAACTAATGGGAACCAAAAATATTAGATCAAAGATAAACAGAATAAGAATTAGGTTAAGACTAGATATGAATTTGAAATGTATTAGGAAGTTTTTCTTAACAGTACTCTTCAGTACTCTGCTTCTTGGTCAGAAGCTACAATTTACTATACTCTGATTTTATGAACAAAGTTTGTATGCTTGTGTGACCTTGTCCAAGGATCCAAGGATCCCATAAGCGAGGCATACCTTCACGTAGAATCATTTGGGTTCTTTAAATTGGTTACAGAAAGAATTGCAAGATGTGTCAGTAAGCAAAGGACAGGTAAAGAGTTGTTTAAGGATAACAAAGGGATTCACACTCACAGTGGGTGTTGGTGACCTTCACCTCTCAGAAAAGAGAAGAGGAGTAAAGCATTCAGGTATCTGATTATAGGTTATGACTTTCAGGGAAAAGGTGTGGAATCCTTATTAGGTGAACCATTGTTAGATCTTGCTGATTCATAAAATATTTATAAGAATATATGGTAAATAGATCATTATTTCATTATCATCTTATGCATGCTTACTTCCATTTAATCACGCCAAAGAAACTTGCTGCTAAATGAACATGTTGCTAATATATGGAATATCATCTTCATGTTCTGCAAAAGAGGAATGCAAAATTCATTTGATGGATAAATCTTCCATGTTTCCATGTATAATTAAATGAAAATTGATACTACCAGTGAAATAAAGTGACAGAATAAAAAACAAAAACAAGTGAAAACAAGAACAAAAATAAATATCATGGGGAGTAACAAGACTTCAGAATGTTCCCAGTGGGAGGGCATTAAAAATTACTGAAAGAGCAATTCAATTATTTATACACATGGATAGATTATATAATCGCTCCATATTTATTTCATACAAATACATTAATATAGTAATGGTCTATATTAATAACATAATTAAGCATTAAAAATGATATTTACTTGATACAAAATACATAAAATGTATGTTTATGCTTATTACAGAGTGGGGGAATAAATGGCACATTGTAAATTATTGAATAAAAAATAGGAAGTGCTTAAATATTGGTGGAGGTCATGTCCTAGGTGCAATAGTTCATGAATAGTATATTAATCACATAAATAAATAAAATCCTGCAAGATGCAATTCACCATGCCATGGAGGGCTTTGCAAAGATTTTCAGAGAGATTCCCAGTTAATAGAATTTTAAGAAAGTCCAGGATGGGAGTGAAGCACATTCCTGGGTTAGGAAAAGGACTATTCAATGGAACAAAATAGGAAGGAACAGGTGCACAGGAGCACCTGCCATAGACTGAGAGCTCAGTAAATGGTACTTTTGTGATGAGAACAGTTATTACTTTCCCTATCCAGAGTGCTCCCTTAAAGAGTACTTTCCTTAGTTCAGGACAGAGATAGTTATACTGAGATATTTTAATTTTCTGTAAATAAATGCTGGCAAATTATTTTTTTTTCCTTCTCTACCCCAAGTACACCGCCCTCCACTCCACTATGGGAAAGCAAGTAAAAATAAAAATAAAAAAAGTAAAAATCCCTCATTAAGTATGCATTGATCCATATAGAAAAGAGGTAAAAGCTGTGATTTGCAGCATAATCTGTTGGTCAGGTGAGTCCTCAGGCAGAAGTTTGGATGTGTTCTGGCCCCTGTTTCTTCTTCCACTTGAATTTATAGCAGAATGGAACATAACTTTTCCCTGTTTCTTTCTCTCTTCTCCCTCCATTCCCTTTGCCACAAGTTCCTGCTCAGGCTCATAGAACTACTGCAGACAGCAGAGGAAAATACATTTTTAAGGGTAAGTGAAGGCACTTTGGAAATTTGACTCATATTTTGATGAACTTCCTTGAAGTTTATGCTTGAACCTCAGATTATGCATTCAGAACTTCTCAAGCAGGGGCTGGGGCTCAGCAGTGGTGCACTTGCCCGGCATGTGTGAGGGACTGGGTTCGATTTTCAGCAGCACATATAAATACATATATTAAAAAATAAAGGTCTATCAACAACTAAAAACAAATTTTTAAAAAACCCTTCTCAAGCAATTGAAGTAGGTGATGTTCTAAACACATAAGTACTTAGAAATGTCAGTTATCATTTTGAGACAGCATTCCCTTTATTTCAGGATTCAGTCTGGATTAGATTTGTTTTGCTATGAGATTGCATCTTGCCTGCCTGTGACCTCCAGGCACCCTAAATACTGGCCCCCAATATATCCAGACCCACAGCCCCAGGAAAAAAAAATCAACATTTTCAGAGGGCACAGCAAGATACATGTTTGCTTAGGACTTTTGCCTTCTTGATTAAATATTTTTTATCCCTGTCTCCAAAATTGGAGAGCACAATTGAAATACTGCAAGACATAGTATTCCAAGCAGATCTGTGGAGTGGAAACTCAAGGACAGAAGATAATACTGCAGTTATTCCTAGATAACTTTCCAAGATACTCTTTGAGAACACAAACAATAGACCCAGTGTCCACAGAATTGATTTTATGAAACAAAAACAATTGTGTCACATTTCCTAAAAGTGATATTATCATCATTACTCCTCACAGATAATAATAGATGGGTGGACTACTTTAATGTATTTTTAATAAAAGGGTGGTCAGTCCTGGTTTAATGCGGGATGTATTGAATACCAGGCTGACTCACTCCTGTCCTTTGTTGTGCCACTCATGCCCATGCCTAACCCAAGAACACTGCCAGAGGAAGGGATACTGGTCACTCCCACTGTCCTGGAATTTCTCAAAGGGTTTTGTAGAGCTACACTTTTAAAAGCTGGATGGTTTTAGAAAGTGATCAACAAGCTGCTTTCTGAATGACAGCAGAATCTATCTTCTATTAAGCATGAAGTCAAAATAGAAGCCTTCATGGGATGTTAGTGAAACCTGGAAATTGAATCAAAGGCACCAAAATGTGGGATTATGTCACACAAAAGACTTTGTTATTAATCCTCCCAAAATATGTGGACATGTGATTCTACTAAGTGATAGTGCTAATCATAGATTCACTCAAGGTCTAAACTCAGTTCAAGACAAGCTAAATTGCATTTTTGTTGTTGTTGTTGTTGTTTTTTGGTACCGGGGATTGAACTCAGGAGCACTCCACCACTGAGCCACATCCCCAGCTCTATTTTGTATTTTATTTAGTAACAGGGTCTCACCGAGTTGCTGACCAACTCACTTTTGGTGAGGCTGGCTTTGAATTCATGATCCTCCTGCCTCAGTCTCCAGAGCCACTAGGATTACAGGCATATGCCACTGTACCTGGAAAAATTGCATTTTAAAACATTATTTATTGACTTACACTTTCTGATTTAATTCCTCAATTGTGTTTCCTTTGCAATGGTTAAAAAATAAGTTTTTTTTTTTCTCCTGGAATACCAATAGAATCCCTTGAGAAATACTGTACTACTTGAAATGAATCAGGGTTAACTAAGAGCAGAAAGGTAGGGGCGTATACTCTAAGGAGTAGGCTGATAGTAGGGAGATGCCTCCTAATCTTGTCCCAGAAAAAGCCATATGTTCTGTTGATTTCTAGTTAGGACATGTTCCATTTGCCTCTCCCTGAGTTGATTCAAAATCGAGCAGTCAGTTGGTGACTGAGATCTACTTTTACATCTGAATGACATATATTGCACTGACTATGCTTCTCATACTTGGGATTTAATACATAATTTTGAGTTCAACCCAATGATTATGCACCTTTGTTGCATTAGTGTTATTTATGACTTCAGAGTGTGTTAGAATCTTTCTGCTACTAGATCACCATACAGCACAACAGTTCAGAAAACTGGAATCTAGCTGCCTGGGTTCAGATCACCTCCTGTGTAACTTTGAATACATTCCTTGACACCAGAAATTCTGTGTCTTTATTTATAAAACAAAAATCAATAAACAGTGATTAAATATAGGCACTCTGATGCAAAAATGGCAAATTTTAATGCTACTCTTTCTTATTTATATTTTGTGGGGTCTAAGACAAATAATTTCTCTATACTTCAATTTCCTCATTTATGAAATGGCAATGACAATAGTACCCTACCCAAACAGTTCTTTAGTAGACTGCAGTCTAAATTACATACTATGTCAAATTGCTTCTCCAAACTATCATAACACTTTCTACTAGCCCTAAGTATTATAGTTTTGTTTTTGAAAATCTGATAAGAAAACAATGAACTTAAAATATAAAATCCTAACTAGGCGAATTTCTTTTCACTTTAACTTCTATTCATATTCCTTGAAAATTTTTTTTATTGTTAGCTAACTTCTTTGTAATTTTTGAAAGCTTATGTATTACAAATAGTTGCTTTGTCTGATTCAGTCACTCATTCATTTGCTCATCCTACAGACATGTACTGGCGAACACCCGTAATCCCAGCATCTCTGGAGGCTGAGGCAGGAAGAGCACCAGTTTAAGGCCAGACTTATTAATTTAGCAAGAGAATCAGCAACTTAGTGAGATGCTATCTCAAAATAAAAAAAAAAATAAAAAAAAGAGCTGGGGATGTAGCTCAGTTGTAAAGCATCCCTGGGTTCAATCCCCAGTACCACCCAAACAAAACAATATCACAAGAACAACAACAAATCTGTGGCACATATTTACTGAAAACTTGAATCAATTTAAAAAAAAAAAGCACTAATCAATAAGTCCATATTCTGGAGAAAAATAAGACAAGCAAACATTTGGAGAGGAATTGTAGTTTTAACAAGGTTGGTCAGGTAGGCATCATTGAGAAATAACATTTGAGCAAAGATCTAAGGCAGTGAGGAGGCATTCAGATCACTGGGAAAAGAACACATCGAGCATAACAACTAACAAGTAGAAACAAGACAGATAAACCTCATATGCTCAGGAACTGCTAGTAGGCAAGAGATTCAAGTAATGAAAGATGGAGTCCAAGAAGAAATGATGCTCCTGTAGGATATTGTAAAACCTTTGACTTTGAGTAAAATGGGAAGCAATCAGAAAGTTTGCAGCAGATTTGCATGATCTGACTTTTATTTAACAGGACCACCCTGTCTGCTCTATGGAATGCAGACTATTAGGGTCAAAGACAAAAGCACTCAGGCCAAGTGAGAGTTTAATAATTCAGGTAAGAGTTTGCAATATCGACAGTGGTAGCAGTGAGAATATTTCAATGCAAGATATTACAGTAGAGTCATCAGAATTTACTGACAGATTGCATACAGAGTATGAGAATGTACAAGAGGAATTGGGGATGACTCCACAGAGTTTGGCTTGATTATTTGAAAAGATGGGAGTTTAAATTTACTTTTATGGTAAAGAAGATGAGAGGCATGGAGTTGAGAGAAAATATGAGGAGTTCAGTTTTGGACAAGATGTTTGAGATGTTTATTTAAGATGTCAAATTTTTTTATTATGTATTTAAATAGAAATACTGTGTCAGAAATTAGGTATAAGAAACCAGATTTCAGTGCAGAGGTCCAGACTAGAAATGTACTTGTAGGAGTCAGTCAAATGAGGGTGCACTTAACTTTGGATGAGAATTCCAGAGGAGCAGGTGTTAGTAAAGATATTTTGAGGATGAAGCCCTGCACCAATTCAGTACTAAAAGTTCAAGGAAATAAGTAAAAAACAAGCAGAGGCCATGGAGAAAGAGAGGCCAGTGAATTAGATGAACTTTCAGGAGAAAGCAGAGATGTGGGAGCCAAGTTAAGAAGTGATTCAAGAAAAGAATGTCTAGGCTGGTGTTAGGTCAAGTGAGCTGAGCTCTTAGTACCAATGGCTGAATTTTGTAAGATTAGATAGAAGTCACAGTGAATACAACAAGAGAATGTCAGCAGTGAAATCAAAGGCTTGATTAGAGAAAATTCAAGACAGAAGGAAGAAGAAACAATAGGTTAACAACCATTGCTAAAGATTTTGCTGTAATGAAGAGCAAGTGATGTTACACTAGCTTGAGGGTGTTTGGAATCTGTAGGGGATTTTTTTTTAAAATGAGAGAAATTAGAGCACATATGTATTTTAGAGGGAAAATTAATGATGTTGGAGATAGAAGGAAAACTGGAATTCCTCTTTTAAAGGTTGAAAGAGAATACAATATACTAAAGGTTTGCTTTGGATGCACAAAAAGAAAACTATTAGAAATAGGAGAATAAAAAGGCACTGATGTTGATAGGTGGATACTTATGAAAGTGGGAAATTCTGCAATTTCCCATGTAATCAGTTCTGTTCCTACAAGGAAATAGAAAGCAAAGATTGTCAGTTGAATGTGTATAGAGTCTGAAAATAAAAGAAAAATTGCGAGGAGAGAGCCAGGAGAATGAGAGAGTAAATGAAAATGCAAAGTGACTGTTGAGCAAAATTAAGACCCATTTGAAGCCAGTGGCCATGAACATGAACAAAACCTATAGGTATAGGTTGAATATTTTCTTTTTCAGCATTCATGTGCATAGGCACACAGGTGTGTGATGTGGGAAAAGGTGGATTTAACACAAATTGGGGTTCTGAATAACAAAGAAAGAGGTCAAGGAAGTTAAAGGTGAATGACAACATGCAGTGGTTGACCATGGAATTTATCTGGCAAAGGAGGGAATTGAGATTTTTTTTAATGGCAATAATGATAAATTATAGTTCCTAGGAGTAGTCAAAGATGATTAGAGTTTGAGTATTTTGCAGATGTGGACTGAAAGAAAAAATGTAATGATTAGTGAGTCATGCATAAAAACAGGTCAGTAATGGTTAACATAAGATAAATGGAAATAAAAGAAATACATTTTCCCTGATTTATTAATATATTTGTCAGCATTAAAATGGATAAGTGTTACTAAGTGATATCTCAGGTTCCAACAGCTTGTGTTTGGTCATCAAACACGAAGGAGTGGTGGCATGTAACGAGAAGAGTGGAGAATAATTTTCTTTGTTGATTGAGTAATTAACCCTTTTAAAGGCTTTACTGCATATATTTTGGCAGGTACAGAAATTTCCCATGTATCCCTGAATAACTTCTCACATCACACAATTGATACAATTGATTTATCCACATTGGTACATTCAGTTCATTGACACATCTTTAACATGCAACCTCCATAATTTACCTTAGAATTTATTCTCAGCATTGTAGGTTCTGCAGGCTTGGTCAAATACATAACATGTATTCATCATTATGGTATCATAAAGAGTATTTCCACTGCTTTTTAAAAAAAAGATGCACTCTTTCTTTAAAAATGCAGTTTTATCAGCCCTTCAATTCCATGGGTTAAGAATTCAGAGATCTTCAAATTCAAACAACTGATGATCAAAATATTAGAGAAAAAAGGAGTAGAATAGAAAAAAGACAAATCACTCCTATCTTGAACAAGTATAGACATTTTCCTTGCCATTTTCTCTAAACAATACAGCACAACAACTATTTCCATATATACTGTAATAGGTTCTATGAGTAATCTAGAAATAATTTAAATATACAAAGGGATAGTCATAGGTTATATGCATATACTACATAATTTGTAAATAAGGTACTTGAGCAAATATGGTATTTGCAGAATGGGAACAAGGAATTACCTGGGAATCAATCCCTCTTGATATCAAGGGATAACTGTATTCTCTCTTGAAAACTTGCCATTAGAGAATATGCACTGGAAAACATTATACTTGTTGAAACTTTCCCTGTCTGTATATCCACCCATTAACTGTGCTTTATCATCTACCTATACTTGGTTATTATTGTATTTTATTATGCTTCATTTTGATCTTATATAAAATTCTTATATAGAGTTTAATGCATTAGTAGCATGCCTTCAGACATCCATATAGGCATTTTTGAAAGCTGGAAAGAAACATTTCTACAAGTTGACATTCTTAAACTTTTAAATGTGATGTCAAACCTGTCATTGGTATGAACTTCAAAACAGAGACATTCAAAAAAGACCAGTGTTAGGAATGAATCTTGGGGCTGGAGATTTGGCTCAAGCGGTATCGCACTCGCCTGGCATGCGCGCGGCCCGGGTTCGATCCTCAGCACCACATACAAAGAAAGATGTTGTGTCCACCGAGAATTAAAAATAAAATGTTAAAAAAAATTCTCATTCTCTCTCTCTCTTTCTCTCTCTCTCTCTCTCTCTCTCTCTCTCTCTCTCTCTCAAAAAATAAAAAAAAATAGAAATAGAGAAAGCAATCATGAAATTCATATGGAAAAATAAAAGACCCAGAATAGCAAAAACAATGCTAAGCAGGAAGTGTGAATCAGGCGGTATAGCGATACCAGACTTCAAACTATACTACAGAGCAATAGTAACAAAAACAGCATGGTACTGGTACCAA
>NW_026000026.1:32821121-32939585 GCF_001458135.2 Marmota marmota marmota
TGAGGGGAAAGGGAAAAATAATACAAGGGGGAGAAATGAATGACAGTAGAGGGGGTAGAGAGAGAAGAGGGGAGGGGAGGGGAGGGGAGGGGGGATAGTAGAGGATAGGAAAGGCAGCAGAACACAACAGACACTAGTATGGCAATATGTAAATCAATGGATGTGTAACTGATGTGATTCTGCAATCTGTATATGGGGTAAAAATGGGAGTTCATAACCCACTTGAATCAAAGTGTGAAATATGATATATCAAGAACTATGTAATGTTTTGAACAACCAACAATAAAAAATTTTAAAAAATAAATAAATAAATAAATATTAAAAATTCTCTCTCTCTCTCTCTCTCTCTCTCTCTCTAAAAAAAAAGAATGAGTCTTGATTTGGCTGTTAATTAAAAATTATACCTAGTATTTCTTTGGTTTGAGTAACAGATTATCACACCCATTCTTACTCTTTTATAGAAATATTAATCTCTTGACTTAGTTACTTCTTGAATAAATGTCTAAAAAATTTGAAGTGTATCCATTTCTTTTTACCTTTCTATGTGGTTGATGGAAAACAGTTTACATCTTTGTGCACATAATTCTTGGCTTTCTTTCCATTCTAATCAATGATCAATAAAATTTCTATTCTTTTTTTATTTTATTTTTTTATTATTAGTTGTTCAAAACATTACAAAGCTCTTGACATATCATATTTCTTTTTTTATTGTTGGTTGTTCAAAACATTACATAGTTCTTGATATATCATATTTCATACTTTGCTTTAAGTGGGTTATGAACTCCCATTTTTAGCCCATATACAGATTGCAGAATCACATCACTTACACATCCACTTTTTAACATACTGCCATTCTAGTGTATGTAAAATTTCTTTTCTTAAGATGAAATTAATCAATTATTCACACAGGTCATCTCAGAACTGATCTATTACATGTTTTCCAAAAGCAGAATGACAAAAAAGGGGTCATAGTTAGTATTAGGAAATAAATATCATTTTTCACTGCCTAGAACCTGTGCCAGTCAACCCTCTGCATGGAGCAGCAATCTGAAAGACCAAGAGTTGGCTTAGAGCCAGGGGTAGGAGGTGGCTTAGCAGTGGGTGATGGCTGCTATCCAACCACTTCAGCCAAGAAGCCCTGTGAAGGCTTAAGAGAGGATGATGAAGAAGAGGGAAATTGACAGAGGATGGGGCTTACTTGACTGCCACTATCCTGGCTTATCTATGATTGGTGAATGACACTTGTGGGTACTGGCATGATTATGTTCTAGAGGATGCCTTCATGATCCCATTACATGCAAATGCCTTGACCTCATTAAATGAACCTCTCCCTCCCTCCCCCTCCTCACACACACACACACACACACAAAAAAAATAATAATAATAATTATTATTATTATTAATTTGCTGGTCCCTGCTTTCTTGGAGATGGGATTCTTTTTGTTGTTGTTGTTGTTGGGGAAGCAAAATTCAATTTTTACTTTTTAATTGGTTATTTTTAGGTATACAATAACAATAGGATTCATTTTGACATAATTATAAAAGCATGGAATATAATTTGTTCTAATTCAGTCTCCAGTACGGGAACCCTTTCCTTCCCTTTCTCCCTCCCCCTGTTTCCTTCTCTCTACTCTCCTGATCTTTCTGCTATTTACTTCTGTTTTGTTTTTTCAGTGTCATGTGTATGTACATGATGGTGAAATTTACTGTAGTATATTCATATATGTACACAGTAAATTTGGGTCAGATTCATTCCACTATCTTTCCTATCTCCTCCTTCTTGCTTTCCCTTCTTTCTTCCTTGGTCTACTACACTGATTTTACTTCTATTCTTTTTTATTTATCCCCTACTCCCTTATTTTGGATTAGCTTCCACATATCAGAAAACATTCAAACTTTGATCTTTTGGGACTAGCTTATGTCACTTAGCATGATAGTCTCCAGTTTCATTCATTTACAGCAAATGTCATAAAGTCATTATCTATGGATGAGTAAAACACACACACACACACACAACATTTTCTTTATCCACTCATCTGTTGAAAGACATCTCAGTTGGCCCCATAGCATGGCTATAGTGAATTATGCTGCTATAAACTTTGATGTGGCTGGATCTGTAGTATGCTGATTTTAAATCTTTTGAATATACATCAAGGAGTAGAATAGACAGGTAATATTTCTTTTCCATTCCTAGATTTTTGAAGAATCTCCATACTGCTTTCCAGAGTGGTTGCACTAACTTGTAGTCCCACCAACTACGTACAAATGTACCTTTTCCCCCACATCCTCGCCAACATTGTTTCTTGTATTCTTGGTAATTGCCATTTTGACTGGAGTGAAATGGAATCTTAGAAAAAATGGAGACTGAAATTATAGTAATTGCTAGAGATGATGAACATGTTTTCATATATTGCTGACCATCTGTATTTTTTCATTTGAGAAGTGTCTGTTCAGTTCTTTTGTCCACTTATTTATTGGGGTTTTTTGTTTGTTTGTTAAGTTTTTTATAATTATTTGTATATCCTCCTTATTAATGCCCTATCTGAGGAACAGTATTTTCTCCCACTTTATTGACTTTCTTCAATTCTTAATTTATCTTTTTTGCTGTAAAGAAGATTTTTAATTTGATTCCACCCACCTATTAATTTTTATTTTACTTCTTGCACTTTAGGGGTCTTGTTGAAAGTCTTGTTCCTGAGCTGACATGTTGGAATGTTGGGCCTATATTTTCTTCTAGCAGTTGCAGGGCTTCTGGTCAAATTCCTAGATTTTTGATCCACTTTGACTTGACTTTTGTGCAGGGTAACAGATAGGGGTTAAATTTCACTCTATGACATATGTACTTCCAGTTTTCTCAGCACCATTTGTTAAAAAGGAGTTTTCCAATGTGTTTTCAGCACCTTTGTTTAGTATCAGGTAGCTGTATTTATGTGGGCATGTCTCTAATTATTTTATTCCTTTGGTCTTAGTGACTGTTTTGTGCCAATACCATGCTGTTTTTTCTGTAGTATAATTTGAGATCCTAGAGGTAAAATTCTTGATGATAACATTTTCTTGTATTGATTGTTATTATCTAAAGCCATAAATGGAAGGATAATTTTTTATATTATTTGATGTATTAAAATCAGTAGAAGAGAAATACAAAAGTGTGGGTCCATTGTCATCATCTAAAAAAAATATTTCAAAAGATTCTCTACAACAGTATTCTTTAATGTGTGTTTCAGATATATAACTGCCTGGGAGAGTTCTTGATTATTCTTACCCATCAGAGTTGACAGTGGGGGAGAGGTAGCACTGAGAGCTTTGGATTATTAAAAAAGATGAAGAATACTGGAACACATAAAATAAGTAAACAGGAAAATAAAATAGAACATTTGGGATCAAAATGTAGTACTGAAGATTTAAAGTAGAACAGTGTGACAAGGTGAGAGGGAAGAAAGGAAAGCATAAATAATCCATAAGTTCACCTGAATCTTTTGAGGAAAAAAAATGAAGAATTTCCCAACTGTTAGCTATTACACAATCGAAAGCAGATCCAGTAAAATAATGGATTTCTTTCAAGCAATGTTGTTTTACAAAAGACAGAGAAGAATTGATGGTTTAACTCTAAAAATCTGTAACATCAAAATTATATTATTGCAATAAAGCTAAATAGACAAAAGAGATCTACTGTAGTCATATAAAATGTGGGGAAATTATCTATTGCTCATACAAAAACATTTCTAAATTTTACCTTAATGCCAAATAGAAAATTGACCTTTTTAATTATTTTTATTCACTGGTATCATTTTATGAAGATGGATAAGAAGTATTAGAGGGTTCCCAGAAGTCAAATTTCTTAACAACTAATATAACTTATATGTATTCCATTAGGCAGAAAATGTTAGTCTAAGGGAAACCAATGTTAGTCTAAAAGGGAAACCAATAGATTAAAGGAAAGGGTTCCAGAGAGAGGAAAAGGGTGAGGGCATGAGAAAATAGCAGTGAATACAATCTAACATAGTATGCTATGTCCATATAAAAATATACCAACATGGATCTCATCTCACATATAATAATAATTTACTAGTTACAATAATAATAACAACAACAACAATAATAAAAGAGATTAGCAGAATGGGCAATCAGGCTAGATGGAGCGAGGAGGGGCAGGAAAAGGAAGGGAAAGGGGAATGAGATTGATCAAATTATGTATGTGCATGTACAAATGTAGCATAATGGATAAAACAATTATGTACAATTATAATGCACCAATAAAACAAGAAAATGTCAGCCAACTGAAAAATAAATGAATTTATGTTGTCATTAATGTATGAAAAAAGGGATGGACAATGATTAAGGCAATCAATGTGACTAGAATGTGAGGCTTCTCATTAATCATAGCCTAGCCAGATTTCGACACGAACAAATGCATCATCTTTAATTTCATAGTTACCTTCCAATCCAAACAGAGCAAAACACACCAGTAAGCCATTTAAAATAGTTGGATTAGGTCACTGCATTTTTTGGTCAAACCCTTTCCTTTGAAGACAATGGATTTCTTCATAGGAAACTCCTGTTGGCAGGCCTACTTTTGAATACTGCCCACTGGTTTTTGGATCTTCCCTAAAGGGAAAAATGCCCAACTACCCTAAAATAGTCCTTTCTTTTTGAGGTAGCATTATTAGAATATAAAATACAATATTTTCCACTGTTTCTGAGCTTAGAGGGAAAGCCTTCAACATTTTGTTACAGCATGTTTGCTACTAGATTTTTAGAGATACACTTTTATCAGATTAAAGGAATTCCTTTTTATTCCTAGTTGGCTAAGAATTTTATGTAAAATTTTGAACTTATTCACATGTTTAATCATCAAAGTCTCATATGGTTTTTCTTTTTTATTCTGTTAATGTGGTAAATTACATTGATTGATTTTTTTATAAATCTTAAATCACTTGTGTATTATTGCAATTAACCCAATTTGGACATGATGTCTTTTCATTGCTATAAAACACTGAATGATCATTTTTAATATTTAATTTAGGATTTTTGAATCAGAGAGATTGGCCAGTGGTATCCTTATGTGCATTTTCCTTATCAACTCTTGGTAATGAGAGGATGCTGGCCTCAGGAAGAAAGCTGAGAAGTGAGACATGTTTTATATTCTCTGGAAGTTTATCTAAGGTTACTGTTATTTTTATCATTAACTATTAAGTAAAAACTCACTAATGAATTTCATTTCTTGAGAAAGCTTGGTAAATGATACACAGGATTCTATGATGTTTTTGTAATTTCCTGTATGTCTATAATAACTTAATATATTTTAAAAATTCACTAGGGAAAACATCTGTGTTTTGGAGTTGTCCCCTATCTCTCCAATGGTATTGAGTTGCATATTCAATTCCTTTATAGGTAGGGGAATTTTCAAATTTTCTATTCCTTCTGTATCAATTTTGCACAATTTTTTTCATTTTTACATACTTTTGGATAGTGTTGTCCATAATACCAATTTTCTCTTACCAATGTCTGCGAGACCCATGATAATGCTTCCATTCAATCCTGATGCTGTGGTGTTTGCTTTTGCACTGCCCTTTCTCTTTACTGGTCTTGCCATTTGGGCATCATTTTATTTGTCTTCACTGAAAATGACATTTTGCTTTACTGATACCTTACATTAAAATTTTATTCCATTGATTTTAGCTCAAGTATTCCTTTCATTGTTGTATTTTAATTATTGGTTTTTTTTATATTGGGTTTAATTGCTTTTTTTCCTTATCATTAGATTCTGCTCAAGTGTTTCATCATATCTAACAAATAAATATAAATTTCTGTTATGTTTTAGCTGGATCTCACATGTTTGTGATGTTTTCAATATCATTCAGTTAAAAATATTTTCCAAATTTCATTGGAGTTATTTTTAACAACCTGGGTTAGTTAAGGAATATTTTCTAATACTTGATTAGTTTTTGGTTAAATCATGCTGTGGTGAGAGAATATACTCTGTATGATTGCATTATTTGAAATGTTTTGAAACTTGTTTAATGATCAGTGTTTGACTTAATAGGTGAATTTTCAACATGAGTGAGAAACATGTCCATCTATCAATTGCTGATATAGTATTCTATATTGATTTAGTTGACACTAGGATTAATTAATTGTGTGGATGTATCCTTAATCAATTGTTTTCCTTTGTTTCTCAGAGAGACAAGTGGTAAAACCTGCAACTATAGTTATGTATGTTTCTATGATTTCTACCAGTTCTATCCATTTTTGCATTAGATAGTTTGATACATGTTTTATTTAATTTTTCACTGCTGTGACCAAAATACCTGATATAAACAACTTAAAGGAAGAAAGATTTATTTTGGTTACAGTTTAAGAGCTTTTAATACATGGTCATTCCTTTGGGCTTGAGGTTGGGCAGAAAATAATGGCTGAAGTGTGTAATACAGATGAACTGCTCACTTCATGGCAACTGGGAAGCAAAAACAGAGAGAGGAAGGAACCAGGAACAAAATGTAGTACCCAAGGGAACACCCTCAAGGACCTACAACCTTCAACTGGTTCCCACAGTCTTCACCACCTCCCAATTGTCCATTCAGCTATCAAAGAATTAATCCATTGATGAGGTCAGAGAGCTCATGATCTAATCACTTCCCAATAATTCTAGCTCTGAATATGACTGCTCTCTAGAGACGGAGCCTTCAACACGTGACTTCTGGAGGATATTTCAAATGCAAACTATACCAATAATATGATACTTTGTAGTTACAAACTTTAAATTAGTATGTGGCTTATTACAGGTGACCTCACTAGTCACTATTAAATATCTCCCTTTATTTGTATTAAAGCTTGCCTTATCTAATCCTAGTATATCTATACTAACTATATTTTAATTAAATGTATGATATACATTTTTCCAGAGGTTTTCTTTTATCCTTTATGCATTTTTATATTTAATATTTGTCCTTTTCTAAGAGCCATATTTATATTTAAATGGGGGCATTTAGGATATTAACATTTATTGTAATATCTAATGTACTTTAAATTTGCATCTTACTATTTGTCATCAAAATGTGTCCCTTGTGTTACTTTTATTTTTTTCCAAGTTCCTTTATTTATCAATTTTTATGCTGATGATTTTTAAATATAAACACATAAAACAGCAAAATTAGAACTTACCAAAACTGACTCAAAAGTAAATCTAAATAGATCTATAACCATTAAAGTAAATGAAACGGTTGTTTAAAAGAAACCACAAAAATAAACACCTTTTCAGAGAGTTTACAACAAATTTTACCTACCTTGCCTTAAAAAACAAAAAATGAGAGACTCTATACCACGTTTTTATTATAACACTAATGTTCAAACCATAAAATAAATTATGAGGAAGGAAAAATACAGGTCAATTATTACTTATGAGTACAAATGCAAAATCATAATAAAATATTATCCAAAAAATTTGTCAAAATACACTCAACTATCATGTAAAAATATATAAAAATTGATCCAATTAATAAAAAAGGAAAAATAACACTAATTTGTTATTAAAATCCAAGAGATGATCATTAAATTACTTTTTAAATTAAATTAATTTTAATCTATTTTACTACTTTGACATTAACTTTGAAAATATTGTTTACTCCATTCACAAAATAATTAATGATGAAAAATCGAAATATTCTCCATATATTTACATAATGCATATAATTATATCTAATACTCAGTTATATTCAGATGTTTATGTTACTACAACAAAATACCTTAAATTACATAATTTATAAAGAGCCAACATTTATGTCTCACACTTCTGGAGACTAGAAAGTACAAGACCAAGCACCAGCAAGTTTAGTGTCTGGTGAGTCTCTAGTCCATGATGGTGCTTGAACATTGTGTCCTCACATATTGGGGTGAAGGGAAGAGCCTAACCCAGTCTTTTACAAGGCACTAATCTATCCATGAGGATGAGCCCACATGATTTCATCACTTCAATAATGCCCCCCCAATACCAATACAATGATATTAAGTTTTAATAGTCACTTTCCTTAACACAATAAACAATAAAACTGATCACAGGTAATATTAAAACATTAAAACCATTCCTCAGAAAATAAAAACAAGACAAAGATTCATGCTACCATCAATCCTACCAGACATTGTTTGAAGACCTCAGGCAGTTCAGGAAGAAAAGAAAAAGAAATGGAAGGTAAGAGAGTTAGAACTGATAAAATAAAACTCATCAAGTATGGTCTATATGAAAATTCAGATAATTTATTATCAAACTATAACTAGTGAAAAAGATTGGCAGAAATCAATGCCTTACCAACATTTAGAAAATATAACTTAAAAACATATTATCCCAATACCAACAAAATGTAAAATGTGTATGAACCATTATAATAAATGTGTAAAAACCTGAAATATTTATAAAGTTCTATCAAACAACTTTTTTTAAGTGCTTTATGAACAGAAAAATACTGCAATTTCCTGGACTGAGAGACTTGACATCACAAATAAGGCAATTCCACTCAAAATTAATACAATTTATATTCAAATTCTAACTGAATTTTTGGTGGGTGGGATTTTTAGGTGGACCCTTGTACTCATATGGAAGAAAAAAGTCTAGCTATAGAAGGAAATTTTTTTTAAAAAAATTGATTTACAAATACAGGAATGGTTGCAGATTAGCATGAGACAGCATTTCTCTTAGCTTAGCTACCAGGAACTCAAACAGTGGGAATACCATGTCTTCCCCAGGTTGAGAGTAAAACTCCTGAGCCTAGCTAAAACAGAGATAGTTCAATCAGATATTCAAAAGAAAGAAAAAAATAAAAACCTCTCCATGGTATTTATCAATCATCCATGATCCAGGAGCCATTTGGGGACTGAGCTTGGCAGAGCCTAAGGAAACTGGACACTCATATCCATGAGTTTTCACCCAGGATTACACAGTTTAGAAAGGCTGGAAAGAGCTGGGCTCTCCCCAGCTCCATGAGCCCAGAGGCTTTGCGGGATCTGATGGGACTGGTGACAGTGGGTAGGATTCAGAAGGTTGGAAGAGTATGTGAGGGCATTTTGCTCTCAGCTTTCCCAGCCACCTTTCCAGCACCCACTGGTTTCCTGTCCTGGCACCAGCCTGGTCTCTGACCCTCTCCCCCTTAGTTTGGCATCTATCAGTTCTCAAGTCCCACTAGTTCCAGCATCAGTCTGACATTCAATGGGGTACTCTTACTTCCCAGTCTCCCAACACCTCCCTAGCCTTGTCCCTGCCCATTGCTCATAGCTTTGCAATCCAGCATGCACTACACAGTGCCCGGCCTTGATCCACTCAGCATGAGACAACAGGGTCCCCATTGTGTGGTGATCTAAATCGCTCCACACTCCAAATAGCTGCTGGACCCACCAGTCAGGTGCACAGTTTTGTTGCTGACTGCAGGTCCAGGTGCCCACCTGCATGTTCTGGTGTCCAGCTTTGATTCTCCCTAGGCAGAACAGCTGGACCCCAGATGTAGCCAGGCCCCAACTGACACCACAAGCAGCTCAGCCACTGGACCTGCCCAATCCATTATGCAGGCTTGTAACCAACTAGCAGGTCCCAGCCCCCAGCCCCCAGCCCTCAGTACCAGCTGGGAGAGAATTGCCTACCCACAAATTGGAAAGGGCAGAGGCTGGAGAGATTTGAGTTAGAAAACTGAATCAGAGACCAGAAATCGTGAGGTTCATAGGTGATATAGTGGACTAAGAACAGGCTCCTACACCACATGAGTGGAACCTAAAGGTGATTCCTGGGGTTCAATTTTCCAACATAGACCAGAAATTCCTGGGCCTTGAAGGTATACTGACTTAAAATCTTCAGAACAATTGGCATTCATCAAAGGACTAGAACATACCCAAGCCTACAACCCATCTCCAGGAATTCCACTTCCAGGATTAAGACTCTCACCCTAACAACCTCACTCACCCTGAGGGCAGAGCAAACATAAAACTCCAGACAATCCCACCTAATTGATGAGAAGGGAAACTAAGAAACTTTTGAACTCCAACAGAAGAAAAATTTTTCACTTTTTCATCAAGAACTTACTAATTCTTTTTTTAACCTCAGATTTTTACCATTTTTGAAACCAACTATTTTTCATGCATCAGTTTATTGAGGACTCTGATATCCAAATAGTATATTTAGCCATGTTTTACATTCTTTTATTTATACCTTTTTCTTTCTATTTTTAATTTTTAAAATTTTATCATAATATATACACATTATAATACATATATAATATATATATATATATATATATATATATATATATGAGCATTTATCTTGATTCTCTTTCTTTTCTCCTAATAACCAATCTTGATAATTCCCTCTTTCACTCTTTCTATAATTTTTTACTTCTATCTGCTCTCCTCCTTCTTCATAAACATTATATCCTACAACACTTCTGTTCTTTGTCTACCATCTAAAATTATAAACCCTTTTTCAAAATACTGTTTTTATTGTAGGCAATATCTGAACACATCATTTCTGTTCACTGAAACAAAACTGTAGAGGTCACAGTAGAGGCTGTTTGATTTAAGGCTATATATTTTTTTGCATTTGTTGTAATTATTATCTCTTTTCCCCTTAAAGGCAAAATACTGGAAACTTTCAAGGACACTATAAGTCTACAGGGTAGAAAATGTATTGCCTCAGATCCACCTGGTAGATACACAAACAGTATGAAAAAACAAGAGAACAAATCACTCCAAACAAACCAAGATGTGCCAATAATAAAATCCAATGTCAGAGAAGGTGTTCAGAATGTAGTTATGTAGTTAAACTGATCTGTGAGGTAAATGACAATGTATGGAGTAAAATCAGAGATAAAGTGATATTTTACCTCCTGAATTTTAATAAAGAAATAGAGGTTCTGAAAAGACATTAAGCAGTAATCCTGGAAATGAAAGAATCAATATACCAAATTAAAAATTCAAAAGAAAGCATCACCAATGGACTAGACAACTTGGAAGACAGACCCTCAGGCAATGAGACAAAATATGTAATCTGAAAATAAAGTTAAAATAGATGTTAAGAAGGGCTGGGGATGTGGCTCAAGCGGTAGCGCGCTCACCTGGCATGCGTGCGGCCCGGGTTCGATCCTCAGCACCACATACCAACAAAGACGTTGTGTCCGCCGAGAACTAAAAAATAAATATTAAAAAAAATCTCTCTCTCTCTCTTTAAAAAAAAAAAAGAGATGTTAAGAAACCATGAACAATAGAAGATATCAAGGAGGAAATTAAAAAATTCTTAGAGATNAACTAAGATCAGAGTAGAGACGAAGAGCAGGAGAAGAACATTAACATTTAACAGGGATGAGAGGTGGGAGGGAAAGGGAGAGAAAAGGGAAATTGCATGGAAATGGAAGGAGACCCTCAGGGTTATACAGTGGAGGGGGTAGAGAGAGAGGAGGGGAGGGGAGAGGTGGGGAAGGGGGATGGTGGAGGATGGGAAAGGCAGCGGAGCACAACAGACACTAGTATGGCAATATGTAAATCAATGGATGTGTAACTGATGTGATTCTGCAATCTGTATATGGGGTGAAGGTGGGAGTTCATAACCCACTTGAATCAAAGTGAGGAATATGATATGTCAAGAAATTTGTAATGTTTTGAACAACCAACAATAAAAAATTTAAAAGAAAATGAAGTTATCATCAAAAAAAAAAAAAAAAGAAACCATGAACAGAACTTCTAAGAAGTATGGAATAACATAAAAAGACCAAATTTAAGATTTATCTGGATAGATGAGGATGTGGAGATACAAACCAAAGGAATGCACAATCAATAACATCAGAAAATTTTCCAACAAAAGGAATGAAATGAAAAATCAAATACAAAAGGCTTACAGGAACCCAAATGTTCAAAATTATAAGACTCACATCAAGGTACATTATAATCAAAATGCCTGACATAAAGAATAAGGATAGAATTTTAAAGCCTCCAAGAGAAAAATATCAGATTATGTATAGGGGGAAACCTATTTAGATCTCAGCTGATTTTTCAACCCAGACCCTCAAACCTAGGAGATGCTAGAATAATATATACCAAGCTCTGAAAGAAAATGAATGCCAAACACAAGTCCTATATCCAGTAAAATTAAGCTTCAGATTTGAAGATGAAATAAACATTCTATGACTATCAAAAGTTAAAAGAATTCACAAAAAGAAGGCCTGCACTACAGAACATTTTCTGCAAAATATTCCATGAAGATTAAATGAAAACCAAAGAGTGAAAACCAGCAAAGGGAGGAACTACACTGAAGGAATAGTCAATCAAAGGAGAAACTAAGTAAAATTAAAAACCAGAAATAAACCAAAACGACTGGGAATACTAATCACATCTCAATATAACCTTGAATGTTAATGGCCTAAACTCATCAATGAGAAGACATAGACTAGTAGATTGGATTTTTTTAAAAAAGGACCCAATAATATGCTGTCTCCAAGAGACTTACCTCATTGGCAAAGACATCCACAGACTGAAGGTGAAAGGATGGGAAAACACAAATCACTCACATGGATCACCTAAACAAGCAGGGTTTTCTATCCTCATATCTGATAAAGTGGACTTTAAGCCAAAGTTAATCAAAGAGGACAAAGAAGGACATTTCCTACTGCTTAAGGGAATTATTCATCAACAAGACATAACAATCGGAAATATTTATGCCCCCCAAAATGGAGCATCTATGTACATCAAACAAATCCTTCTCAATTTCAAGAATCAAATAGACCAAAACACAATAATAGTGGGTTACTAACACACCTCTCTCACTATTGGGTAGATTTTCAAAAAAAAAAAAAATTAAGCAGATATAGAAATTAAGAAGATATAGAATTAAATAATACAATCAATGATTTAGACCTATATAGAATATTTCATCTATCAACAAGCAAATACTCTTTCTTCTAAGCAGCACATGTATTCTTCTCTAAAATAGATCATATCTTATTCCACAAAGCAACTCTTAGCAAATACAAAAAAAATATATATAGTACCCTGCATTCTATCAGATGATAATGAAATGCAATAAGAAATTTATAGACTAAGAAATAGAAGCTTCTCTATCATTTGGTGACTAAATAATACGCTGTTGAACAACAAATAGATAGCAGAAGAAATTGGGGATGAAATAAATAGAGATAAATGAAAATGGCTATAAATCACATCAAAATCTCTTGGACACTATGAGAGTAGTGCTAAGAGGAAACTTCACTACATTGATCTCACTCATTAAAAGAATAGAATGTCAATGAATAAATTACCTAACATTATATCTCAAAACCCTAGAAAAAGAAGAACAAATCAACACCAATAGCAGTAGAAGACATCATTAAAATCAGAGATGAATCAATAAAATTGAAACAAAAGAAACAATTGAAAAAATTGACAAAAGTTGTTTACTTAAAAATATAAATAAAATTGATAAAACCTTAGCTACACTAATGAAGAGAAAGAGAAAATTCCAATTATTTAACTTCATGATATAAAAGGAAATATCATGACAGACACTACTGAAATACATAAGAGGATCAGAAAACATTTTGAAAATTTATATTCTAACAAAATAGAAAATTCTGAAGACATTGACAAATTTGTAGAGATACATGACTTACCCAAACTGAATCATGGAAGACATACATGATTTAAACAGATCAATTTCAAATAATGAAATAGAAGACGCCATCAAAAGCCTACCAATTAAGAAAAGCCCAGGACCAGATGGATTCTCAGCTGACCTTCAAATAAGAATTAACACCAATACTCTTCAAATTATTCCATGAAATAGAAAAGGAGGGGACCCTTCTAAACTCATTATATGAAGCTAGTATCACCCTGAAAACAAAACCAGACAAAGATACATCAATGAAAGAAAATACATCAATGAAAGAAATACAAGGATGGTTTACCATACAGAAATGTATAAACATAATTCATCACATCAATAAACTTAAAAAGTTATGTGATCATCTCAATATATGCAGAAAAGGCATTTGACAAAATATAGCATCTTTCCATGCTCAATTTTTTTAGAACACTAGAAAAATTAGGGTTAGTAGAAACTTACTTAAACACTATAAAAGATATTGTTACTATTTAGATGTAAGGTTCCCCAAAAGCCCAAGTGTGAGACATTGCAAGAAGGTTCAGAGAAGAAATGATTGGGTTTTGAGAGCCTTAACCCAATAAGTGATTCAACCCCCTGCTAGGGATTACCTGAGTGGTAACTGAAGGCTGTTAGGGTCTGGCTGGAAGTGGTGGGACACTGAGGCATGGCTTTGGGGTAGATATTTTATATCTTGGAGTCTCTCTCTGCTTACTGTTCATCATGAGAGCTGCTTCCCTATGCCAAACTCTTCCACCATAATGTCCTGCCTCACCTTGAGCCTTGAGGAATAGATCCTACTGCCTATAGATTAAGACCTCGAAACCGAGAGCCCTAAATAAACTTTTCCTCCTCTACAATTCTGCTGGTTGGCTCACAACAGAGAAAAAGCCGAGTTAAATAGCTATATATGTAAACCCAAGGCCAAAATCATCCTAAATGGAGAAAAAAAAAAATAAAAGAATTCCCTCTGAGAACTGGAAAAAGACAAGGATGTCCTCTTTCACAACTTTTATTCAACATTGTCCTTGAAACTCTAGCCAGAGCAATTAGAGAGGAGAAAGAAATTAAAAGGATATGGATAGAAAAAGAAGAACTCAAACTATCACTATTTAGAGATAACATGATTCTATATTTATAAGATCCAAAAATTCCACCAGAAAACTTATAGAACTAATAAATGAATTCAGCAAAGTAGCAGGATATAAAATTAACACCCATGAATCAAATGTGTTCCTATGCATCAGTGATGAACCAAGTGAAAGAGAAATTAGAAAAATTTCAAAATAGCCTCAAAAAAACAAAATATTTGGAAATCAATCTAACAAAAGAGCTGAAAGACCTCTACAATGACAATTACAGAACTCAAAGAAAGAAACTGAAGATGGCCTTAGAAGATGGAAAGATCTCCCAAGCTCTTGGATAGGCAGCATTAATGAACATTGTCAAAATTGCCATCCTACAAAAATCTTTATACAGATTTAATGAAATTCCTATTAAAATACCAATGGCATTCTTCATAGAGTTAGAAAAAGCAATCATGAATTTCATTGGGATAAATAAGAGACCCAGAATAGCCAAAGCAATTCTTAGCAAGAAAAGTGAAACAGGAAGCATCACAATACTACCAGACTTTAATTTATACTACAAAGCCATAGTAAAAAAAAAAAATCATGGTATTGGCACCAAAACAGATGTGTAGACCAATGGTACAGAATAGAGGACACAGAGGCAAACCTATATAAATACAGTTATCTCATACTAGACAAAGGTGTCCACAACATACATTGGAGAAAAGATAGTCTCTTCAACAAATGGTGTTGGAAAAATTGAAAATCCATATGTAGCAAAATGAATTTAAAGCCCTATCTCTCACCCTACATGAAACCCAACTCAAAATGGATCAAAGACTTAAGCACCAGAACAGAGACCCTGCAGCTAACAGAAGAAAAAGCAGGCCCAAATCTTCACCATGTTGAGTTAACAAGATGCCTAAAGTACAAGAAGTAAAATCAAGAATCAATAAATGTAATGAAATCAAACTAAAATGCTTCTTCTCAGCAAAAGAAACAATAACATAAGGAGAGAGCCTACAGAATGGAAAAATATCTTTACCATATGCACCTCTGATAGAACTTTCATATCCAGGATATATAAAGAAATCAAAAAACTTAACACCATAAAAAACCAAATTGCCCAAACAATAAATGGGCTAAGGAACTAATCAGACACTTCATAGAAGTAATACAATTTATGTACAAATATATGAAACACTGTCAACATCTCTAGCAATTAGAGAAATGCAAATCAAAACTACACTGAGATTCCATGTCAATCCAGTCAGAATGGCAATCATCAAGAATACAAGCAACAATAAGTGTTGGTGAGGATGTGGGAGGAAAGGTACACTCAGACATCGCTGGTGAGTACAAATTGGTGCAACCACTCTGGAAAGCAATATGGAGATTCCTCAGAATCTTGGAATGGAACCACTGTTTGACCATGTTATCATACTCTCGGTTTATACTCAAAGGACTTAAATACTACAGGGATTAAATACTACATACTACAGGGATGCAGCCATATCAATGTTTATAGCAACTCAATTCACAATAGCTAAATGGAACCAACCAAGGTGCCCTTCAACAGATGAATGGATAAAGAAGTTGTGGTGTATATATATGCAATGAAATATTACTCAGCCTTAAAGAAGATGAAATTATGGCATTTGCCATAAATGAATGGTGCTGAAGAATAGCATGCCAAGCAAAATAAGCCAATCCCCAAGAACCAAAGGTTGAATGTTTTTTCTGATATGCAAATGCTAATTTACAATAATGGGTGGGGGTCAATGGAAGAATAGAGGTACTTTTGATGAGACAGAAGGGAGTGAAGGTAGGGGAGAGGTTATGGGGATGGGAAAGACAATGAAATGAATCAGACATTAATACCCTATGTGCATATATGATTATATAACTGGTGTAATTCTAAATCATGAACAACCAGAAGAATGAGAAATTGTACTCCATTTATGTGTATAATGTCAAAATATAAAGAATTCTACTTTCATTTATGACTAATTCAAGTAAAAAAATTGATCTGCCTCAAAAAAAACTTAATTTTAGACATACTAAATTTCTGCAGTATCTTACACAATAGATGACAAGAATAATAATTTCTGAGGGGGTGTTGATAGAATAAATACCAATATTTTCCTCTTTTGGAAACAATAAGGTTTTTCTCTATATATAATATATTCAGGATACCTCTTAACTTTTATTCTTTCTTCTATTAGTTGTAAGACAATATAAGTTTTGGAGCAAGATTTATACCTTTGTAGTCTTCAATCAACAAGACATCTCTTGGCAATTTAGTCATATTTTAATATCTCTAAAATCAATATTTTCTATTATAATTTGTAGGCTTTGTTTAATTCACAGCATTTTTCTTTCTTTCTGATACTCAAAATAATTGATCATCTTGAAAAGGATGACTCCTGAGATATAACAAAACATGGACATCAAAATGATGGGATATAGCCAAGGAGACAAACTGACTAACAGACCATAGGAGAATCTTGAAGCAGACACTTTGGTAGCATGCTATTCAAGAAGAAGGTAAAATAGTAAGTGATATACAACTTATTAAATAAATCATGTACACACAATTGATCATACAGTTGGAGAAAAATAAAATCAGGTTTGTACCTCACAAACTAGTATCATACTTATAAAATAAAATTCAAAGCATTCTAAACAATACATATGAGGCTATGTATATACAATCTTAGAGAAAGGATTTATTAAACAAGACATATAAAACAAAAAAGAATTATTTCCAGTGCTAAGATAAACTTGATACCTTACAATTTAAAACTTTCATGTGATAAAAACACTAAAAATAGTCACACCAAAGATTCAGAGAAGTAATTACAATGCATATGACCAATGAGGTATTAAGTCCAAAATGCATATTCACATAGAATAAATGTTACTTAAATAAGAAAAAACATCAATATAGAATAATAAATAAAATATGTAGCCAAGTAATATATGAGAAAGTAAATTACTAATGTACTAGATGAAAATATGTCATTTTTATTAAGATTATATAAAGCACAAAAATCTCATCTTCCTGATTATGAATATCATCTTCCCAGCCTAAATGCAAGTGTAATAACTATCAAGCAATATTTTAATGAAATTGAGACCACAATTCTGTATTTATTTAGGGATACAGGTAAATGAAAAGATAAACTTTTTAAGAAAAAAATGAAGAGAATTAATGGCGCTCAATCCATCACATGTTACAATATAAAATAAATCAATACCCCGTTAACTTATGAATAGACCTAAAAATAAGACACTGGTATTAAAAAAATACCCTATAAAATATTTTTCAAGATAATTGGTGAAATTGGTTAAATATTTGGATTTATCATAAGTTAAAACTTCACTGCACACTAAGAAAGAATATTCTGTTGTTCAGAGAAATTCACCAAAATCTGCAAATGGATAAAAAGAAGGTTTCACGTTCCTTATTTAATAATTCATCCAATGATTATTTCATTCTTTAGACCAGAGACAAGAAACATTTTCAATAGGTCAGATGGTACATATTTTAGGCCTTGAGGACCACATACTGCTATAATAATGATTCAGCTTTTTGTAGCACAAAAGCAGCCACAGGCAACACATAAGCAAGTGGATACTGCTTTGCTTGCAAGAAACTTTGCTTACAAAAAACAAATAGTTGATTTTGGTCCACTATAATTTAGCAACCTTCACTCTTCTCTAGAAAAATAAATGAACCTTATCTGATTATCTATTTGCACTTGTTGTGGGCTCACCCTTAGTGAGTTTACCAGTTAATATAGTTAAGATACTGAATCTATAGAGTTGAAAATTATTTTTTTCATATAAAATAGACAACCCCAAAGGTTATCATATTATTGCACAGTAGGTCTTTAATCTGTTGGGGCTTTAATTTACTAAGTAAAATGTTTTTCCTTATTCCCTTCCTGATGGATTATATACACTTAATCCTCAAAGGCTCTTTGAACCAGGTTTGCCATATTTCTAGGTGAGTGAATTATACAAGTGAACTATTTTTAATTCTATCTTATATTGAATATATAAGTATTCCACCTTTATATTATATACATGTATGCTAAAATATTCTATATTGATATGAGGACCATATTTTTATGTTTCTGAAAACTGAACATTGACAATTTGATTTGAGGCAGACACACCAACATTTATATTTAATACCAATGACAACCAGCACAAAGACGTAGGCAGCGAGACAGGCAAGTGTGACCTATGAGGCCCCACCCTTTATTTATCAGAGAGGTCCACAAGTTTCCCATGAGATTTCTGTGTCCTGATATAGATTCCTAATGCCACCACCTAGAACTCCCTCTTCCAGTCACTGAACCACGGAACACCATCTTTATATTTGTAAAATAAGACAATTCACCAATATAAAGGCCTGAGGTCTTTACCGGTTCCGCTCTACTTCAGACTAGTTTTCTTAAACACAGATTTCCTTATGTTTCCCCTCTCTATCCCTAATCAGAAAGTGCTGTTTTCTATTACCAGGCAAATAAAATCCGACCCAAGACCTCATCTAACTCACCTACCAACACTTCCATCTCTGCTTCATTCGAGGTCTTTTCAAGTCCTCATTGGCTCTTTTTTCTTTCCCTGAAACACAATTTATTATAGTCTTCTTTTGAAGTACTGTTTGCATAGTTCCCAACCATGGTGAAGGTCTTCCCAGTCCCAACAAAAGAGAATTTTTCCACCTTAGACACCTATCACCTCTCCCACTTTTCTCTTTCATATGAACATTCTCAACATGCTTAGGAATTAGTAGACAAGAATGTTTATGGTCTGTTTCATTCTACTATTTTTCTTATCCCCACATACCCTGACTTCCCCTCCTTTCACTTCCATCTACCTATAAGTGCATTCTACTGTCATGTATAACTAATTAAAACAAATTAAAAAAAAAAAAAACAAGAATGTATATGGTGACATTCTGATGGTTTGTGGGTTTACCCCAGCATTACCATTTGTTACCACTGTGATCTTTGCCAACCAATCAAGTGACTCCATTTTAGTTCCCACAATACTTTTTAAAAGTTAAAAAGTTTATCTTTCCAAGCTATTTGAGTTATGAATTACTAAATTGGATCATATAAAAAATGATTTCTGGGGACTGAGGTATAGCTCAGTTGTAGAATGCTTGCCTAGCATTCACAAGACCCTGAGTTCAATTGTTTGATCCCAGCATTATTGAAAAAATAAAAGTATCATTTCCATGAAATGATTACATCTTGTACATCTGATTCTGTCTTTTCGTTAGTTATTTAACAAGAGCACCCACAAGGATGATTTGGGTTGCTCTGCATCGTTCTTTTGGTAACAGTTTTATGGGAAATTATTTCCCCTCATGAGGTCCAGTCTTTGTGAGACTACAAATCAAAGTGTCTGACCTCCCTCGTCAAACTTGTAGGCACTTTATTTAAGTTGGAAAAATTGAGCTTTCTGTCTTGGGACTTTGTACCTTGTAATGAAAAGTTTCAGGGCTGGGGATGTGGCTCAAGCTGTAGCGCGCTCGCCTGGCATGCGTGCGGCCCAGGTTCGATCTTCAGCACCACATACAAACAAAGATGTTGTGTCCGCCGAGAACTAAAAAATAAATATTAAAAAAAAATTCTCTCTCTCTCTCTCTCTCTTTAAAAAAAAAAAGTTTCAGAAAAAAATATTGAGCATGTTCACTCTAACATTGAAACCAACAAGAGTTGTATAGTTATTCTCACTGAAATCCCAGAATTATTTGTTTTTGTCCTTTAGGACTTTTCTTCTAACTTTCCTCAAAGTGTCATACTTTCCACATTTACTCTCAAGTCTCTTCTAATAAATTTCCTTTCTGCCAGAGTTAGTAGAATTGAATTGTGTGCAACCAAAGAAGCCAAACACAGGATTATCACATCTTTTAATCCCCAATAACCAAAACACAATCTCTAGTATTTAGCATCCTCAGTAAATTTTTTTAAAATTAAAATAAATTTCTAACCCTCATTGGCCTTGTATAGTTTACTTTCACTGTCTTAATTTCATTAGAAAGCAGAATGCTTTCAGATGTATTTGTTTCTACCCTAAATATTAGGGTAGAATATTACAAGTTATGCCCATCTTGTTCCAAAAAATAATTTAAAATTTCTTAAGGTTAACATAGAAAATTAAGGCAGTAGAAGAAAATGTAAAGAATCCCCTGCTATTTTCCCCAAAGTGAGCATTATAAAACACAGAGAAAAGTTCATCATTTTGACTATTATCCTGAGTAATTCATTTCAAATATTTCATCTCTGATCTAGCGTTTTCGGCCTAGCCTGTTGTTTGGATTCACCTGGGAAGATTCTTTTTATTTTAAGTACATGTGACTAGCTTTCACCAAAGACCAATTTGACCTAAAGTTCTTGGAATGGAACTTGGGATACAATAATTTTAACTGTTCCCAGCTGATTCTAATATGTAATAAGAATTGAGGGCTTAAGACCTATGGATCCCATAAATTATGGGAAATTCTTAAAATGGAATAGTGATCCTCAAATTATACTCGTCAAGCACAGAAATGATTGTCCAGATTTGAGGGGGAAAAATACAAGCATAAAGATTCAGTAAAATAAACTCTCTTGAAAAACACTAATACTCTACAATTATTTTCCCATCAAAATAAAATAGTTCCAAATACACAGTCTCTTCCAGGTAGCATATCTTTAAAACCAAAGTGAAATTTTAAAACCACTCCTTCAAATAGCATCTGTCCAGTCGGCAATTGGTGTGTTTTAGTTCATTTCCCATTTCCATTTGGTGGAGTTCATAGGATATTTAGAGAATTAATGGGAAACTGGGAATTGGGTGCCAACTTAGGTATTTGATTTGGAAATAGAGTCTCTAAAAACCATCAATTCCAAATACAAGGCAAGCCATCTGTATTATGCCATCCCAGAAACTGGTAAGAAGAATACTCTATAAACATTTACAAATGCCAGATCCAGGTTGTCTGGGCTACAGGTGGAGGCTACACAATTGCCAGGAAAAGTAAGACACCTGCTGTGTCCTTGAATACCCTTTAATGGGTGGGAAAGGAAGACAACAGGGCCTGCTATAGTACAAATATGGGGAATTGATAGTGATTTAAAAATGTGATTACAGAGCAATATTGGGAGACCTTTCCTTAAATACATGCACAGTGGCCTCCAGTGGTAAAAATAATCAAGCCTGATAGCCCTAATTAGTTTTGGTTAAGTGGAAAGGAGTCTTGTAAAAGTCACACACCTGCCCTAACTAGCCATTAACACTTTACAAGTCATTACTTCATCAGATACAGAATAAGCTGCTCTTTCTGGTCTGTTCAGCATATGTCCATGCAAATCTATGGTCTCTGTGACATTGTGCTTGGTTAAGAGGAATCAATCTCAAACCTAAGTGTGAAAAAAAAAAAAAAGGATCACTTTAAACTCTTATTAAAATCCTCTTGAAATAAAACAAAACTTTATTATAAAATCTTTGAGATACAAGTCTAAACATTCTAATTAACAAGAACCATAGAGGAATCAAGAATCTGATTTTTTGAAGTCCTTTTTTAACTGGTGCATTGTAATCGTACATAATAGTGGGATTTATTATGCCATATTCATACATGCATACACCATAATTTGATCAACCTCAGCACAGGCATTTTTTATACAAGTTGGTATAAAGACAATACACAGAGAAGCCAAAGAAAATTAATACAAGGATTCCATTGAAGTTATCATAATATAGAGGAGGCTGTATCTACAAAAGACCTGAGTAAAGGTGACCTTGGCAGGAGTTTCTGGCTGAAGTAAAGAAGCTACAAAGAACAGGAATGAGAGTTTGGACTTAAGAGCAAGATATTCTCTAAGTCTATTAGTCAGGATTCTCTAGAGGAACAGAATCCACAGGAAGTATAATTATAAAAAGGGAGACTTATTAGGTTGGCTTACGTGACCAGAAGCTGGATAGTCCACAATAGCCGCCTACAGGCTGGAGAGCTGGAAGAACCAGTAGCTGTGCATTCCAAGAGACTGAAGCCCCAGAATAAGAAGGATCAACAGTGCTACCCTAGTCTGAGAACGAAGGCTTCTGGGGAATCACTGGTAGAGTCCGCTTTGGAAGAATGAAGAAGTGAAAGTTAATATCCTCAGACAATTCCAGCAGTAATCAAGATCCCCTTCAAAAAGAATTGAGCTTTCATCTACTGCTACTTCCTTGTTCTTTCAACTTTTTTTTCCATCCAAGCCATCATCTTATTGGATGGTGCTGCCCAAACTTAGGAAGCATCTTCATTTCAGTTGGCTATCCCACATGCCAATCATTCCTAGGTACACCCACATTGACACACCCATAAACCTTTCAATCCTCAGCACCTCTTAATCCAATCAAGATGACAATTCATAATGACCATTACAGTACATAGGATTGATCCAAAAGAAAGGGAAGAAAAGCAGTTGCTAAGAACAAACCTCCCAACTACAAAACATTGCCAAAGATCATTTTAAAGATAGTAACAGTTTGGGAAATAAAGGAAAATAAGAAAATTCCAGATCATTAAACTGTGATCAAGTGTAATTACCTCCCACATTGCTTCAGGTAATTTGGAATAATGACCTCCACTAGGAGTCAGCTGCAGCCCCTGTCCTTTATTTAGTAGGAGTATGGATTCTGGAGTAGCAGTCCTGAGCCTTAGGTACACCTGAGATCAACTGGGAACTTTGATAGATTCTGATGTCATGGCTCCAGGAAAAGAGTTTATAAAGCAATTGGTCTGGGACAGAACCTAAGCCTTTATGTTCCTTCCATGTTCTTGCCATATTTAAGAACTAATGCTATTGAAAAGTGTTCTCAAACTTTGGGATGTTTCAGAATCATCTGGAGAATGCATGGGGAATACAGGCCCAAATAACTTGAAGTAGGGAAAGACATGGATGATTTTGTTTGCCAAGTCCTCCAGGTGGTTTTGACACCCAAATCTGAGAACCATTGATCTAGAGTGAGATTGCATGGATTGGAAATGGGTCTCCACACTCAGGACTTGAGCACTTTGGGCCAGTTGCTCATCTTACCTACACTTCACTTTCCACTTTTATAGAGCCAGGTTAGTAGGACATAGCTGATAAGGGATTGATGAGGATGGGCATATATATTCTTCTCTATTTTCAGCTAGCCTAGCAGAAAGCGGGCTCAGCAGCTCTCAGTTATCTCAGTGGACAATCAGACTGGTCCCACCTCTGGCGTCATCCTATCTACCCTTCACATGGCCATTTCCCACAGCAGGGAGCATTTAAGATTCATAATCTCCTAGATGTCCCTTGCATATTCTCCCCTAATCCCTATTTCCACCACAGTTATGTAGAATAGTTGCTTTTTACACTTTGGTGTGCCTAGACTTGATAAAACAGATTTGTGGGTCCTATCCCTAGAATTTCAGAGTCTGAAGGTGGCTCAAGAATTTGCATTTCTAACATGTTTTCAAGGGATACTGAGTTGACCTGAGATATATTTTGAGAACCATTGATATGGAAAAAAGGGGTTGTTTTTATATAGCTATTGGCCATGTGAAAACTATGAGATAATGGGAGTCGGAGATCTGTGTACCCTAAAACTTCTCTGGGTTATTTGAGTATAAAGTGTCCCTCAATGATCTCTCTGTTTTATCTGTCCTGCAGATTGGTATGTACCTATGACTATAATGGGGATTATATATACTATCAAATGTAAAAGTGTCTAGAAATGGAATTAACAAATAATATGTCTTTTTTTTTCCATGCTGATGGTCAAACCCAGGACCTCTCTCATGAAAGGCAAAAATGCTCTTCCATTGATCTACATCTCCAGTCTTTTCTCTTGGGGTCCTCAATGGAAGCCAACATTAGTTTTCATTTGTCAAACCCATCTTGAGTACCTTCTCTGAGCCACACATTTGTCTACATGCTGAAATTACCATGATGAACTGACTGTCAACAAGTAAGAACGATATGACCACAAATAATTATAATGCTATAATAGACACAACAATATATACTGTCTCTAATATGGGCAGGCTCCCATTAAGTTAGTTATTATAAGAAAAGGGAAAAGACCATAATTGGTTTCTTTGCTACCACTCATTTCCATAAGGTGGGGAATAAAAACACATCCTTTCACCCACCATATCCCTAACTTCCAAGTCCACTGCAAAGACATGTAGCACATGTATAATGTTAGTCTGTATTGAATTCATCAAAGATTAACATAGTGCAGGAAACAGCATTTGATAAATTTTAGATGTAGTTTTATCATTATTTTTCCTACAGACTGAATAGCCTTGATATTTTTAAATTTCTTACTGTTATCTGATGTTTACAAAGAGCCTTTCTTTAAAAAGCTGTCTTTTGGCACATGCCTATGATCCCAGGGACTCAGTAGGCCGAGGCAGAAGGATTGTAAGTTCAAGGCCAGTCACAGCAACTTAGCAAGACCCTATCTCAAAATAAAAAATAAAAAGGGCTGGAGGTGTGGCTCAGTGGTTAAATGACACTGAGTTCAATCCCCAGTACAAAAACAAAAGGAAAACTATAAAAACTCTCTTTTCTTCACATATTACCTTCAGCTATTTCATCCCTGAGACATTTTAGATTTATTGGCTCCCTCATTTCATTAGAGGAACACAAGATGGAGAGGCATTCAGGGGTTCATCTCAAAGCAGAAGATGAAAAGCAGAATTTCTGTCGGAGAGACCTAGGACTCCATGTTCTGCTGTGTTACAATTAGTAAAAGATGTGTACCACCTAAAGCCATGTACCTCCCTACATGAGCAATCTGAGAGCACCTAGAGGGACAAGAATCTGGGGCAAATAATGATAATAAACAAAACCAGAGAAAAGATGTTACTTTTCAGAAATGATGGCATCCTCTGAGAGACACATCTTTTACGCTTCATAGGATCATCAAAAACAAGCTATTTTTGTAATCTTTAAAATTTATTTTTCCTAGATATACATGACAATAGATGGCATTTTGACATAATTACATTAGCTATAACTTGGATCCCATTCTTGTGGTTGTACATGATGTGGAATTTCACTGGTGGTGTATTCATATATGAATAAATGAAAGTTATGTCTGATTCATAACAAGTTATTTTAAATGAAGATATTTCCATCTATTTTCACACATAGGGTATAACTGCTTCTACTACTTGATCCCTGCTCCTTCCAAGATGTGTTTATCTTCACTCAGTAGCCTTCAAAAATGTTTACCAAATGGTCTAAGATGGATCACCCAGCTGCTGGTAAGAAGAAAGAAACAACCCTTTTCAGGGTCCATATTTTGCTGTGCTGATGATGTGAAGAAAGAATTGTATGTTACATACAATATTAGAACATTCTCATTTAAAATAAATTGTACCCTGACTCTTACAAAATGAATGTTAGTATATCTGAAGAAGATGTGCAGACAATTGGTTGGGTTTTCTCTCTGAGATACTTTGAATCAGCAGCTACCTTAATTGCTAAATATAATATTCAATCCCAAGTAAAATAAAGCCTGAGTCAACTATCTTCCAGTTAGAACTTCAAGGAGAATTCAGATCTCTTCCTCAGAGCCCCATTTATCATAAAAACTGCTCCAAATTCAGCATTTCAGCTGTACCAACTAGAACATCTCCTTCCAAATTTGATTACTTCCAGGAAATCCTACAAATATTTACAATTTTAGACACTGATAAAAAAATACATCTGACTTGATGTGAACCATGTCAATTTCTATGCCTTCACTGTGAGAGCTTATTATAAAACCCTAAAGTCAGAATCATTGGAAAACTTGGACACAAAGTGGAATTAAAGCCCAATTCCTGGGTAAGTCCAGTTGAGATCTATATGAATTTAGTTGTAGTAAACTGAGATTATGTAAATTTTTTTCAGGCTCATTGTCATTTCATATTTGAATAACTGCTAATACATTGTAAAATTTCTGAATCTGTACACTAATTTTTCTATATAACTCAGGAATAAGGATGTACACCTCTGAAATATGGAACAATCACAGGCAGACAATATCTGCTTACATAAATAACCCCATCACCACCACTTTTATGATTGTAAATGTTTAAAACATTCATTGAATGCCTATAAGAATATGTGGCCTGCAAAAAAGACTTTGCCCAGATAAATTACAGCTGAAAATTGATGATGACACCTATCCTGTCACAGTAGATTCTCACCATTAACAAAATTCATTCCACACTCAGAAGACACAAGTCCTCAAGGTGTTTGCAAAGTGATCATTTTGATCCAGATTCAACTAGCTCCCTGAGAAACAAGACTGAGGCATCCTGCAAAGGGCAGGGTAATGGCATTCTTTTTCTCTTATCAGCCCATATCATTAAGCTAAGAATCAGCTTATGACCATTGGGCATGGAGAAGCTAAAAGTTAAGCATTGAGAGTCTTAGGGAACTGAATTGCAGTTATGACGCTGTTGCCAAACTGCTTTTCTTGCAAAATATTAGTAGAATTAATTGCTCCTGGCTTTCTATGGATGATAATGATGCCCCAAAATTATCTCAGCAGACATCTCTGAATACACCTCATGTAAATTGTAAAACAGATTCTTCCATCATGTTTGTTCATGATCTTTTCTCTTCCCCATTATAACAAGAGATGTTGTCAGGGTAAGGATAAACAGGGCTTAGCAAATTTGTCTTAAATCAGTAGGTCTTAGATCGAAGTTTTTATCATATTGTGAACTCTCAGTGTTTTGTGACTTGAGTATCAATCCATGAACATAAAATGGGCCTTCCTCCACATCCCAAAGTATTCCTGCATGTTTTGGGAGTAGGTATGTTTCCTTTCTCATGATGCTCTGCAAATAAATAGTATCTATAAAGCAAGAGGGTTATGAGAAACAAAACTTTCTAAAGCAAAGGAAACACAAGTTGTTATGGCTTGAGTCTTGGATTAAATCAGGAATTTGAGGAAATAAGTTCTTCAGCATGGTTTCAGCTTGAAGAATGAGATGTGAAACTACAAACATTATTCCTTTGATTACCCTACATCACAACCTTAAGAGTTAGTTTATGGTCACTCTCAGCCCTCAGCTAAGTAGTACCCCCTGCAAACTTCCCACACCTAGCAGGACCCAGAATTGATTCTCCATTCTAACTGATGCTCCTTATCAAGTCAAATGGCTCCTCACACATTTCATTGAACTGCTTCTATTTTCTTGACTGAAAGGTTTTCTACTGAGCTGGAATAAAAGAGCCACTTTTAATAATCAATGGTCTCTTGCTTTCCGGAGGGACTATGTTTTGGTACCTAGACTCAGATAAAGAAAGAAATGGTATCAAAGACCTATCTCAAAATGCAAAACTATGGTTTCCAGCTCTTATCCAGGGTCCAACTATTAGCAAACTTAGGATGCTCTTTCCTTCGATGCTGCTGAAAGAATGTCTCTTAACCTTGAACCCACATTTGAATCACTTTGGGAGATTTCAAAAATTCCCCAAATCCCTCTTCAGACCATTTCAACAGGAATCCTGGGGTGGAACTCAGCCTCTGTATTTGATGACTCCTTATTTTCTGACTCCTACTTGTGACTCCAATGCAGAGCCAGGATTGAAAAAAACACCTTAAACCAGTCATTCTCAAACATCAACGTGTCTCAGAATCACCTGCAGGACATGCTAAAATAGTTTGCTGAGGCCCTCCCACAGTGTTTCTGGTTCTGTAGATCTTGGGTCAAGCCCCAAATTTGACTTTCTAACAAGCTCTCAAGTGAAGCTGGAGCTGGCACTTGCAGTACAGAGATGACACTTCGAGAACAAATCTCTTACATAAATATGTGATCTGACATTTTAAGCAAAAGAAATAATAACATTATACATGTTTACATTTTAGAGAAATTGGTTTAATACAAGTATCCATTTTTAACAGCATTATATAATCTTTAATTTGACAAACTAATGGAAATACCAGTGACAGTGCCAAAGAGCACGTCTTAATGGTTTCACTGCCCTTTCAGTTATACAAGAAATCCAACTCATAAAATATAACTGAGATGTTTAAACAAACCACTTATGTGGTACTTAGGTAAAACTGTAACCCTTGTAAAGTGGCACAGATTAAAATCAATTTCATGAAGTCTCTGTTTCATTTCAGCAAGTTTGCTTGAAAATTTGAGCAGCTGCAGCATCAGAGAAACAGAACTGCATAATCACACCTTGATTAACTAGAAGGCAGCAATTCAAAATATTTAACTAGTTTTTTTTTTCTTCCATCCCTAGGAAACAGCTTCCTTCCAAAGCTCTGAAAATCTCCATACCAGTTGGAGTACATCATATTCATATCCTTATGTGATGAACATAGGTCTTGGTATCACTTAATCAAATCCGTTTCTCCCTTTTTGGAGTTTTTATTTTTTCTAACTAGTTATGTATATATTAATGCCCTTAAAATAATTTTTTCAAAGTTGTAAGAAGATAATCATATCAACTTTATGTGGAATAGAAAAAAACGAAATTTTACATTTTTATTACTGTATGCATGAAATGTAATTTTCTCCATTTCAGGCTCTACTGCCTCCTCTTTCTATCCCCTTTTCCTTCCATTTTCCTCCTTCCAGTCTACTGGACTTCCTTTTATTCATTTATTTTTAATTGGCACTTTATGAATATACATAAAACTGGAATTCATGTTGGTATATTTATACATGCAAATGATGTAGTTTTGTCAAATTCATTCCACATTTCCCCCACTTTCTCCGTCCTCCTCAATCTCTCTCTTTCTTCTACTTCACTGTTCTCCCCTCTATCTTTATGATACATAACACCCCTTTTTTCCCTCTTACTTTGTTCTAGTTTATGCATATGAGAAAACATTCAACCTTGACTTTCTGAGTTTGACTTCTTTTACTTAACATGATGTTCTCCAGTTCCATCCATATTCCACAAATTGGCATAATTTCATTTTTATTAATGGCTGTGTAAAACTTCATTGTGTGTGTGTGTGTGTGTGTGTGTGTGGATTTTTCAAATCCATTCATCTATTGATGGGCACATGGACTTGTTCCATAGTTTAGCTATTGTGAGTGCTGATATTAGTTCTTTCATTCATATATATATATATATATATATATATATATATATATTCCAAAGAGAGAGAGCTAGAGCTAGGTCAGGTGGTGGTTCCATTCCTTGGTTTTTTTGTTTGTTTGTTTGTTTGTTTGTTTCTGAAGAATCTCTATACTACTTTCCAGAGAAGTTGTACTAATTTCAGTCACACCAATAATGTATAAGTAAAACATTTTCCTACATTCTTGCCAATGGGTATTATCATTTGTGTTTTTGATAATTGACCTTTTGACTAGAGTGAGATGAAATCTCAATGTAGTTTTGATTTGTATTTCCACGATAGCTAGAGATTTTGAACATTTTTTCAGATAATTGTTGGCCCTTTGTATTTATTGTTTTGAGAAACGTCTGTTTAGATCTTTTAAACATTCACTGATTAGTCTACTTGTTTGTTTTTGTTAAGTTTTTTGAGTTCTTTATGTATTCTATATATAAATCCTCTGTCAGAGAAATAGCTGGCAAACATCTGCCCCTATTCTATAGGCTCTCTCTTCACATTCTTAATCATTTCCTTTGCTGTGCAGAAATTTTTTAATTTAATGGCATTCCAATTATTGATTCTTCATTTTATTTCTTGAGCTTTAAAAGTCTGGCTGAGGAAGAAAGTGCTTGCCCCAATATGATGGAGTGTTGACCCTATGTTTTATTCTGGCAGTTGTGAATATTTTGGTCTAATTTCTAGGTCTTTTATCCACTTTGATTTTACTTCCATGCAGAGTCAGAGAGAGGGATCTAGTTTCATTCTTCTATATGTGGATATCCAGTAGAAAACAATTTTTTCATCAATAGAATAATAAATAAGAGCATATATCATTATGCGGATATATATGTATGCGTGTGTGTGTATACACACACAAACACTTAAGCACCACACAGCAATACAATGTGCAACACACAAAATGCATGATGAAATACCAACTCAAAGAAGTCATAGAGAAAAGATTCCATTTTATGTGGTTCCTTTTATATGAAGCCTTAGAACAAGTACAACATAAACTTCAGAGGAGGGGTTGTCTTTGAGAGATATATTGACTGCAAGGGAAACACAGCAGGGTCATCTGTAGCGCTAGACAAGTCTACACCTCATTCTGAGTGGTAAAGTAGATTTCTGATTATATAAATACTAATAAAGCTTATGATTCGTACACTTTCTATGGTATAATCCAATCAATAATTTTACTCTCAAAATTTCATTACTATGATGAATTACTTTTTGCCCAATGTTACTCATATCCAAATTCAAACCTGCCTACACTCAAATTTAGTAAGTTTTAATCACAAGCCTAATACAGAAAATAGCCCAAAAGTTTTGCTAATAAAGTGCAATGGAAAAAAGTTTCATCTAGACTAGGAGAGTAAAGGGAGGGAAATAGAGAAAGGAAAAAGAGGAGGAAAAGTGGCAGTATTAAGGATTGAAATTGAGTGAATTACATTCTATACATATGTAATTATGTCAAAATGAACCCAGGTATTGTGTATAACTATAATTCACTAATAAATACTTCTACCATTTGTGTAAAAAATAAAATAAATTAAATTAAACAAAAAAAGACTTCCACCTAAAAGTATTTTTTCCTCTTTTAAAGTCCCACTAAATTAAGAGTACAGTATAAAATGTTGCAAATTAAGAACAAAGAGAATGGGAAAGAACAGAAGCTTCACCTACAGACATAAGATTTCAACAAGTTTTGAAGGGCAGAATGCAGATGAAAGATGGTAACTAAGTTCACAGATGCATTAAAATACAACATAAAGTCACCATAAAAGAGGGAAAATGAGAGAGATCGCTTTCCCAAGAGAGCTCTAGAAAGACATGATACACAGAGATAACCAATATGGAGGTTAAAGTGGACAGAATAGGCAAGATGTGAAGTTGAAAAATAGAAGGTGGTTATCAACAAAAGTCTGTATGCAGAATGATAGAGATCAAATCCCAGGTAAATCGTAAAATGTTTCCTTTCTGAAGAAATAGAGTGACTCTAGGAAATAATATTGTTTGTACACTAGCACATTATTCCTCGGGGTAAATGTTCTATTCAGTCTTTTCAGTATTTTCATTATTTCTGTGAGACAGTACAATCACAGATGTCCTCACTTCATTTCATTAACCTCTAAAATCTTAGTTTCTTAAGATTCATGATGTTCATTTGCTAAGAGCCATAGCCAAGTAGCATGATGCATGGCATTTTTGGTTGAAAGGTGACGCCAGCAAGCCATTGAGATGATATGATTATGTTAAGATCTGCATTCATATGGATATTAGACCCCTGCTGCCCACCTAGGCCTGCTATGGGACTCCTGGAGAGTTCCCATTGGTTGGGAAAGTGCGGTAGGAGGGAATTCCGGAGGAGGGATTTCCTGTTGCGGGCCAGGAGAACGCCGCCGGGAGCGTATGGGGCATTGGTGGGGAGTTTCAAAATAAAGTTTGTTCCTATTTGAGTGGCTCGTGATTTTGTGCCCAGTCAGACTGCGGCATTCATTTTTGTGGGAAAATCCACCTGTCTAAAAGTCCCACCATAACATATAAAATTCCTGTTATGACCTAGTTAGTTATAGGAGTCCCCTCCAAAGCTCATGTGTGAGCCAATACAAGAATGTTCAGAGGTGAAATGATTATATTATGAGGATTGTAGCCTAAGCAGTGAATTAATCCACTGATATGAATTAACTGAGTGGTAACTGTGGGCAGGTAGGATGTGGCTGGAGGAAGTAGGTGACTGGAGATGTAGCTGTGGAGTTTATATTTTTTCCTTAGTGAGCAGACTCTCTCTATGCTTCCTGGCTGCCGTGTTCTGAGCTGCTTTCCTCTGCCACACCTTTCCACCATGATGTTCTGCCTCACCTTTGGCCCAGAGCTGTGGAGCTGGCCAACCATGAACTGAGCCCCTGAAACTGAGAACCAAAATAAACTTTCCTTAACTAAATAGTTCTTGTTGCATACTTTTTGGCCAGAGCAATTCAAAAGCTGAATAAAACCGTTTCCAATAAGTGTTAGTGCTTTGCTCTTAATATGATATAGAAAACCAAGGACCACCAGATATTGGGGTAAGATGCTCCCAATTTATAGGAAGGAGAACCAAATGAATCGGGGGAGAAAACATTTTGAAAAGCTTAGACTTAGAAAGCATCAAACAAAATTTTATAAAAAAAAATTGAGTTACACCATAAAAATAATAAATGATTGTATTTATAAAACAAGAATATCATGTTTTATTAAAATAATCAAAAATAATAGTTTGCAATTAAATATAATTTTTAATTTTTAGATATTAAGAAATTTGAATGATGTTTCAGAAGATAATATTCAGAAACACCAAGAAAGTAGGGAATTATGAGACAAATAATGATATGTTTGGGAAATTAAATATAAGTGGACATTGCAGATAGAGAGAAAAGGGAAAAGACATAAGAGGAAAGTATTTTTAAAAGCAAATGTGGGCAGGGGTTGTTGCTCAGTGGTAGAGGGCTTGCCTAGCATGTGTGAGGAAAGGGTTGGATTTTCAGCACCACATATTAATAAAAATAAAGTTTCTTGACAACTAAAACAATTTAAAAAAAAATCTTGAAATCATGGGGTTGTGGCAGACATCTGTGCTCCCAGTGATTTGAGAGGCTGAGACAGAAAGACCACAAATTCCAGGCCCAGCACAGCAATTTAGTAAGACCCTGTTTCAAAATAAAAAGGGCTGGGGGTGTAGCTAAGAGGTAAAGCACTCTGGGCTCAATCTCCAGTACCAAAACTAAAAAATTAAAGAAAATAAAATCATATGAGATATGTTACTAAAGTAACAGACATTTGTTTCTTACTTGAAAAATCCCAAGACGATAAAGAATAAAAATATAAAACAAAAGGACCACAACAATGCACAGTATCACAAAGTATAAGAACTCAGGATTAGATAGGTTTATGGAATGTAGGAGTGAGTGAGGTCGTCCCTGAATCTACTCCCTCATGAAAATACTGTAACGCAATTGAAAACAATCACTTCAGAACTCTTGACATAAAACAAAACCATGAAACACACCAAAATATTTGTTGGATGCAAATGAGTGAAACAGTAAGATAGGAGATTGTGTGACATTTGAGGCTGTTCCCACCATGCTCTCCTTCACAGCTCAGTGGCATAAAAATCCAGCAGCCTCACAATAGAGATGGCCAGCATCTACTGACCACCATTAAAGCCCCAACCTCAAAGCACAGTCAATATTCTGTCCAGATTAGTAGCTTTCTAGAAAATTTCCATTTCTAGAACTGAGTGACTTTTAATTTCTATTTATCTGACTCAGAGTTTAGCTCTGGGAAAGAACAGAAAAAAAAACCTATCCTTAGGGATTAGTGAAAACAATAGCAACCTGCTAGGAGTATTGCAGATGCCCAAGGCTGTGGTTTGAGTTAGGGGAAGCTAGATCCTGGACAAAAATTTAAAAGGAAGTCCTGGAGAACTACAGAACCAAAGGAAACTTTGAAAAGCTCCAACACATTGCTGGGGATCTAAAAGGGTTTTGCATGTGTGGTGTTGCCAATAGGAAAAACCTGGGAAAAATATAAACGTTCAGTCTTCACCTCTGGCTGAACTTGAGACTTGCACAAGTAGGAAGTACAACCTAAAGCAGTCTTGTAAACTTCCTGAAACTTCAATATGGAATTTCACACATCAATCCCCTTAGCAAAGGATTAAGAAAAATAAAAGAGAGGTACTTAAGAAAATATTTTGACCAAACTTGGGGTTCTTACTAATTTACACAGAACAAATGATAATCCCAAGCTTAAGAAGTAAAAATTAAAACAAGACCCTTAAAACAGTAAAGCTAACGAAAGAGTCAATGTTCTTATACTGTAAATAATACATAATACATAGGACTAGTTCTCAAAACAGCAATAAGAAAATAGCAAAACAGAATAGCAATAATACCAATAAACCCAATGGCGGGGGGAGGGGGGTGGTTAAGGTGTATGATTCTATTTATACAAATATATCATTTAAAATGTTCACTTTTCAACACATAATGATGTATACAAAGAAATAGAAATAAATGTGAAATGCAAAGAAAAAATATATAAAGAATTGAAAGGAAATACAACAACAGTATCTTGTCAGAGAAAATTTAATGAGACCAAATAGAAATTCTGGAGTAATATAGATAGATAGATAGATAGATAGATAGATAGATAGAGATACAGATATAGATATAAATATAAATAAATATATATATATGTATATATAAAACATATAAGTACACACACACACACACACAACTCAACCATAAAGAAGAATAAAATTATGACATTTGCTGGTAAATGGATGGAATCATACTGAGTGAAATAAGTCAGACTGAGAAGTAAAAGGTCAAGTGTTTTCTCTTATATGCAGAAGCTTACGAGAAATAGAAAATTTAAAAGCGGGAGAAATCTCATGAAAAAGAAGAACAGCGCAGTAGAGAAGGGGAATGAGTGGGAGGGAGGAGCAATGGGCGAAAGGAGGAACAACAGAATGAAATTAACTGAACAATATCATGTGCTTGTAAGAAAACATCACAATGAATTCCACTTTTATTCACAACTATAATGCACCAATTAAAAATAAGAAAAATAAATAATTAAAAAATAAAAAAGAAGAAATAATGGTAGGAAAGTTGCCAAATTTAAGGAAAACATTAATCTCAATATCCAAAAAGCTCAATAAACTCCTAGACAAAAGGCAAAAACTAAGAGAAACAAAGCCATAAGAAAAATGTGACTTATCACATACAAAAAATACTCAATACAATTAACAATTAATTTAAACTGTTTAGAACAGAAACTCCTGAAATGACATCTTCCAAGTGCTAAAGAGAAAATATCAACAATAATTCTATACCCAGCAAAACTCTCATTCAGCAATGAATGAAAATTTTGAATATTCCAAGATAAATTAAAGCTGAGTAAACTTGCTAGAGATGCACCTTAAAATAAATACTACAAAGAGATCTTCAAATTGTAATAAATTATGGTATTACAGGCATGCATCACTGTACCTGTCAAGAAAGATACCGTCTCTTGCCTATCCTAATGGTCATGGCTAACACCTCTATAAGAAAGAAACATATTAACAAGAGAAAAGCATGAAAGGTTTTCTTAATTAAAGTTTTACATGCTATGGGAGACTTCAAAAATGAAAACCCAAAGACCCAGGGGAAATGATCTATTTTCATCTTAGACTAGATAAATAGCGAAAAGTCATGCAGAAATGTGATTGGACAAAAGGTATGACTGCCAAAGAAGATCCAGCAAAGCATGTCTGTCTGTTTTTTTTTGTTTGTTTGTTTTGTTTGTTTGTTTTCCTGGTGTAGCGTCATTTCCTTCTCAGTTTAGGGACGGGTCTGGTGTGAGATGGGCATCTTATGATCTAGTATTCTATTAGACAGGGTAAGTCAGTCACTTTACTTATGGCTACACAGATAGGCAGAGGAAGTTTAGAGTAATATTCTAATTACTGTGGCTTTGGAAGAGCAATTCTAGTTTCTATGGCTCACTTGGGGGAGAAAGAGGACCAGGAGAAAGGATAGGAAATGTCAAAGAAAGGTTTGGCTTCTGCAATCCTTCCAATACCCTTCAGTTTAAGTACTCAGCATATCTAAGTGGCATACTTTGGAGGTATTATTTTCTAGACTTCATTGTTGATACCTGAAATCCACCTGAAGAAAGGAAGAACACCAGAGAAGTTAACTACATTAATATAGAAAATAATGTATTTGTTTATAAATCTTTTCTTCCCTTATCTAACTTAAAAAAACACATAAAGCAATAATATAAAATTGTGTTAATGAAATTATGAGAAAATGTGATTTATATGATAATAGCTCAATAGAGATCAGAAGGAATGTGACTGTATTAGAACAAAATTTTATATGATATTAAAATTGTTTGTATAAAGAACTAAATCATCTTAAAATGCTAATTTTAATCCCAGAGCATCATTAAGGACATACAAATATTATTAATAAAATAGCAGTATAGGAATTAAACTGATATACTATAACACATATAGTCAACAAAAAAAAAGATAATAATGTACCAATACAAAAAGTAAAAATATATAACACATAACAATAGCAAACTGCAAATGTAAATCCTATGTATCCATAATTACAGTCAAAGTAAATAGATTAAGTACTCCAATCAAAATGCAGAGATTAGGAGGAAAGTTTTTTTCTTACATTTATTTATCTATTTATTTTGATACTAGGGATTTCACCCACAAAAGCTTTTACAATTGACATACATCATCAGTCCTTTTATTTTTTTTTTTTTGAGACAGAGTCTAAGTTGCTTTATTACTTGTTAAGATACTGAAGCTTAACTTAAATTTGTAATTCTACTGTCTCAGCTTCCTGAGTTTCTGGGATTACAGGCATGCACCACTGTACCTGTCAAGAAAAGATTTTTTTCCATACACGATTAATATGTGCTAACTACATAATGTCTGTAAGTCCCACACATTAAATCACATGACATAAAGAAGTTGAAAGTATGAAAAATAGTATAACATGTAAGAGAGCCATGTGGCTTATTCTAATAATTGAAAATAAAAACAATAAAACTAAGGTTAATACTGTTATCAGGCACAAAGAAGGACATTTTATAATCATAAATCAGGCAAATATAACAATTTTAAACATATATAATCTTAATAACAGAGTCTCAAAAAACACAAAGTAAAAACTGACAAAACAGAAAAACCTGAGAAATAAATAATTCGGCAATGATAATTTGAGACTTAAATGTCCCATTTTCAAATAGAAGAACTTGGCAAAAATTCAGAAAAGAAAATAGAATAATTGAACAACACTATAAGCCAAGACCTAACAGATATCCCTGGAATACACATGCTAGGAGTCCTGAACAACGTCATTAGAGAATTAATTACCCCTAAGCATGGCAGTGAAGAAGGTACTGATAGGGAATACAGTCAACAGTCCTTGAGTCATCCCAGCCATGCACCAGACATGAGAATAATTTTGCCCGAGGAGTATTGATTTTCAGTTTTCAAATCATCCCTAGACAATAGTATAGAAATAAGCCTCCCCTGCTAAATCCAGTCTGAATTTCCAACCAAGAAAATTATGAACATTATATAAGTACTTGTTCTAAGTCACAAAGTATTGGGGCAGCTTGTTTTATAGCACTAGTCCTCAGAACAATAATCCCCCAGCATGGACTCACAATGACAGAGCAGCCACTCTGTCATGCTTCTTAGAAGAAAGGATGTCTAACCCATAATTGCAAACCTTTTCCTCATCTATCCCTATCAAAGTTACAATTGAATTAAGCAATTAATTAAACTAGGATAATTGAATATTTAAGTTAAACAATATAAGAATGTCATAATTATCAAGAGCCATCCTTGGGATGCTTGGACTATATTGTGCATCACAGCCTAGAGAATAGGATAATCTGGTGTCTGGGAATTTCCAGGGGACCTTTCCTCTGTGTAAGACTGCCTAGAAACATTGTGAGCACTATTCAGCTCTGCCTGGTCCCACATAGCACCAGAGATGGGGTGATCTGCTACAACCCCACAGCCATACTGCCCCTTTGAGATGGGTGTGACATTCCAAGAGGCCAATCAACCTGATGACTGCAAGACATTATGAAGCAAGACTTCACCTCTGAAACCTTATCCCTGCCTTTTATGTACCCCCTTAAATAAACTACAGGAGCCATTTTCTAATTGTCCAGCTCCAGATCCTGTGTGGACTGGACCTAACAGGGGCTCAAACTTTTTGAAACTATCATTCCAACTTTGTCTTTTGTTCTCTACTAATTATTCTAGACTTTAATTTGTTAGGTGGCTAACACCCTCCTTGGCAAGATGAACCCCCTAAAAAGGCACTGTCTACCTCCCCAAAAATAATTATCTATTTTTCAAAACTCTCCCATTTGACTTAACTTCTTTAGTACCCTTTCTCTTCATTTAAAAAAAAAAAATTCCCATCACAGAAATTTCTCAATATACTGCAAAAAAAGTGAATAAAAACATAAAAACAAAACTGGAGCTGGGATTGTGGCTCAATGGCAGAATGCTTGCCTTGCACATAGAAGGCATTAGGTTCAATCCTCTGTACCACATAAAAATAAATAAATAAAATAAAAGCATTATGTCCATCTGCAACCAAAAAATAAATATAAAAAATTAAAAATAAACAACTAATTAGTCACTACATGGGAACTTTCAAACTAATTTGAAAGTATGTAATTGTTTGGTTTCATGAAGAACTCCAGACTCGACCACATTACCAGACCTTAACCTATACCTCAGAGCCATAGTAACAAAATCATCATGGTATGGGCATCAAAACAGACATGTAGACCAATGACACAGAATGGAGGACACAAATGCAAACCTACATAAATACAGTTATCTCATATTAGACAAAGGTGCCAAAAACATTCACTGGAGAAAAGATAGCCTATTCAACAAATGATGCTTGGAAAATTGGAAATCCACATGTAACAAAATGAAATTAAACCACTATCTCTCAGCCTGCACAAAATTTGACTCAAAGTGGATCAAAGACTTATGCATCAGTACTGAGATCTTGTCTGATGAGGTCCTTGGCCCAAATCTTCACCATGTCAGCTTAGGAACTGACTTCCTCTACAAGACTCCTAAAGCACAAGAAGTAAAATTAAGAATCAATAAATGGGATGGAATCAAACAAAAATGCTTCTTTGCAGCAAAAGAAACAATCAATAACAAAGAGAGAGCCTACAGAATGGGAGAGAATCTTTATCACATGCCCCTCAGAGCACTAATCTTCAGGATATATAAAGAACTCAAAAACCTTACCACCAAAAAACAAATAACCCAACTAAACAGACATTTCACAGAAGAAGAAATATGATTGATCAACAAATACATGAAAACATATTCAACATCTCTAGAAATTAGAGAAATGCAAATTAAAACAGTACTCAGATTCCATGTCACTCCAGTCAAAATGCCAATCATCAAGAATACAAGCAACAATAACTGTTGGTGAAGATGTGGGGGAAAAGATACACTCATACATTGCTGGTGGGACTGCAAATTTGTACAACCACTATGGAAAGCACTATGGAGATTCCTAAGAAAACTTGGAATGGAACCACCATTTGACCCAGTCATCCCACTGCTAGGTTTATACCAAAAGGACTTAAAATCAGCACACTACAATGATGTAGCCACATCAATGTTTATAGCAGCATAATTTATAAGAGCTAAGCTTTAGAACCAACATAGGTACTCTTCAACAGATGAATGGATAAAGAAATTGTGGTATATACACACACTGGAATATCACTCAGCATTAAAAGAGAATAAAATTATGACATTTGCAGGTAAATGGATGGAGTTGAGAATATTATGCTAAGCAAAATAAGCCAATCCCAAAGAATCAAAGGCCAAATGTTTTCTCTGATATGCAAAAGATAATTCACAAAGGAGGAGGGGAAGAATAGAATATTTTGGACTAGATAGAGCGGAGTGAAAGAAGGGGAGGAGGTGTGGGGTAGGAATGATAATATAATAAATTGGACATTATTACCTTCTATATATATGTTTATATGATCAGTGTAACTCTACATCATATACAACCAGACGAATAAGAAGTTATACTCCATGTACGTATGATATATCAAAATGCATTCTATTGTCATATATAACTAATTAGAACAAATATATATACATATATATGTATGTATGTGTATATATATTTATATCTGTAAAAAAAGACCTTGAGACTCAACCTTATTGTGCCAAATGACAAGTTCTTATTCTTTGAAGCCAGACACAGAAAGAAATATATTACATGATCTAACTTGTATAACATATCTAAAAAAAAAGACAAAAACATCAAATATATAGAGATATAAAGCAAAATAATGGTTCTCACGGGCAAGAAAGAAGGCAGAGGAAATGGGGAGATGTAGTAGGATACAAAGTATTTGATGTTGGGTGAACAAGTTTATAGATATATAATGTTCAAAATGAGGACTACTATGTTCAAAATGAGATAGTTCTACTGTATATAGAATTCATGCAAAAAAAGTATGTGTTAGCTGCTCTTGCCACAAAAATAAAGACAGAAAAACAATGAAAATGGGTAGCTATGAGATAATAGATATGTTAATTTGCTTGACCATCATGACTTTTTTACCATCTATCTGTATCCCAAGCATTATATTGCATAACTTAAATATATATCATACTCTTTTAATTTTATTTTTTAAATACATGTCAGCAGAATGAATCACAATTCTGATTACACATATAGAACAATTTCTCATACCTCTATTTGTTTATAAAGTATGTTCACATCAATTCATGTCTTCATACGTGTACTTTGGATAATGATGTCTATCACATTTGACCATCCTTGCTAATCCCCTGCCCCTTCCTTTTCCCTCCCACCCCTCTTTCCTATCTAGAATTCATCTAATCCTCCCATGCTCCCACTTCCTACCAACTATGAGTCAGCCTCCTTATATCAGAGAAAACATTCAGCATTTGTTTTTAGGGACTTGCTAACTTCACCTAGCGTTATCTTCTCCAATGCCATCCATTTACCTGCAAATGCGATGATTTTATTCTCTTTTTTTGCTGAGTAAAATTCCATTGTGTATATGTGCCACATTTTTTTATCCATTCATCCATTGAAGGGTATCTAGGTTGGCTCCACAGTTTAGCTATTGTGAATTGTGCTGCTATAAACATTGATGTGGCTGTGTCCCAGTAATATGCTGTTTTTAAGTCCTTTTACTAAAAATGGGAGTTCATAACCCACTTGAAGCAAAGTGTGAAAGATGATATATCAAGAACTATGTAATGTTTTGAACAACCAACAATAAAAAAAAAATAAAAAAAAAATAAGTCCTTTGGGTATAGTCTGAGGAGAGGGATAGTTGGGTAAAATGGTGGTTCCATTCCCAGATTTCCAAGGAATCTCCATATTGCTTTCCATATTGGCTGCATCAATTTTGCAGTCCCACCAGCAATGTATGAGTGTGCCTTTTTCCCCACATCCTCGCCAACATTTATTCTTGTTTGTCTTCATAATTCTTTCCATTCTAACTAGAGTGAGAAGTTATCTTAGAGTAGTTTTGATTTGCATTTCTCTAATTGCTAGAGATGATGAGCATTTTTTCATATATTTGTTGATTGATTGAATATCCTCTTCTGAGAAGTGTCTGTTGAGGAACTTGGCCCATTTATTGATTGGGCTATTTGATTTTTTGGTGTTTAGCTTTTTGAGTTCTTTATATACCCTGGAGATTAGTGCTCTATCTGATGTGTGGGATGTAAATATTTAATCCCAAGATGTAGGCTCTCTATTTACCTCACAGACTGTTTCTTTTGCTGAGAAGAAAGTTTTTAGTTTGAGTCTATCCCTTTTATTGATTCTTGGTTTTAATTCTTGCACTATAGAAGTCCTATTAAGGAAGTTGGGGCCTAATCCCACGTGATGGAGATTAGGGCCTACTTTTTCTTCTATTAGATGCAGAGACAAGAATCATATGATCATCTCAATTGACGCAGAAAAAGTGTTTGACAAAATACAGCACCCCTTCATGTTCAAAACACTAGAAAAACTAGGGATAACAGGAACATATCTCAACATCGTAAAGGCTATCTACACTAAGCCTCAGGCCAACATCATTCTAAATGGAAAAAAATTGAAGGCATTTCCTCTAAAAACTGGAACAAGACAGGGATGCCCTCTTTTACCACTTCTATTTAATATAGTCCTTGAAACACTGGCCAGAGCAATTAAACAGACAAAATAAATTAAAGGGATACATATAGGAAAAGAAGAACTTAAATTAGCACTATTTGCTTACGATATGATTCTATACCTAGAAGACCCAAAAAGCTCCACTAGAAAACTTCTAGAATAGTAAACAAACTCAGCAAAGTAGCAGGTTATAAAATCAACACCCATAAGTCAAAGGCATTTCTGTATATCAGTGACAAATCCTCTGAGTCGGAAATGAGGAAAACTACCCCATTTACAATAGCCTAAAAAAATAAAATAAAATACATGGGGCTCAACTAATGAAAGAGGTGAAAGATCTATACAATGAAAACTGCAGAATCCCAAAGAAAGAAATCAGCTGGGGTTGTGGTTCAGCGGTAGAGCGCTGGCCTAGCCCTGGGTTCAAAACTCAGCACCACATACAAATACATAAAATAAAGGTATTGTGTCCAACTGCAACTTAAAAAAAAATATTTTTTTTTTAAAAAAAGAAAGAGCTGGAGAAGATGGCGGCGAGGGGAGTGCATTGCCCCCGTGTGCTGCTTCACTGTGTGGGAGTATGACAAGTCAGGACGGCTAAAGGATATCTTGTTAGGAATTTCCAGCAATAGTGGGGTGCTCCGGAACCTGGAGGAAGGATTTCCATCGCACGAGGATCGGCTACGGGGACTCAAACGCGAGAGGTTTGTCGCACGGAGGGTAACACTGCTTATTCAGCAAATCGCCCCGCGGCTAGAGTCTGCAGCGCGCGCTGGGATAGAGACGCAGGGTTACAGCGCTGCACTTTCTGCCAGCCGCGCAAGCACCGTACTCAGGGCTGAATTCTGGGTTCGAGACGGGGGAAGGAAGCGGTCCATCTCGGTTCTCCACACCGGTCAGACCACAGAGGAGGCCAGCAGCCACCATGTTGGTAAACTGACGTCACCTTCCCTGTTTTCGACTGACCGCAGCTCATTCAGCCATAGATCAGGTAATTTCAGGCTGCAATTCGCCTGCGGCTTGCAGACAGATTGCTAGGGTTCAGCGCCTGGGTGCTTCTTAGAACCTGAGCTTATCGGAGCGAACACCGAGCGCGGGGCGGCCGAGTTCCGGCTCCCGGAACCGTCCCACGGAGCCTGCGGAGGCTGCTTCTTGGACCCTGCTCCTATCAGAGCATACAACAAGCACTAAGCAGCCGAATTCCGGCTCCCGGAACTGAGCCCGCGGGGACTGCTTCTTGGAGCTTACACTTATAGGAGCTTACACCGAGCACGGAGCGGCCGAGTTCCGGCTCCCGGAACTTCCCTGGACCGGGGCTAGGAGCCCGCGGAAACTGCTTCTCGGTCCGGGTCCTGCTGAGGGCCGGTCAGGACTCACCCGTTGCTTTGGTTGCCCGGCAAGGGGAACGAAATGCTGCCATTCGCATAGGATACCAACATGGCAGAGATCTGATGTCAGCAGAAAGCGGCGGAGGAGAGAACTTCATCAATACCAGCGGTGACATAAGCAGTTGGTCTCCTGGTAGGGGGGGTGAGGCACAGTCACCCGAGTCTCCTCAATTTGTCGTTGAGCCAGAGGGGAGAAGCCGGGCCGCCGCCAGCGCCCGGAGCAGGCCCAGCGGCTCGCCAGCGTGGTGACCGCGTGACCCCAATTGGAGAGGGGGCGGAGCGGAGCCGCCACCCGCACCCGCAAGGTGGGCAGACCCGCGACCCAGTGGTACATGGGCGTGGTAGGAGGGGCAGGGCAGAGCCGCCGTTCGCGCTTGCAAGGTAAACAGACCTGTGACAGCCTGGCGGGTCAGGCCCAGTGGCCTGCCAGTGTGGTACACATGTCACCCCAACTGGAGTAGGGGCAGAGCAGATCCTTCTCCCACGCCCGGATCAGGCCCTGCCGGTGTGGTGGTCACGTGACCCCAATTGGAGTGGGGGCGGAGCGGAACCGCCACCCGTGCCCGCAGGGTGAGCAGACCAGTGATCAAACTGCAGATCAGACCCAGGGGTCCGCAGGCGTGGTAGGAGGGGCAGGGCAGATCCGCCGCCCGCGCCTCCAAGGTAGGCAGACCTACAACAGACCGGCGGATCAGGCCCAGGAGCCTGCCGGCGTGGTACAAACACCACCCTAATTGGAGTAGTGGCAGAGCAGAGTCGCCGCCCGTGCCAGGAACAGGCCCAGCGTCCTGCAGGCGGGGTAGTCACGACACCCCATTTGGAGTAGGGGCAGAGTAGAACCGCCGCCCGCGTCTGCAGGGTAGGCAAACCTGCAACCGACTGGCGGATCAGGCCCGGTGGCCTGCCGGCGTGGTACACTCGTCACCCCAATTGGAGTAGGGGCAGAACAGAGCCGCCGCCAGCTCCCAGAACAGGCCCAGTGACCTGCCGGCGTGGTAGCCACGACACCCCAATTGGAATAAGGAGAGAGCAGAGCCGCCGCCCGCACCTGCAGGAAAGATACGCAAGCAGTATGAAAAGACAAGGAAAGAAAGGACCACAAGCAATGCAGGTCAACGCAACTTTAGAAGAGGTAACAGCTGCAGCAGATGGAATGTCAGATAAAGAATTCAGGATATACATGCTTCAGATGATCTGGAGTATCAAGGAAGACATTAAACAGCAAAATCAGACAATGAAAGATCACTTCGACAACGAATTACGCAAACAAATCCAGGAAGCAAAGGATCAACTATACAGGGAGATAGAGGTTATAAAAAACAAACAATCAGAAATCCTAGAAATGCAGGAAGCAATAAACCAACTTAAAAACTCAATGGAGAATACTACCAGCAGAGTAGAACACTTAGAAGATAGAACATCAGACAATGAAGACAAAGTATTTCAACTGGAAAAGAACATAGACAGCTCAGCAAGACTGTTAAGAAACCATGAGCAGAACATCCAAGAAATATGGGATAACATTAAGAGACCAAACTTAAGAGTCATTGGGATACAGGAAGGTACAGAGCTCCAAACCAAAGGAATGAGCAGTCTATTCAATGAAATAATACGAGAAAACTTCCCAGACTTGAAGAATGAGACAGAATCCCAAATCCTAGAAGCCTACAGGACGCCGAATGTGCAAAATCATAAGAGATCCACACCTAGACACATTATAATGAAGATGCCCAACATACAGAATAAGGAGAGAATTTTAAAAGCTACAAGAGAAAGGAAGCAGATTACATTTAGGGGTAAGCCAATCAGGATAACAGCTGATCTTTCAACACAGACTCTGAAAGCTAGAAGATCCTGGAATAACATATTTCAAACACTGAAAGAAAATGGGTTCCAACCAAGAATTGTGTATCCAGCGAAATTAAGCTTCAGGATGGAAGATGAAATTAAAACCTTCCACGATAAACAAAAGTTTAAAGAATTCGCAGCTAGAAAACCATCTCTTCAAAACATCCTCGCCAAAGCATTACAGGAAGAGGAAATGGAAAATAACAATGAAAACCAACAGTGGGAGGTAGGACAGTAAAGGGGGGGGAAATAATCAAAGAGGAAAACAAACCATGTTTAGTAACAGAAATAAACAAATATGGCTGGAAGAACAACCCATATCTCAATAATAACCCTAAATGTTAATGGCTTAAACTCACCAATTAAGAGACACAGGCTAGTAGAATGGATCACAAAACAAGACCCAACAATATGCTGCCTACAGGAGACGCATTTGATAGGAAAAGACATACATAGGCTGAAGGTGAAAGGTTGGGAAAAATCATATCACTCATATGGACTTCGGAAACAAGCAGGAGTGTCCATACTCATATCAAATAAAATAGATTTCAAGCCAAAGTTAATCAAAAGGGATAAAGAGGGACACTACATACTGCTTAAGGGAACCATACACCAACAAGACATAACAATCATAAATATTTATGCCCCAAACAATGGTGCAGCTATGTTCGTCAAACAAACTCTTCTCAAGTTCAAGAGTCTAATAGACCACCATACCATAATCATGGGAGACTTCAACACACCTCTCTCGCCACTGGACAGATCTTCCAAACAAAAGTTGAATAAGGAAACTATAGAACTCAATAACACTATTAATAACCTAGACCTAATTGACATATATAGAGTATACCACCCAACATCAAGCAGTTACACTTTTTTCTCAGCAGCACATGGATCCTTCTCAAAAATAGATCATATATTATGTCACAGGGCAACTCTTAGACAATATAAAGGAGTAGAGATAATACCATGCATCTTATCTGATCATAATGGAATGAAACTGAAAATCAACGATAAAAGAAGGAAGGAAAAAGCATACATCACTTGGAGAATGAACAATAGGTTACTGAATGATCAATGGGTTATAGAAGACATCAAGGAGGAAATTAAAAAATTCTTAGAGATAAATGAAAACACAGACACAACATATCGGAATCTATGGGACACATTGAAAGCAGTTCTAAGAGGAAAATTCATTGCTTGGAGTTCATTCCTTAAAAAAAGAAAAAACCAACAAATAAATGATCTCATACTTCATCTCAAAATCCTTGAAAAAGAAGAGCAAAACAACAGCAAAAGAAGTAGAAGGCAAGAAATAATTAAAATCAGAGCTGAAATTAATGAAATCGAAACAAAAGAAACAATTGAAAAAATTGACAAAACTAAAAGTTGGTTCTTTGAAAAAATAAACAAAATCGACAGACCCTTAGCGATGCTAGCGAAGAGAAGAAGAGAGAGAACTCAAATTACTAGCATACGGGATGAAAAAGGCAATATCACAACAGACACTTCAGAAATACAGAAGATAATCAAAAACTATTTTGAATCCTTATACTCCAATAAATTAGAAGATAGTGAAGGCATAGATAAATTTCTTAAGTCATATGATCTGCCCAGATTGAGTCAGGAGGATATAGACAACCTAAACAGACCAATATCAATTGAGGAAATAGAAGAAACCATCAAAAGACTACCAACTAAGAAAAGCCCAGGACCGGATGGGTATACAGCAGAGTTTTACAAAACCTTTAAAGAGGAACTAATACCAATACTTTTCAAGCTACTTCAGGAAATAGAAAAAGAGGGAGAACTTCCAAATTCATTCTACGAGGCCAACATCACCCTGATACCTAAACCAGACAAAGACACTTCAAAGAAAGAAAACTACAGACCAATATCTCTAATGAACCTAGATGCAAAAATCCTCAATAAAATTCTGGCGAATCGGATACAAAAACATATCAAAAAAATTGTGCACCATGATCAAGTAGGATTCATCCCTGGGATGCAAGGCTGGTTCAATATACGGAAATCAATAAATGTTATTCACCACATCAATAGACTTAAAAATAAGAACCATATGATCATCTCGATAGATGCGGAAAAAGCATTCGACAAAGTACAGCATCCCTTTATGTTCAAAACTCTAGAAAAACTAGGGATAACAGGAACATACCTCAATATTGTAAAAGCAATCTATGCTAAGCCTCAGGCTAGCATCATTCTGAATGGAGAAAAACTGAAGGCATTCCCTCTAAAATCTGGAACAAGACAGGGATGCCCTCTCTCTCCACTTCTGTTCAACATAGTTCTCGAAACACTGGCCAGAGCAATTAGACAGACGAAAGAAATTAAAGGCATCAAAATAGGAAAAGAAGAACTTAAATTATCACTATTTGCAGATGATATGATTCTATACCTAGCAGACCCAAAAGGCTCTACAAAGAAACTATTAGAGCTAATAAATGAATTCAGCAAAGTGGCAGGATATAAAATCAACACGCATAAATCAAAGGCATTCCTGTATATCAGCGACAAATCCTCTGAAATGGAAATGAGGACAACCACTCCATTCACAATATCTTCAAAAAAAATAAAATACTTGGGAATCAACCTAACAAAAGAGGTGAAAGACTTATACAATGAAAACTACAGAACCCTAAAGAGAGAAATAGAAGAAGATCTTAGAAGATGGAAAAATATACCCTGTTCATGGATAGGCAGAACTAACATCATCAAAATGGCGATATTACCAAAAGTTCTCTATAGGTTTAATGCAATGCCAATCAAAATCCCAACGGCATTTCTTGTAGAAATAGAGAAAGCAATCATGAAATTCATATGGAAAAATAAAAGACCCAGAATAGCAAAAACAATGCTAAGCAGGAAGTGTGAATCAGGCGGTATAGCGATACCAGACTTCAAACTATACTACAGAGCAATAGTAACAAAAACAGCATGGTACTGGTACCAAAACAGGCGGGTGGACCAATGGTACAGAATAGAGGACACAGAAACCAATCCACAAAACTACAACTATCTTATATTTGATAAAGGGGCTAAAAGCATGCAATGGAGGAAGGATAGCATCTTCAACAAATGGTGCTGGGAAAACTGGAAATCCATATGCAACAAAATGAAACTGAATCCCTTTCTCTCGCCATGCACAAAAGTTAATTCAAAATGGATCAAGGAGCTTGATATCAAATCAGAGACACGCCGTCTGATAGAAGAAAAAGTTGGCTACGATCTACATACTGTGGGGTCGGGCTCCAAATTCCTCAATAGGACACCCATAGCACAAAAGTTAATAACTAGAATCAACAAATGGGACTTACTCAAACTAAAAAGTTTTTTCTCAGCAAAAGAAACAATAAGAGAGGTAAATAGGGAGCCTACACCCTGGGAACAAATCTTTACTCCTCACACTTCAGATAGAGCCCTAATATCCAGAGTATACAAAGAACTCAAAAAATTAGACAATAAGAGAACAAACAACCCAATCAACAAATGGGCCAAGGACCTGAACAGACACTTCTCAGAGGAGGACATACAGTCAATCAACAAGTACATGAAAAAATGCTCACCATCTCTAGCTGTCAGAGAAATGCAAATCAAAACCACCCTAAGATACCATCTCACTCCAGTAAGATTGGCAGCCATTATGAAGTCAAACAACAACAAGTGCTGGCGAGGATGTGGGGAAAAGGGTACACTTGTACATTGCTGGTGGGACTGCAAATTGGTGCAGCCAATTTGGAAAGCAGTATGGAGATTTCTTGGAAAGCTGGGAATGGAGCCACCATTTGACCCAGCTATTCCCCTTCTTGGTCTATTCCCTAAAGACCTAAAAAGAGCATGCTACAGGGACACTGCTACATCGATGTTCATAGCAGCACAATTCACAATAGCAAGACTGTGGAACCAACCTAGATGCCCTTCAATAGACGAATGGATAAAAAAAATGTGGCATTTATACACAATGGAGTATTACTCTGCATTAAAAAATGACAAAATCATAGAATTTACAGGGAAATGGATGGCATTAGAGCAGATTATGCTAAGTGAAGCTAGCCAATCCCTAAAAAACAAATGCCAAATGTCTTCTTTGATATAAGGAGAGTAACTAAGAACAGAGTAGGGACGAAGAGCAGGAGAAGAAGATTAACATTTAACAGGGATGAGAGGTGGGAGGGAAAGGGAGAGAGAAGGGAAATTGCATGGTAATGGAAGGAGACCCTCAGGGTTATACAAAAGTACATACAAGAGGAAGTGAGGGGAAAGGGAAAAATAATACAAGGGGGAGAAATGAATGACAGTAGAGGGGGTAGAGAGAGAAGAGGGGAGGGGGGATAGTAGAGGATAGGAAAGGCAGCAGAACACAACAGACACTAGGATGGCAATTTGTAAATCAATGGATGTGTAACTGATGTGATTCTGCAATCTGTGTATGGGGTGAAGGTGGGAGTTCATAACCCACTTGAATCAAAGTGTCGAATATGATATGTCAAGAAATTTGTAATGTTTTGAACAACCCACAATAAAAAATTAAAAAAAAAAAGAAAGAAAGAAAGAAATCAAAGAAGACCTTAGAAGATGGAAAAAATCTACCTTGCTCTTGGAAAGGTAAAATTAATATTATCAAAATGACTAATACTTTCAAAAGCACTATACAGATTTAATGCAATTATGATCAAAATCCCAATGGCATTCCTCACAGAAATAGAAAAAGCAATCATGAAATTCATCTGGAAAAATAAGAGACCAGAATAGCTAAAGCGATCCTTAGGAGGAAGAGTGAAGCAGGTGACATCACTATACCAGACATTAAACTATACTACAGAGCAATAGTAACAAAACGGAATGATATTGGCACCAAAACAGACTGGTAGAGCAATGGTACAGAATAGAGGACACAGAGACTAACCCACAAAATTACAATTATCTTATATTAGACAAAGGTGCCAAAAACATGCATTGTAGAAAAGATAGCCTCTTCAACAATGGTGCTGGGAAAACTGGAAGCCCATACACAACAAAATGAAATTAAACCCCTATCTCTCACCATGCATAAAACTCATTTCGCAATGGATCAAGGACTTAGGAATACAACCAGAGATGCTGTGTCTAATATATCACAAAATTTGATATAAAATATCCTATTGGATTTGTGTTTTTATTATAAACTACAAATATGTTCATGATACATAATTGACCTAATCATAGTAATCTGATGTTGAAAAATAGAAAAAATGCATTGCTTTTCAAAGTTTCTTTTTTTATTTTGTTGTAGTCCCAAATCACAAGCCATTCTACAGAGATTATATTTCATAGGTTGGAGCTAAGAATGGGAAGTACTGTCTTATGTATTTTCAATATTTTACCCTTGTGTAAGTTATAATCCACTGTGATTCTCCAACTTATTTTTAATTGGGGGAAAGTGGCTGAGTTTCTAAAAATGTATAGAATGTGGTCTCTTATGCATCTTATCTGGGAAATGTTTGATGTACAATGATCTAATGAAACAAATTACTAAAATAAAATCTAAATCAGTAACTAGAAAAAAAGCAAAACAAAATATCACCATTATTTACTATTTAACTTCTGGGAGAAAAGCATTAATAGGTTAAAATAGTTCTTCATTATTACTATGTAGTTTCTTGGTAACATTCACATTTTAAAATATTATCTCAAGTAATGCCATGTATTAGACCAGAGCTTTTGAAGGTTTGTGGAGGCAGTGGAGAGGAACTGATGGGGAATTTAAACACAAACCATCCAATTCAATTGGGAAAATGATGCTAATTATTAGTCAGAGGCAAAGACAAATCCATGAGATTAACTTGGTAGGGGTTGAGATTTTCGCATAGAAGTTATACAGCAGGAGATACATAAACTTCCTTTAAAATGTGATAAGGCTATCTCTTGTATTTGACTGCATTAATCCCAAATGCTTTTGAAAGCTCCTTGTGGACAGGGGCTTCATTCTGTTCACCAAAGTGTTCCTAGTGCCTTTCATATTTGCTGACTTAGATGAATACATAAACAATTAATAGAAAGCAAAAAGTTTGAGTCAATATTATTTTGTAAAAATAAAAAGAGCAAACATCTGTGAATAATCACTTTTGATTATTGCTTAATGCTTTAAAGCATGCAGTGACAGATGCAATCCTTATGGGTTGAAGATTCAAGTTATAAGAAAAATAAATAAATGAAGAGATGAGCTAGTGGATATCCAAATATCCTTTAGGAATGAGAGACATTCATTCCTCTATTTGCTGGCAGTGATTCTAGAATATGATTTCTACCAGCAAACCTCCTTGGGGATTGCTTTTGCTAAAGAAAGGCCTGGTTCAAGATCCTACCCCCTTCCAAACCACCCTACAGCCAATGACTGATCTAAAGGAGATTATAAAGACCCTTCCCCTTCAGCCTCCTGGGCCAACTCTAAAGGGCCATCCTAGCCCCAATGTTTACTGCTTTATTGGATGTGTATTCTCCCTCTACCATATCCCCAAGGGTTGGCCACTACCTCGCCAGGGAATTCTTGACTGCTCTGAGGAATGAGACTCGGGAGAAATTAAAGTCTAGAAGAACAAAAGACAAGAGTCAGAAAGGATAGTTTTAAAGATGAAGCCCCTGATAGATCTCGTTGTCATAGGAGCAGGAGCTAGACAATCAGAAAACAGCTCCTGTGGTTTATTTAAGGGGGTACATCAAAGGCAGGGGTAAAGTTTCAAGACATCTTGTTTCCTGATGTCTTACAGTCAGCAGGTTGATTGGCATCTTGGCAGGTCACACCCATCTCAGAGGGGCTGTAGGCTTCAGCAGGTCACCCCATCTCTGGTGCTGTGTGGGACCATTGGAAGAGCTTGAAGAGGGCTCACAATGTGTCTGAGCAGTCTTACACAGAGGAAATGTCCACTGGAAGTTCTCAGACACCAGATTTCCCTATTCATTAGGCTTCAGTGGGCAACAGTCCACACACAACTCATGGAGGGCTCCCAGTATCCGGTTCTTTTCCTCTCATTTCCAAATCTTCATCATGAGTGTTATGATTTAGATATGAGGTACCCCCCAATAAAGTTTATACCTCCTAATACAGGAGGTAAAATTATTTTATCATGAGAAATTTAACATAACCAGTGGATTATCCATTTGACAGATTAATAATTAAAATGGTTAGTGGGTGGTAACTGTCCGCAGGAGGGGTATGCTTGGAGGAGGTGGGTCACTGGAGGTGTGTCCTGTCTTCTTCTTTCTGTCTCTTTGCTTCTTTGCTACCATGAGGTAAGAAGCTTTCCTCCACCATACCCTTCTGCCAAAATATTCTGCTTCACTTTGGGCCCAGAGTGATGGAGTCAGCCAATCATGGGCTGAACCTATAAAATCATGAGCCCAAAATAAACTTTTCCTGCTCTAAATTATTCTTGTCAGGTCTTTGGGTCACAGTGATGAAAAGCTGACTAATATAATGAAAACATCCTTAAATAATGGGTCCTACATGCTAATCTGTATCTCAGAAAATTAGGAACCACGTCTCCTTATCTATTTCTTCCACTTTATCAAACTGCCTCATGCATGAGCCCACACAAGAAGTTGCTTCTTCTTATCTTTTTTATTCCAGCAGAAAGAGTTGCCCTAGTTTTCTATAAGTGTTTGCTTCCTCGTCTTCCATTATTTTGTATGGCCTAATTGAATGAACATTTCTTTGCTTCTCTCAAGACTCAATAAAAATGTAACCTGTCCTCATAAAAATATTAAAGACTATCAATTTTCTATGTCTTTCTATTTTTATTATGTGTCTTTAGAGATTAGAGAGAGTCCGATCATGATTATCCATATGAACAAATCAGTTTCCAATTCCTCTGGCAGATTTCTAAGCAACCTTGCTTGAAAAACACCTGGTAAAACATGCTTTCATTCAACTTCAGACAATTCAAAAGCAGCTGAAAGTCACTTAAGTGGAAACCCAACCATGATGCTGCTTTTCAAATCAAAAGCAAGAACTCGGCTCCACAGGATATGGCAGAGTGCCAGGTGTTTAATATTTGAGGGACAAGCACAGTGTTCAGAGCTTCTTTACATAATTGACAAACCAAAGCCCAACACACCAAGGTTAGCAATTCACTTCTTTGGGGCCACAGAACTGGTATTGTGATATTCCTGCACTGCACATAAATCACTTTTGTAAAACAAGTACAGGTTGTTTTGAGTCCCTAAAAAAACTAGCAACAAGCCTCTGGGTAACTGAGCAATGTCAGAACAAGGTACAGCGAGGATTCAGGGTCACTTTGGAATCACCATCATTTTTCTTCTTTCTTGCTCCTGAAACTGCCAGATTGTTTTTGGCCCAAAAGCTATGCATTTAAATTCTATGCAGATGATAGCACAGATGTACGGTCACTCCACAGGTCTTTGATGGATTGGATTGGGACATCAAACATCAGCACATCTCCAGATGTCACAGAAAGCTTTGCAGAAGGTTTTCAGATTATGTTTTGCCAACCATTTGGGCTCGAAGACAGAAGATGTTATACAAGCTGATCAGCGTGATCACAAATCACTGGTGGTCAGAGTTTGATGTGCCTTATTCTTCCTTGTGTGTGTGGCAAAGGACATGTCATTGATCTGCTATCAGAGGAAGGAAAACATAGAAAACTAACTCGAAAGTATAGAACAGTCTATGTGAAATTTCTAAAGAGAAGACAAAATTATTACAAGTTGTTTTATACTTTTTTTCTTCTCTTGATGGGAGAAAATAAATCATAAATTGATGTTTCTGAATGCCTATCATGTCAGTTCCTCTACAAATTTATATATTGGCATATATTTAACATAAAATTTATATCATTTATGTATATAATTAAATGTCTCATTTGACTCTCACAATCAATGCATGAAAAAAAAGAGGAAAATGAAGTCCTTAGGATGTCAATAACTTGCCTAGGTTTACACAAAAACTAAAGTGAAATTATCGGCATTTAAAGAAAAGTTGTGATGACTTCCAAAGTATGATACTCTCACCCTTGCACCCCATGTTATATGGATTGTGATCCTAAGCATACAATTTTTTTTCTTTTTCCGGATTTTTTTTCTTTTAACTCATAAAACTTCTTGGCAGAGCTGTCTATTCATAAAACGACCCATGCTATGTTCAAGATTCTATTTGTCCAAAGCACAAGTGGGTTCTAACAAAATGAAAAAGACACTGATTCTGCTTTTGATTTATTGTTTAGTGCGGGTTATTGCAACCAATTACAAAAATATCCTACACAGTGAAAGTTCCATGTACTTGTTAATATTTCAGCCAGACATTAAAGGATTAGTGGGGATAGGCGAAAAGAGCACCCTAAGTGGAACAGTATGGACAATCATAGTGCATGTCTAGAAGTGCAAAAATAACTCAACATTGCCAGGAGACAGGCTGCATGGACAGAATTGTAAACAACCCCCCCCAAAAAAAAAGACATTGTGATCATATCAAAGTCTTTCATAAACATAAACAGGAAGTCTAGAGAAGGAGAATCTTGAGATTTGCAGATTATCTCAGTTCTTCACCCCTTTCTCTATCCATGACCTTTGATTCGGAATTTGGCTAGGTCCTCTGCCTGGAAAGGGAGTGTGCCTTGTCCTGTTCTTTTATTTGAATTCAGCCAGACACTCCTACCCCTCTGTCTCCATAACCTACACAACCAGTAAGTACCCCATTCTTCATTACTAAAATTTTGTCATTTCAAGTAACTTATATAAATTTGAATAATATAATACATAACCTTTGGGTTTGGCTTCTGTGTTTTTCCACTCAGCTTAATTCTCTGGAGATTCATTTAGTTGCATATATCAATGTTTTGTACCTTTTTTTTTTTTTTCTGAGTGCTATTCCGTGCGTGGTAAAGATGTACCACAGTTAACCATTCACACATCTGGGTTGTTTAAGGTTTGAGGTAATTATGGATAAAACTTCTCATCTGAATACAAGTTTCTGTGTAAATGTAAGTTTTTATTTCTTTGGGATTAAGGCCTAGGTGTGCAATTGTGAGGCCATATAGTAGCTACAAGTTTGATGCTTTAAGGAACTGCCAAACTGTTTCCCAGAGTGGCAGTACTATTTTGTATCCCTGCTAGCAGTCTGGAAGTGATCCAGGACTCTATATTATCCCTATTTTCAATTTTAGCCAATCTAATAGGTGTTTAATGAAATCTTATTGAGGCTTTAGTTTGCATTTCTCTGGTGCCTAATGATGGTAAACACCTTTTCCTGTGATTATTTGTCATCTGTTTATTTTCTTTGATGAAACATCATATGTTATATTTTGCCTATGATTTGGTTGGATTATAAATATATTTCTTTCTGGAGCGATTAAATGTGCAATATTTTTAATTTTACTGTCTGTGTTTTCAGAACTAATATACAAACATGTAATTGATTTTTGTTTTTCTTATATTCTGTTAAATTTCTGTACTTACTAACTCTAGAAATTTTTTGGAGATTTCTTGGGATTCTCCACAAAAGATAATTGAGCCATCTGCAAAAGAGAGCCCATTCCTTTCCAGTCTGGATGTATTTTATTACCTCTTCTTGCTCTGTTCCACTGGGAAAAACTTCTATCACTATATTTAATTGGAATAGACAAAAGTGGAACACCTTACCTTGATCCTAATGTTGTGTTAAAGAATTCAGTCTTTTTATCTTTAAGTATAATGTTACTGTAGGTTTTTCATAGACATTCTTTATCAAACTGAGAAATTTCCCATCTCTTCTTATCTTTCTGAGAGGGTTCTTTTTTTAAATCATAAATGAGTAACTTAGTCTGTTAATACAGTGGATACATTGATTTCCAAATTTTGAAACAATTGTGCATCCCTGAAATAAATCCCATTTAGTCATGGAGTATATATATATTTTCATTTGTTGCTGGATTCTGCTTGGTAATACTTTGTTAAGGACTTTTGCACCTATATGGATGATTACTGCTGATTTCATTTTCTGATTTAAATATTTCCCAGTCTGTTTTTTTAATTAGGATAAGATTAGTTTCATAAAGAGGACTATAAAGTATTCTTACTCTTTTTATTTTCTTGAAAAATATTATGTAGAATTGATACTCATTTTGGTAAAATTCTCCATTGAAGATATCCACACCTGAAACTTTCTATTGGGGGAAGTTCAAATTATAAATGTAATTTCCTTAATAGTGATAGGGCTCTTTAAATTATGAGTTTTATAGTGGGAGATTTAGAGTAGTTTCTATATCTTGAGTAATAATTATCTAATTATCAAATATGTATGTGTACAGTTGTATTGGTCAGTGTTTTGTCATTGTGACAAGAACAACTTAAAGGAAGAAAAGTTAATTTTGGCTTATGATTTCAGAGGTTCAATTCATGCTTTTGCAGACTCCATTGCTCTGGACCAAGGTGAGGCAGAACATCATGGTGGAAGGGCCTGGCCTAGGAAAGGGATCAATAAATGATTGTCAGGAAGCAGCAGAGAGCTTGAGTGCAAGGAGCCAGGGATAATATAATTCCCCAGGGCGTGCCCCCAATGTCCTAATTCTTCCAGACATGCCCTATCTGCCTATAGTTACCACCCAGAATCCATTTAAATTATTAAAACATCACATGCATTAATCTACTAATTAAGTACAACTCTCGTTATATAATCATATGACCTCTGAACATTGCTTCCTGGTCTCACAGATAAGATTTTGGGAAACACTTCATATTCAAACTATAACATTAGGCCCCTGGCCCCCAAAAGCTCATGCCCATCTCACAATGCAAAATGCATTTAGTCCATTTCCAAGAGTTCCCTAGTCTTAACAGTTCTAGTATCGCCCAAAAGTCCAAGTTCAAAATCTCTTCTGAGACTCAAGGGAAACTCATGGCTGTGAGCCATAAAGATTAAAAGCAAATGACCTATATCCAATATATAATGGCACAGAGTAAATATTTTCATTCCAAAAGGAAGAAATTGGGTCATAGAAGGAAGTCATAGGACCCAAACAAGACTGAAATCCAGCTGGGTAAATAAGTCCTATAGCTCCAGCACCTGGGGCACATGGCATTGTGATGTTCTCTCCAAAGGGCTTGTGTAGCTCTGCCCCTGGGACCTCGCTGATTGCAGCTCACATGGCCTCTCTCTCTTGGCTTGTTTCTGCTTGATTCCTGTGACTTTCCTCTGCAGATGTTCCACATTACTGGCAACTCTTAATTGCTTGGGTTTCTACTGCTGCTTCAGCTTCATTCTCACATCTTCACACATGGCCTTCTCGGTGGATGTCTAGAGGGATTCTGTCCCTACTACACTTTGCCTGGCCTTCCAGGCCTTTTTTTGACAGGTTGTTGGAAGCCTTCATGACCTCCTCACTGTAGCATCCAACATTCCTGTAGAGTCAGCACCCCATGAATGATACCAAATTCTGCCACCATCTTGAGCACTACCCAGCCCTCCCAGGACCTTGACTACAGTCCCATCTGAGTGCCACTGCCAATCCACAAAATTACAACTTTCTTATATTTGATCAAGGGGCTAAAAGCATGCAATGGAGGAAGGATAGCATCTTCAACAAATGGTGCTGGGAAAACTGGAAATCCATATGCAACAAAATGAAGCTGAACCCCTTTCTCTCGCCATGCACAAAAGTTAACTCAAAATGGATCAAGGAGCTAGATATCAAATCAGAGACTCTGCGTCTGATAGAAGAAAAAGTTGGCTCCGATCTACATATTGTGGGGTCGGGCTCCAAATTCCTTAATAGGATGCCCATAGCCCAAGAGTTAATAACAAGAATAAACAAATGGGACTTACTCAAACTAAAAAGTTTTTTCTCAGCAAGAGAAACAATAAGAGAGGTAAATAGGGAGCCTACATCCTGGGAACAAATTTTTACCCCTCACACTTCAGATAGAGCCCTAATATCCAGAGTATACAAAGAACTCAAAAAATTAAACAATAAGATAACAAATAACCCAATCAACAAATGGGCCAAGGACCTGAACAGACACTTCTCAGAGGAGGACATACAATCAATCAACAAGTACATGAAAAAATGCTCACCATCTCTAGCAGTCAGAGAAATGCAAATCAAAACCACCCTAAGATACCATCTCACTCCAGTAAGATTGGCAGCCATTATGAAGTCAAGCAACAATAAGTGCTGGCGAGGATGTGGGGAAAAGGGTACACTTGTACATTGCTGGTGGAACTGCAAACTGGTGCGGCCAATATGGAAAGCAGTATGGAGATTCCTAGGAAAGCTGGGAATGGAACCACCATTTGACCCAGCTATCGCCCTTCTCGGTCTATTCCCTGAGGACCTTAAAAGAGCATACTATAGGGATACTGCCACATCAATGATCATGGCAGCACAATTCACAATAGCTAGACTTTGGAATCAACCCAGATGCCCTTCAATAGATGAATGGATTAAAAAACTGTGGCATTTATACACAATGGAGTATTACGCAGCACTAAAAAATGACAAAATCATGGATTTTGCAGGGAAATGGATGGCATTAGAGCAGATTATGCTAAGTGAAGCTAGCCAATCCTTAAAAAACAAATGCCAAATGTCTTCTTTGATATAAAGAGAGCAACTAAGAACAGAACAGGGAGGAAGAGCATGAGGAAAAGATTAACATTAAACAGAGACGAGTGGGGGGAGAGAAAGGGAGAGAGAAGGGAAAGCATATGGAAATGGTAGGAGACCCTCAATGTTACACAAAATTACATATAAGAGGTTGTGAGGGGAAAGGGGGGGGAAACAAGGGAGAGAATTGAACAACAGCAGATGAGGTAGAGAGGGAAGATGGGAGGGGAGGGGAGGGGGGATAGTAGGGGATAGGAAAGGTAGCAGAATACAACAGTCACTAATATGGCATTATGTAAAAATGTGAATGTGTAACCAATGTGATTCTGCAATTTGTATTTGGGGTAAAAATGGGAGTTCATAACCCACTTGAATCAAATGTATGAAAGATGATATGTTATGAGCTTTGTAATGTTTTGAACAACCAATAAAAAAAATATTTCCTAACCTCCCTGTGTCAGATAGGTGCCCCAATAGTCTCATCTCAAAAGAATTTTTACTTTTACACCCTTGGTCCTCTGATGGGTGAGGTCCTGCCTATTCCTGAGATGCCCATAAGCCATATTTCCAATTGTCCCTCTGTAATGTACTTAACATCCTTTTATTGGCTGTAATCTATTCAATAATTTCAACTTTCTTTGCTGCCATTTTATATATAGTCTTCTGGCCAAATTAAAAGTTTTAAAAATCTTCCACTCTGCTTTCTGTTCTTGATTATCATAGCAAATTTGGCTAAAAGCCACCAACAATATACATGCTGCCATGTAAATGCCATGCACCTTGACATTTCCTCCCCCAGGTTAGTCTATCACCTCCACATTCAGCTTCACACAGTCTCATAACATGGCCAGAATTTAGACAAGTGTGTTTCCACCATGTAATGCAAATATACTCTAGTCCGATTCCCAACAGAGTCCTCATTTCCACCTGAAATCTCATGAGCACAGTCTACTGTCTACATTTCTATCTGCAACCTTATCTTTGGGGCTCCCATAAGAATTAATTATTAAGCTCTGCTTACAGAATTCTAAGGCCACTCCAGCCTGCATCTCCAAACTTCAAACTCTTCTCACAAACCAGTTCCAAATGCTTCTTTTGAACCACATGATCCAGGTTAGTCACAGAAACAACTCCACTTCTCGGTACTAATTTCTGTGTTAGTCAGAATTTCATCACTGTGACCAAAAAAAACCTGACAAGAACAACTTAGAGAAGGAAAAGTTTATTTTGACTCATGATTTCAGAGGTTCAGTCCATGGTTAGCAAACTCTGTTGCTCTGGGTCCAAGATGAGGAAGGTCATGGCAGAGGAAAGCAGCACATGACATGAGAGTCAGGAAACAACAGACAGCTTGAGTGCAAAGATCTAGGGAAATTATAAGTCCCTAAGGATATACCCACAGTGATCACCTCCTTCAGCCATACCCTTCCCCCCTACAGTTACTGCTCATTAATCTATTTAAATCATTAATCCATCAAATGGATTAATTAATGAAATGGATTAATCTACGGATTGGGTTACAGCCTTCACAATCTAATCATTTCACCTCTGAGTATTCTTCATTGTCTTACACATGAACTTTGGGGGCCACCTCATATTCAAACCATAATAACATTTGTTCCCTAATTATGCCTTTGATTTCTTCAATGACTCCAATGATAACCCTTTCCTGGCCTATTATTGTAGTTCATGACTAATTTCTCTTTTCTATTGCTGTGTTGTTAATCATGTGTCTATTTTATTATTCTTGTCCAAAACCATCTTGTCTTTTCTCAGTGTGTGCTTTTCCATTATTTATGGTTTATGATTCATTGATTTCCATTCTTAATTTCCTTTTGTCTCTTGTTTGGGTTTTTTTTTAGTTATTTTCAGAGGTTATTGAGATGGGAGCTTAGGTGACTGATTTGAAGATTTTACCCTTTTCTAAAGTATGCATTTAGTGCTATAAATTTCCTTCTCAAACTGCTTTAGCTATCACCCTCACATTTTGATAGGTCTACTTTACTTTTTATTACATTGAAATTTTTTTGTCCCTTGGAACTTCTTCTTTGACCTAGGTTATTTTGAAAGGCGTGCAAGTTTACTTTCAAGTAAAATTACTGTTATTGATCTATAACTTTATTCACTGTAATTGGTGACTACTCTATGATTTCAAATCTGTTCAGGTATGTTTTCTTTGTTTCTTTGTTGTTGTTGTTGTTTTTGCTCCTAGATATAGTCTATCTGGGTTTATATCCTATGATCTCTTAAAAATAACATATATTTTGAATAAAATGTCCTATGAATGTCAATTACATACCACTTAGTGCTATTTAGTTCTTCTTTATCCTTTCTTAGTTCTCTGTAATTAGTTCTCTAAATTCTTTTTTTTTAGATATTTATTTTTAGTTGTAGTTGGACACAATACCTTTATTTTATTTACTTTTATGTGGTGCTGAGGAGCAAACCCAGGGCCTCGTACGTGCTAGGCAAGTACTCGAGCACTGAGCCACAACCCCAGCCCCGTAGTTCTCTGAATTCTGGAGGGGTAGATGTTGAAACCTTCTACTATAATTGTAGGTTTGATGATTTCTCCTTTTCATTCCTTTTCTTTTTTCTTTTTAACTTCACATATTTTGCAATTTTCTTGTTTAGTGTATGTATATTTAGAATTGCTATGCTATTTTGGTTCACTGACCTTTTATCATATTAGATGCTCCTTTCTGTCTCTATTACTATTTGCCCTAAGGTAGACTTAATCTGATATTGATACAGCTATTCTTTCTTTCCTTTGGTAATAATGTTTGCATCATTTATCATTTTTGTTCTTTTATCTTCAGTCAGTCTATACAGTTTTATTGGATGTGAATTTAATTTAGAGAGCATTTAGTTAGTCTTTCTTTTATCTAATGTGTCAGTCTTTGTCCTTTAATTTATATTTAAATATATTGCAGTTAGTGTAAGTATTGATATAATAGAGTTAAAGTTTGTCACTTTTTTTGTTTTGTTTATTTTCTCTTTTCCATTTTTCTGATTTATCCTATGAGTTGCTAGATCATTTACTAAAATTCTAACTTGATTCATCTATTGTGCTTTTGAGTATATTTCTCTTTAGATATAGCCATTTTTGTGTCATATTCTATTGTCATTCTCATTTTGACAGTTTACATTAGCATAGACAACTTATCTTTCTTTACATCACTTATCCTTTCCCATTAATAGCATACTTGAAAATATATCCTATACATATATTCAGAACTGTATAAACGATGATGTAAGTGTTCAACTATAAGTCATAATTTAGAAAACCTCAGAGAAGAAGGAAAGCCTAGTATACTTGCTCATTGTTTTGCTCACAGTGTTCTTCCTTCACTCCTACAGCTGCAGGATTGCTTTCTTGACCATCTCCTATTTAAAGAAATACCTTCTTTTGAGATAGATCTTCCAGTGACAAATCTTAGTTTTTCTTCATCTGAAAATGTTTTGGATTTCAAACTCTGTGTACTTGCTGTTGAGATTTCTGCTGTCATCAAGATTCTTTTTCCCTTACCAGAAAAATTTTATCTCTGCTTGCTTTTAATTTGGGGGTTTCTGTTTTGTTTTGTTTTCCTTTCCTTCATTTTTAGTCTCCAGAAGTTTAATTAATCTACGTCTTAGCACAAATTTATTTATAATTATCTATTTGGAATGCATTACATTTCTTGAATCGATAGATCTTTCTCTTGCTCAGCTAGGAAGGGTTTCAGCCATAGTTTCCTCAAGTACTTTTTCACCACTACCCTCTCCCATTTCTCTTTTTGGGAATTGCATGACACAAATTTTAGATTTTGGCCATAACCCCATAGGTCTATGAGTTCTTTCCTTTTATTGCCCATGTTATTTTTTCCCCTATTATTCAGATTGGGTGATGACTATTGTTCTTTCTTCCATTTTTCTGATTCTTTCATCCCTCCTTCATGCTATTGAACCAAGCATTGAGTTTTTGTTTGGACTATTGTGTTTTCCAGTTCTTACTTGCTCATTTGTTCTTCCTTATATTTCTTTGCTGAGACTTTTCATTTATTCTCTTCTCTTTTTTCCTTTTTTTTCAGTTGTGTTCATAATTGATTGCTTAACCATATTTGAGGTATTCTTTTAAATGTTTGATCATTAATCCTGATGTCTTGTCAACTCATTGTTGGTATCTCTAGATTTTCTTTTTTTGTTTCCCAGCCCCCCTGTGGTTTTGACATAACAAATTATTTCTTTTTTAACTGAAAATTGAAAATTACTATTTTAGGTGAAGCTTGATTTTTATTGAAACCTTCTGTTTTAATTGGCTTCCACTGACATTATTCCAACAGAGAAGGTACCACTTCTTACCATTGGGTGAAAGGAGAAATACAAGTTTCCTAGTCAGTGTACATTGATAAATGAGGGATGAGGGATGTTCATTATTACTACTGATCAATGGACATCCTGGCCTCATTATTAGAGTTGGGAAGAAAGCATCAGTCTTTATCATGATGCACAGGAGGAAAAAGTGTTATATTGAAGATGGTAGTTCTGGCTCACCACAAGGTGTCCATTGACACTATCTAGGAATGGCCTCATAACCACCAAACCAAGGGAAAAGACCTGAATCTGTATTCGGCCTCCACTGGTACCCTCACTAGTGGAGAGGGAAACAAGCGTCTTACTACTGCCAGACGAGGGTGGAAATTTAAGCTCTGCACATGGTCTCTATTTATATCCAAGGAGAAGGGAGGGTGCCTCATTATCAGCTGCTGGTGATGGAAATCCCAGCTTCTCTCTCATCTTTCTCTACCATCACCCTGGTTAGGGAGCACCTTTTTCAACCTCATGAGGTTTGAATTTTAGGCAACCTAGGCAACCTTTGTTAGGTAGCCATGGGGAGAGCCACTTTTTTTCTAGAGTCTTTGGCCAGAATAGACTTGTAATTGCCTGAAATTTTCTGTCTGGATAGTTGAACTTCTGCCTGATCCTTTGAATATAGAGAAGGATTTTCTGAGGGTTTCCTCTGTTGGTACTTGTTATAAATTGGGGTTGCCAGGTTTTCAGCACTAAGTCTTAGAAATATGAGGGAAAAAAATGAAACCCAAGGGACTCACCACCATGTCCTTCCTCAGATCTGACATGCCAAACCACACTGCCTTTTCTCCATCTTTCAGAGTACTATTTTGTTTGTTTTGTGTATTATGTCCACAGTTTTTAGTTGTACTTAGCAAAAGAAATAGGGAATATTGATGCCTACTCCGTCTTCCTGAAAGCAACACAAAATAATGTTTTTTTATAAAGCATTCCCCATCAAGTAGAAATTACATTAATAATTATGGAAACATTAAAATCTACCTACCCCCTGCCTAAAAGGACTGAGTATATTTCCTAATATATTTGGCCAAGGAAATAAGCCTTACGGAAGGTGCATTATACTATAATATGCAAACTTGATCATGTTCAAACAATCCAATCAGAATTGTTATGGTTAACTTGAAAAACAATGAAGCCTTTTTTTAATGTTCTGAGCATGGATCTTGAAATATCTATAGAAAAGGTAATTGAATGTTATGGGTGATTAAAAAGACAATTAAACTCCCCTGAAAAATTGAAGATTTTTTTTCTTATTGTTTTTTTGTTATCAAATGGCTCTCAAGTCAAAAAGGTAAGGCAAAGTTGAAATATATTGCAGAGGAAAACTTTCCCCTTTAATTTACCCCCAGGTTGAATAGAATATCAAAAAGCAAATTTGTTGTTGTCACTGTGAAATAGATCTTAATTTTTTTCTAGAGGTATGGGAGCAGTCAAAAAGGAACTGAATGGATGCTTTTCAGTATTTCAAAACTTAACGAAATAATAGAATAAGTTATACAGTAAGAAAGCAGTAGAGGCAGGAAACATCACGTATGTTGCTCCTGGGTTTCCAGGCAGTAAGATATTTTCTCACTTTTTTTTTTCGTATCACTGACAGTCTGCAGATGCTTGACTTTGCATTTTTAACCCCATATTTGTTTCCAATGAGGCTTTTGCAGAGGCTCTTCATGTTTCTAAAGAGCCTCATTGCAAAGCATTCATGTGTTCCATCTGGTAGTAGATCTGACTTCTCTTAAGTTCCTTACGCTTAATACAAAGCAAGAATACAATCTGTTTCTCAGATCTAACTCATTTGGTGAAGTTGTTCCCCCTGGAAATTTTTCAAAACATCTCTATAACATGCAAGAATATATCCTGAGGGGGGTATAGTCTTCTTGTATCTCCCTATCGCGAGTCAGTCACTAAACTTCAATATTCAGTAGAATTTTTTAAAAATCACAAGAAAAAAAATATTACATTAAAAAACACAAGAACAGAAGCCAAAAATAGATTCAATTCATAGGAAAAAGCACAAAACGTAATGTTTAGGGAACTCAGTTCTTCTTCAAAACGCACAACTTCAACACATCATCTAGGTTTTCGCAGCCTCATTTCCTGAACAGCCTATCGTATGTGCTTACTTGGTAATCCACTCCAAGTGGTGATGTTTTGATAAAAATGAAGAATTTCATTTTAAAGCACAGTCCTTCAAACTATACTTTGTTATCTTTTTTTAAGCTGTGCAATCATTTACTATTTTTTTATTTGTTCTTCTTAGATATACATGACAGAGGAGTGTATTATAATCAAGTATAACTTATTCTAATTAGAATTCCATTCTTTTGCTTTTTTTTTGTACCAGGGATTGAAATCAGGAGCACTTAACCAATGAGCCACATCCCCAGCTCCTTTTTGTGTTTTAATTAGAGTCATGGTCTCACTGAGTTTCTTAGAGCCTCCCAAGGTTGCTAAGTCTGGCTTTGATCTTAAGATCCTCCTGCCTCAGCCTCTCAAGCCTCTGGGATTAGAGGCAAGAGCCACCACACCCAGCAGGACTCCTTTCTTTCAGTTGTACATGATTTGGAGTTTCACTGGTGGTGTCTTCATATAAGAACATAGGAAAGTTATATCTGATTTTAATAAATAAAGTTTTATTGGAGTACTTTCATGTCAAGGCTACTGAAATTCTATGGCAGAATTACTTAGTAGTTGCTCTAGAGATCATGTATACCATAAAGATCAAAATACTTACAACATGCTCTTTCCAGAGAAAGTTTCTTGACATTTATCCTAAAAGATAACACATTGCTAGTAGATCAATGTTCCTGTTCATTCCCAAATTAAAAAGTGTTCAGGGACAGAATTATTCAGATACATATTTAAATATGGTATCACCTGCTTACTGAGTGTGTTATGTGAATAACATAAATAATTAAACCTTAAAAATAATTAAACCTTTAACAATCTTCCATGAATATAGAGAAAATTATTTTACATGTGACACACTCAGAACAAAACCAGTAACCCAAATTATGCTAGCTTTCATTTCATCCCCAAGGTAAGTTGTGTGTGATCTCAGACTTTCTCAGCAAAAGAAAATAACTTAGCATTTAGCATCATTATCAAAAGCAAAGATTTACTATGTGAAATAAAGCCACATCAGCAAATAATATAATAATTTCTGCCACAGTATTCTGTAAAATCAATGCATTTGATATTTATAAAGCATGGGTATGCTAGGCACTATTTTCCATTTTGGAAATAAAGACTGTTCAAAAATTTTACTCTCATTGGGCTTGGAGTCCCAGAACTGTAAGAGCTGCTCTTTATTCACAACCACCAAATGGTAAAAGAGTAAATTGGTTAAGAGAAATACATTCATTAGGTCAAAGACAGCTAAGAACTGAATGAGATCGAATAAACAAAACCATGGTATTTGATAAATGAAGTTACTAGTGACCTAGATAAAGATTGTTTCAGGGGAATGGGAAGAATAGAATGAGTAGGAAAGAAGAGATGACAGCTGCTATCAATGATTTTGAGAAATGTTTCTCAAAGAGGAAGAAGAGAAACAGTGTAGAATCAAGAATGAAATTTGTAAAGATAACTTCTAATATGAAAAGTATTTTATTAATTGCAAGTTATTGGCAAAAGTACAAATTTGTAGATACAAATGCAAGGTTACTTTCATTTTTACTGGCAAATTAGCATTCCCTAAGTGTTGGTTTCCCTCTCTACTATGAAAATCAAAACTACAAATGTCCTATCAAATGAACAATGAATAAGTAAATTTGCCAAGTGAATTTTACTTTGTGAATAATCTGTCTGATTCTACCAACTTAATAAAAATAATTCTCACAGGGCTTTTCAAAATCAAAGTTTTAAAAGCCTAAAAAATCATTTCAGTAAGTTTTACAGCTCAGCATGTAAGCATTTGAGAGTCATCATCCTAACTATCACTCCATCTTAATGACTATCTTCTTAGATTCATCAGAAAAGTGAGGTAAAAGACAAATAGTTGCCCCCAAAATTGAAGAGACAGACAAACACAGAAGACCATAAGTTACTAGGGCAGCAGCCCACAAGCAGAAATAATTTGCAGTAAGGAGTGAGAACCAGAATAGAGAACTTAAAATGTAATAGATGAATTTTTGTAGACTCAATGTGAACAATTCTGGGAGTAAAGAGCTCCATGGTGACCCAACATAGGGATTCCTCCCAAATTTGTGAGTTTTTGCTCCAGGAACTTGACCACATTATCACAATGAACACTGGAGATATACCTTGTTGTGTTTTCAGAGAGGGGAAAGGAAAAGTAACCATTTTGAAATATTCCAGACCATCCTGATTTAATCAAGGCCAATCTTCAAGAGAAAATATTTTTACTAGATCCTAACTGATTAATGTGTATTTATTTTTTTATTTATTTAGAGTTCACCAACCTGTAGAATGGAAAGAGACAACTGTGGTCCCTGCTGCCTTTCACATGGGGGGAAGGAAAACCACAACTTCAGACCACTCTAGTCATCCTGTCTCCCTAAGATGTGGGACCAGAGAGAGCTAAGAAGCACTTAGAATAGTTTATAGTCAAGAGACACAGTTTTACTAAAAGACTGAGATATAATCATAGAAATACAGATAACTGTAAGAAGAAGAGAACCATGCCTGTTTTGAGACCTCTCTGGGGAATATTTTACAAACTCATCATTCATTCTTGTGTCATTCCAAATCTACCACCATATTATTAAAACCCTGTTGGCCACAGTGGCTTCTACACAGTATCTCATGTCCAATAAGAATTACAAGGCACAATAAAGACAGGAGAAAACCCAGATTCAAGAAGCAGAGCAAGCATCAGAACCAGACTCAGATAAGGCAGGAATATTTGAATCAAACTGGGAAGGTTTGAAAGCACACAAACGAAGCTACAATTAATATTCTAAGGACTCTAGTGGAGAAAGTAAACAGCATGCAAGAAGAGATGGGCCATATAAACACAGAAATGGACATTCTAAAAGTCAAAAAGAAATGGTAGATAACAAAAAATACTATAATAGTGTCCAGTCTAAAGCTGAAAATTAAAAGGAGAAAAAGTAAACAAACTAGGATATCCAAGAATAGTGGGTAACCACATAAGGTATAACATATGTATGATGGGAATATTAGAAGGAAAAGAGAAAGATAAAGGAACAGAAGACATTGTTGAAATAATAATGAGTGAGAATTTCTTCTATATTTAATTCAGGCACTGAACTACAAATACAAGATACTCAAAAAACATCAGTCAGGATAAATTTTAAAAACAAAAAAACTGTACATAGAGGAATAGTATATTCAAACTGTAGAAAATTAAAGATAAGAAAAAAGATCTTGAAAAAAAAGCTATAGAGGGAAAATTACTTACCTACAGAGGAGTAAGAATTACATCAGATATATCCTAAAAATCAATGCAAACAAAAAGAGAATGGAGAAAGCTCTTAAAGTGCTGAGAGAGAGGCAATGATCATAAACATAGAATTCTGTTGGAAATAATCCTTAAAACCAAAGGCAAAATAAAGAAATAGAGTCATTACAAAAGTTGAGGGGATTTCTTACCAATAAACTTGCTTTGCAAGAAATGAGTTATTTGGAGAAAAAGAATATGATTGAGGTTAGAAATTTAGATCTACATAAAGAAAGAGAATCAAAGAAGGATAGTGCTAATGAAAAAAGAAAACCTTTTTCTCCTTCTTAATGAAACTAATTAATAATACTATTTTCAAAATAATAACAATAACAATGTATTTAATTATATATGCCCTGGTGGGTTTTTTTTTTTTTTTGTGTGTGTGTGTGTGTATGTGTGGAGGGAAATGAATGGCAGCAATTATACAAAGGACAAAGGAGAGGAATTGTGATTATTTTCTCACTATAAGGCTCTTGTACTACCTGTGAGGTGGTGTAGTTGTTTTTGAAAGTGGATTTTGATTTGTTGTAAATGTATCTGACAAATAACAGGGTAACTACTTAACAAAGTAAAAATCAGCAGAAAATTTAATATTGCTGTTATACTAAGAAAGAAGAGAGGAAATAGAATAATATAAAATGTTCTATTAAAAATATAAAAAGCATAACAGGAGTGGAAACAAAAACTAGAACAAAAGCAATGAATAAAGAACAGACATTTTTATTCACCTCTATTCATAATCACTCTAAAAGTCAATGGTCCAAGTACAACAATTAAATCAAAGTGATTAAAAGAGATTATAAAATAGGTCAAAAAACAAGATTCACTTATGTAGTTTCTATGGAAAACCCACTTCAAATATAAAAATGCATAAAGATTAAAAGTAAACAAATGGAGAAAGTTATACCATACTAACTGTAATCAACAGAAATCCATAGTAGCTATATTACAGGCAAAGCTAACTTGCAAGAAATGTTATTAGGGATTGAGCAGGGAATTAAATAATAATGAAGGATAATTTCTCCAAAAGTACACAACAACCTTAAGGAACACATGCCTAACCAGGGAACATCAAAATACCTGATGTAAAAATTGGCAGAGATACAAAGAGAAATAATTCAATTCGCTATTATAGTTGGAGGCTTCCACTTCCTTCTTTCAGAAAAGAGGTAACCAGCAGGCAGAAAATCAGTAAAGACATAGTTGAATTCAACAAAATGAACAATCAACTGAACATAATGAATCTGTAGACAGTTTCATCCAACAGGAGCAGAGTGCACATTCTTCTGAAGCTCAAGTGGAACATTTGCCAAGATAGAACATGTTCTGTACCATAAAACACTACCAAACTGAACAGAAAGGAAAATCACATAATATCTGCTCTCAGAATGCAATGAAATTAAGCTACAAATCATACAAGGAGGATACCTGGAAAAATCTCCCAAATACTTGGAAATTAAACAATACACACTTAAAGTACCCATGAGGTCAAAGAAAAAAAAATATCAAGAGAAATTTTTAAATATTTTGAACTAAATTAAAAAATAATACAATAGCAAAATTTATAAAATGGAGCTAAATCAGTGCTTAATAGGAAATTTGTAACGTAAAGTTAATGCATACATTAAAAAAGAAAGATCTGAAATCAATGATGCAAGCTTTTATTTTAGGAAACTGGAGGAGGGGAGTAAATTAATTCCAAGCTAAAAAAAAAGTGAAGGAAAGAAAAAAAAAATGAGCAGAATTCAATGAAATTGAAAACAGGAAATTGGTAGAGAAATATTTTTAAAAAATCTCATTCTTGGAAAAGATCAGTAAATTCAGGCAGCATCTAGCCAAGTTGCCTAAAATAAAAGAAAGAAAACATCTTACTAACATCAGAAATAAAAGTGAGGACCTTGTAACAGACACCATGGCCATAAAAATGACAATAAAAGAATATTATAAACAATTCTATGATCATCAGTTGGCTAATCTAGATGCAAGGGACCAATTTCTTAAAACACACAATCTGCCCAAATAGGCAGAAATAATTAAAATATTGTATCTATATTTATTAAAGAAATTGAATCAATAATTAATAGCTTTCTTAAATAGAAAGTACCAACCCCAGATGGGTATACTGGTGAATTCTACCAAACATTTAAGGAAGAAACTAAACTACTTTTCTATATCTCTCCAGAAGTTAGAAGCAGAGGAAATACATTCTAAATCATTCTGTGAGGTTAGGTTTACTCTGGTACCAAAATCAGAAAAAAAATACATTATAAGAAAAGAAAACTACAGAATAATATCTCTCATGACATAGATTTTAAAAATCCTTTAAAAAATATGTCAAAAGAAATCCAAAAATACATGAAAAGAATTACACATGACAACCAACTGTGATTTAAACCAGATATGTACAAGTATGGTATTCAAAAGTTAGTCAATGTAATCCATCACATCAACAGGCCAAAGAAAAAGTAATATGATTATATCAACAGATACAGAAAATCTTTGACAAAATCCAAGGTCCATTCATGGTAAAAGAAAAAAAAAAAAACTCCCGCAACTTGATAAATAACATCTATAAAAATCTTCAACTGACATTATTCTTAACAGTCACAAACTAGAAACTTTCCCACCAAAATATCTAAAGGCAAGGATGACCTCTCTTGCCTCTCCTTTTCAATGTAGAACTAAAAGTCCTACAGAAAACAATACGAAAAAAAAATTAAAGGAGTATCGATTAGGAAGAAATAAAACATTTTGTTCACCTATGACATGATAAGTTATGTAGAAAAGCTGAAAGAATTAGCAAATTATTTCTGAAGTTAATAAGCAATTATAAGTAAAGTCTCAGGATGCAAGTTAATAGAAAATTATATAATTAATGACAAGATATAAATTATATTAACACATTAAAAATGAAATACTTCAGTATAAATCTCAATATATTTACAATGTCAGTGTGAGGAAAGCCACAAAATTGATGAAATAAGTTGAAGAAGGACTAAATAAATGGAGAAGTATTGCATGTTTTTGGATAGGAAAATGCAATATTATCCTGATATCATTTATTCCCATTCTAATGTACAGATTCACTTCAATCACAAAGTCTTAGCATGCTATTTTGTGGATACTGACAAACTGATTCTAAAGTTACGTATAGAGATGAAAGACACTGAGTAGCCAACATATATCAAAGGAGGAGAACAAACTGGAAGGTGGATTTTGAGACATACTCAAAGCTACAGTAATCAAAATAGCACTGTATTGGAAAAAAGATAGATAAATAGATCAATGGAACAGAATAGAAAGCTCAGACATAGACTCTTGTGAACACTGTCAGCTGAATTTTTTTCCAAAGGAGCAAAGATGACAGAGTAGAGCAGAGACAACCTTTTCAACAAATGGTGCTGAAGTGACTGAATTGAACAAGCCAGAGGAGGAGGATGAAGAGGAGGGGAGGAGGACATAGATCTTCTACCCTTCACAAGAATTAACTCAAAATAGATCATTGACCTAAATGGGAAATCATAAATCTCCCAGATGATAACCTAGATGAAGTCAGGTAAGATAATGACTTCCTGGGAGGACACCAAAGGGACAATTCATGAAAGAAAAAATTGATAAGCTGGACTTCATTGAAACTGAAAACTTCTGCTCTACAAACTCACTGTCAAGAAAATGAGAAGAAAAAAAAACAGACTGGGGTAAAATATTTGCAAAAGGCATATCAGATATAGGACAGCTGTTTAACATAAGAAAATCTTGAAACTCAGCAATTAGAAAACAGATTTGAAAATAGGTAAATGAACTGAACAGACATCTTAACCAAGAAAATGCACAAACAATAGCATATAAAAAGACATTCAATAACACATCATCAGGAAACTGTGAAACAATGTGTCAGTGGGCTACCACTGTACACCAGTAGAATGGCCAAGGTCCAAAATGCTGATAACACCGAATGCTGGTGAAGATGTGGAAAATAGGATTTCTTATTCACTTTGGGTAATGCAAAAATGGTATAAACACTTTAGGAGATAATTTGACAGTTTCTTACAAAACTCAATGAACTTTTGCCATAAGATGCAGCAATTTCACTCCTTAGTATCTCCCAAATAAGTTAAAAACATGCTCTCACACAAAACTTTCACATGCATGTATATCAGTTTTTGACATAATTGCCAAAACTTGGAAGCAACCAAGATGCACTTTTGTAGATGGATGAATAAATTAACTGTGGTATATTCAGACATTGAAAGAGTATTCAGCCTTAAAAATAAACAAGCTATTAAACTGAAATGTAAATTGATAAGCGAAAGAAGCCAATCTGAAAGGCCACATGGTCTGTGGTTCCAATCATTTGACATTCTGGAATAGGCATGTTTATGGACAGTAAAATTAAGAGTAGTTGATTTGGGGAGAAGAAGTGATTAGTGGGCAGAGCTTAGAGGAGTTTTAAGACAGTGAAATTATTCTGCAGGATACTGTAATATTGAACACAAACCACTATGCATTTGTCAATAGAATGTGAAACATCATGAGTGAAACCTAATGTAAATATAGACTTTGGGTGATAATAATGTGTCCACGTAGGTTCATGTTTATAACAAATGTACCACTCCAGAATGAGAGAGGCTTTGCCTATGTCAGGGCAGCAAATGTGCAGAAACTCTTTGTACCATCTGCTCAATTTTGCTGTGAATCTAAAACTGCTCTGAAAAATAAAATGCATCTTTCAAAAAGACAAACCAAGATGACCTTCATTTTAAGAGAGAATTCAGCCCTTAGAAAACAAAGTGCCACTGGGTAAGACAAGTGTGGTTGGGAGGTCAGGTCTTTCAGGTTTTCTCTCAGATAGTCAGTCAATTCCCCTAGTTCTGCCATTTTTCCTTCATCCAAATTGAACTTGCTGGTGCTGGGTGCAAGAGGAATCTCACATTGACCGACTGTATGGCTGGATTATGACTTAAAGCCCAGGTTTCCATGAGTTATCATGGACAGGATTAGTCTGCAGAACTAAATGATTCAGTTCATCCTAAACCTCACATAAAACAGTCATTGCACCCACCTCTTCCTCCTCCCAAGTATTTTGCCCTAACTAACTGCTTCCTTTGTGAACCACAGTATCAGTTACTAAAATTTCTACAGGCCTACTACTTATGTCCAACTTCTAAGACTAAGGCAGTACCAACTCACATTTGTGGAGCAATTCATATGGGCCACACATTGGACTAAGCAATTTACCTTAATATACAGTTTTCCATTATCATACAAATGGAACAGTATAAGGTTCATGTTAATGTTTCTACTTTACAGATAAGAAAACTGAAATTCAGTGCTTTATAATTTTGTCTGGATCACACTGCCTGATATTTACATTTCTTATTTCAAAACCCATTCTCCTACTATGATGCCATGAGAGGAACTCAGCAACACTTCTTTGTATTCCTGGCATGATCACACAGACTGAATCTCATGATGAGACAGCATACCTGAACTGGAGGCACTTTGCATGGTGACCACTCTGTGCTCTTCTGAGACATTAGAGTCATGGAAGACTAGGAAGAACTCGAAATAATCCCAGAAAAAACTGTCAGCACAGCAATATTAATTTAATTATATGTTTCTGATCATAGTATAGGATCCTGAACTGGATCCTGGGCTAGAAAAATAACACCAGGGGCAATTGGCAAGAACTGAAGAGGTCTGTGGATTACATAACCTTGTGGAAATATTGATTTCCTAGATTTGGCTCATTATATTGTAACCCTATAACAGAATGTTCTTGTTTTAGGAAACACAGTGAAATGTTTAGAAGTGAGACAAAATCATGTCTACAACTTACAAACATTTCAGAAAATAAACATGTACATTAACTCTCACATGCACTACACATACACTCATGGTGGAGGAAGGGGGTCATGGTATCTAACTCCTTTGTCTTTAAAGAATCCTAAAATAGGAAGAGTAACACTTAGCCTTAAACTTACATGTTAAAAGTGAAAAATTAAAAAACAGAGTCAGAGAAGTCATCTTTAAAGATCCACTTTATTTACTATTTATTCAGCACCTTCCAGTATCATATTAGAAGTCTAAAAGGATACAGAACCCTGAAATTCAAAACTTCTAGCCTTGATAAATATTTCTGTCTCTAGACATCTATATATCTATATTGTCTTAATCTTGATTGACTATGACTATGAAACACACAGGATGTGTCCAAGGCTATATGATGCTATAAAACTCGAGTAGGATTAACTACCTTATAGTAAAAGACCAAAATGATAAAATAACAAAGAATTCTAATATGGCCATTTTATTCATAAGTATATTATTTTTCAATGATTCTTAACATTTTACTAACTAAAGCTTACAGTGTTTTTTTGTCACTAGGCCAATTATTTAACTTATAGACACCATCTTCATTTTGAAGTCATGCTCATCTTTTGTGTTCATTGTCATATCCTCAATACCTAACTTAGAAGCCAGAATATAAAAACCTTGAGATAAATACATTGAGTATATATGTGAAGATTGGAACAAGGGACATCTCGTTAGGGCATCCAAACAGGCAAGAGGGTTAATGTTTCTGATCATAGAAAGTCAGTTTGCACTTATTACAGTCCAGAGCCAGTCAATTCTTATTTCCTGCCTCCTGAAGATATCCTTGGGTAAATGATGTAGGAACAAAGCACTTCCCAACATGATTTCATAGGTCAAGTTTAATTAGGCAGAAATAGCACCTGCCCCCCCCCACACACACACACACCCATACTTGCCTCCACAGCACTCTGGTAGCATTCAGTCTTTGTTTATTCTTTATGTGAGAATTGACTGCATTCCTTTTGACCTTGAATGAAAGACTACTATTTTAGTTGTAAAGCTTGCCTCAATTATCTTCTAGGATGGATCACAAAATAATTCTATGTTAAATATTTCTCATTTCTGAAATCTCTTTTCTGAACTAAGCAGGCATGGTTGAACTATGGTTTCATCAATCCGCAGTCATCTGGAGGCTGTAAGGATACAGAACCCTGAAATTCAAAACAGGCTGCACTGCCTATGAAGTAACCCATGAAGAAATCAGTGCCGCAGGTTTATCTTTATGTAAGCAATATTTCCATCACCTGGCATTTCAGATTGTTAGTGTTATGTGATTCTGTTGGTGCTGGAAGGAGGTTTGGAAGCAACTGTGTAGATCCTGTTAGTCATGTGTTTCTATGGTTATTTATAAATATTATGACCAACCTTAGTCAATATATGATGATTATAAATTATTGGTTTTTTTTAATTGCCAGGAGCTGTTTCCTTCCAGAGATCATTTAGAAGGACTTTGAAATTCAGTTGACTCTGATGAATGGGACTTACCAGACAGAAAATACTAATGGGGCCAAGATTTTGGCAATTAAGTTGAGATTCAGACACTAGTTTACTGTGAGAATTGAGAAAAGGATGAGTAATAACAAAAAAGCAGCCTTGTTTGACTATGCGTTAGAAGGAGTACTTATTTACAAGCATGGGAATAATAACTTTCAGGGGAAAATCACCTACACTTTGTGGGTCCAGGGAAATACTGCTGTAATATAATTCTGTTTCAGGGGGGTGGGGGCTGAAGCTACATGAGATAGAATTAGAAAGTTTCTTCTGTCCTTACAGACCACATCATTGATAAAGAGCACTCACAGCATAGGTTCAGAAATGGATTATCCCAGATAAAATTCAAACATCAGAGGCTGAGGCTGCAGCTCAGTGGTAAAGCACTTGCCTAGCACAGGTTAAGGTGCAAGGTTCAATCCTCAGCACCACGTAAAAACAAATGAACAAAATAAAAGTTGAATTCTTTTTAAAAAATGCAAACATCAAATGGGAAGGGAATTTAGCAATGAGTATTTAGAAACCCAGCTGATGCTTTGTGTAGAATCTACAAAATGAGGTTAAGATCATTCACCAGGCTCAAATTAAGACAAGACCTTCAGAAAACACATTGGAGCTTTACGGATGCTAACCAATTGGCTAAGTAGTCGTGAACCACATTTTACATTTCAGTCAACAGTGGGATATATAGGACCATATATCACCTAAGGATCTCAAAGCCATCTTTGAGTACGCTATATGATGTTTGTTAACAACACATTTCTCAGTACACATTCCTGTATTTCAGTAACATGTGAATGTATTAGGAGTCAGGCTTGTTTGCATCATAAATATCCAGCAGAGAGAAATAGTCAATCAAAAATGAGCCACAGAGTAATTCTCATGTCTATTCTGCATTTATTTGTGAAAACTATCCCCCTTGTCATTAAATATGACAAGTGCAACCCCACTCATGTTAACCACTTTAATAAGCTCCTCTTGTAAATAGCCACAATGACTATGTAGAATTTTAATATTAAATTGTTGCTTTTACACATTAAAGTTTTGATGAATCCCCTTGTTATTTTTGAATATTTTATTTTTTCCCAGTAGGTGTGGTGGGATTTAAGAAAAGAAGGATAGCAGGCAATGAGTTGCTCAATGCTAGGTAAGAAAAAAACCCTAAGAATACAAGAAAGAAGTAAAATTTATTCCAATCTCCCCAACTTGGATTTGAAAGAGCTGGGATTTGAACCCAAGTATTTGACTTTTAAAACATATTTTTCTATTACACTATGGGTTAAAAGAAAAATTACTACTAGAGATACACAAATAAATACTATATTTAATTATATTTTTTAAATTTAAATTCTAAGTATTATCTTGTTCATTTTGTGCTGTTGTAACAGAATACCTGAGACTGGGTAACTAACAATGCACAGAAATTTATTGGCTCACAGTCCTAGAGGCTAGAAAGTCCAATCAATGCACCAGCAACTGGAGAAGACTTCATGCCATATGATCACATGGAGGATGTGAGAGTGTGAAAGAGAGAGAAAGCAGATCAACTCATCATTTTATAAAATCACTACTCCCACCCCTGAGGTCAACCTCTCATGGTCTATCCACCTCTTAAAGGCCCACATCTTATTGCTGTAATATCAGCAGTATTTGCCTGTCACAATTGATCTATAATCTATTTCAATCAGCAGATGCTATATGGTAGAGAACTGATAATAGCCTCTTTAAATGTTTTATTGTCAGCTAAACTCTCCAAAAATTTAGAGAACATATACAATTGAGAATGATTTTCAAAGTAGTCATTTCTGAATATATTCTCCTCCTGTCATGGTCAATAATATATTTATATGTCTTATATGTTGAGGCCCAAGCCCACACATATTTATTTGTGTCTTGAACAAAGACTTATCAAATAATTACCATAAGCCAGGTATTTGTAGAGAGACTGTATATCCCACAAAGAAGACAAAATTCTTGTCTTCTGACAGCTTATTCTCAAGTGAAGGAAACAGGCTCTTCATGATAAATTAATATATAATAACTGACACAGAGCTCAAGTAACACAGGGTATTATGATACAGAATGACAGTAAGGTCCAGTTTCCAGTAGGCAGATGATAGACAGGTCATACTGATGGAGTGAAACTTAATCAGTAGACTGATAGAAGAGAGTGGATCCATGGAAAAACATTCCAGGTAAAGAAAGAGTAGAGAAAGTCCTTGTGGCCAAGTGAGTATGTTTTGAGACTTACAAAGAAATTGGACATCCTAGGAATTAAAACAAAATGGTAGCTGGAGATGAGGAGGAGAATAAGTCAGAGTATGTAAGCATATGTGATCCATGGTAGAAGCATGGTTTGAAATCTATGTGCTAGTTAGCTTCCCATTACTATAACAAACACCTGAGATCATCAATTTATGAGGACAAAGGAGCATGGGGGGCTCACAGTTTTGAGCCATGTTCAATTGGCTGTCTCATTTTTGAGACTGTAGGAGGCAGTGCATCATGAGAGTAATTTGGGAAAGCAAGCCCCTCACCCCATGTGACCAGGAAACATAAAAAGGAAGAAGAAAAGGTTCAGGTCATGATATCTCCTCTAAGGGCATTGACCTACCAATCAAAAGACCTCCCCCCTAGGTCCCACTTCCTAAAGATTCTACCAGCTCCCAGTAGCACCATGCACTGGGGACAAGCCTTTACTACATGAGCCTTTGGAGAACATTTGTCCAAGCTATAACATTATAACAACAGTGAGTGTAAATGGAGAAGCAACATAAACTTCATTTGAATTTTTTAAAACTCCCTGTGGCAGCACTCTGGAAAAAAACAGTAGGAGCTATTGTAGGAAATGAAAGAAACAATCTGGAGAGTATTCCAGAAGTCCAGGTAAACATGGTCATGATTTAGATAGAACAGGGGTTCTCAAAATAAAGAAAAAATAGATGGGCATGAGGTACATGTTGGAGAGAGAATTGACAGGATCTGCTGATGAATTGGATGTGGAATATGAGGGAAAAGAAGAAGTCAAGAATGACTCTCAGGCTTCTGGCTGTAGTAACTAGGTCGATGGTAGTGCCATTTGCAGAGATGGAAAAGGCGGAGGAGAGCCAGGCATAAAGGGGGAAACTAAGGGCTCTGTTTTGGCCATATTAAGCTTTAGCTGTCTCATAAGACTTCCAAGTGGGGTGGCTAAATAAATAATTCAGTGTTTGTCTTTCAGATTTATAAGAAACATATGGTCTGAAGCTTCTAGATAGGATTAAATTCTGGGAGACAAGGTAGATATGTCTTTCTGAAGCCATCTCTGTGCATGGGGTTTTCCATTTGATTCTAAGACTTTGGATCATGGACACCTCAACTCTGGTTGTTCTCCACCCATTTACCTCCTGGTTTCCTCTCCGCTGCAGAGTAGTGTCTTGTGAAAATTTCCACTTGTCCTTTCAAGTTGACCAGGAAGTAATCATGCAGGCTCTTCTCATTTTAGGTGTTTTTAACTAGAGTGGAAAAACCCCATTGCAAACAATAATAAAAACCACTAAGTGTAGTTTTCAGTAAAAACTGAAAAGTTTTCCTCTTACTGTAAATGGAGCAACCCTTGAGACTCTTTGTTCCTGATCTGCCACTTGATGGTTAAAGAGAAGCTTCTTATTTATTCTTCACCTATAACTCTTATCCCTCTAGGTATTTTTAGACACGTTATATCATGGAATTCATATTGACTCAAAAATCCCAAAAACTACGATCTGGAAAATTTCTGAAATACTTGTCCAACCTACTCATGTTACATGTAATGGAACAAAAATAAAAAAAATAATCAACATTATTCTCTCCATCAGTTATCTTATTCTTTGTAATTATTGCATCTACATATGCTCAACTAAGGAAGTTTTGAAAATTGAAAAAGTATGAAGGAAACAAAAATTTCTTTAATACCATAAATCTTTGATAATCACAATATATATTTTGGTACATCTTACAGATTTTATTATATGTATATAATATGGAATATATGTGTGTGTATATAGATATTGTTTACCAATATTTATGTATGTGTATCTATATGTGTATATATGTATTATATACATGCATGCATATATGTACAGATATATGTTTTATATTATACATCCTCTTATTTCTCATATATATATATATATATATATATATATGGATAAATACAAACATATTCTCTTTGTTATTGATTATTCTTTCTTGTTCCCTAGACTATGTGGATGTGGCTAACTTTCTTAAGTTTGTGAGTTCCTGGACAAGGAAAATATGTGATTTAATTTTTTTCCCAAATAAACTTTAGAAAGAGCTCAAGGTGCCATGCCAGATGCCCTTCAGTGGGCCAATGTATCAATCCCTTGATCTAAGAGTTAATGACTCAAAGCTCCTTCTTCTGCTAAAGGTTAGAAGGCACACACACACACACACACTAACACACAGACACACACACCCCACACACTCCCATGGACACCTGCATAGGGTAGACAAGTCATTTGCCTCAAAGTGGAACCAACAGTGTGGTACAATTCATGATCGGGAGCTTCCCATAAGATCAGGCAGAAATTCATGTTGAACCAGATAACATATTTGCTTAGCTTCAGTAATTTCATGAAGGTCTTCTTTGAGATTTAGATTACAGAGATCTGCTGGATTTAAACCTAGCCCTACAGTTTTGATTCAGTGTAGTATTAGTATACTTAATATAAGTAATTTTATGTAATGCCAAACAGTAATCTTTTAGTACTTAGGATCAAACCCAGGGCCTCAGGCATGCTAGGCAAACACTATCCCACTGAGCTGCAATCCTGCAAGAAGTTGTATAGGAATAAAAATAATGGCATTGCCTTGAGCTTGCACTACTTCAAATAATTGAAGTTTTAAATCCTTGAACATCATGAGTAATTTATGAAATGACAAATTGCAAAAACAAGTTAGTAATAAAAATTAAAGGAAAAAGACATGACAGGCAGAATCACTTCTATGTGGAGGGATAGAGAAAAATTACATGGGATATTAAGCATCTGACTTATGATTTAAATAATGATGTATATTCACTTGGTTATACAAGAAAATTCTCCAACACTCAATGATTTAAAACAATAATGACTCATTAATGTCCTCAAGTTGTTTGGAGACAATTCTTGTGGTCTCTTACAGGCTCACTCATGCACCTGTTGTCACCTGCAGGCTCTACTGATCTAGGCTGGGTTCTCCCATGGAGAGCTGCAGGCTGAGCTAGGAAACCCTTGGATGAGACAGCTGGGATTCCTCCCACCAGGTATCGCAGTCTCCAGCTGGCTAACTGGGGCTTGTTCACACAGCAACACAATTCTGAGGGAAATAGCAGAAGAGCCCAATACCTCTGAAACCCTGGGCTTGAAACTGCCACACTGTGGATTCTGCTCCATTCTATTGGAAAAAAAAGCAATAACAAGGCTGGAGGAATAGAGGATCGAATCCCATCTGTTGAACAGAAAAAATCTATAGTATAACATTTCAAATGATCTGAATATAGAGAAGAGTAAAAATTGCAACAATTTTTTATATTAACATTTTAAAATGTTTTTCTAGTTTGTTATACATGACAGTAGAATGCATTTTGTTTCATTGTACACAAATAGAGCACAACTTTTCATTTCTCTGGTTGAACACCATGTAGAATCACATCATTTTTGCAATCATACATGTACCTAGGATAATGAAGTCCATCTCATTCTACCATCTTACTTACCCTCATGGCCCCTCCTCTCCCCCCACTTTGCCCAATCCAAAATTCATCCATTCTTCCCATTCTCCCTCCCCCCATTATGGATCAGCATCTACTTATCAGGGAGAACGTTCAGCATTTGGTGTTTTGGGATTGGCTTACTTCACTTAGCCCAATATTGCGTTCAAATGCCATAATTTTATTCTCTTTTAATGCTGAGTAATATTTCATTGTGTATGTATACCACAGTTTCTTTATCCATTCACCTATTGAAGGGCATCTAGGTTGGTTTCACAGTTTATGTACTGGGAATTAAGCTATTATAAACATTGATGTGGCTGTGTCATGGTATTCTGATAGACCAAGGCTTGGGATAGCTGTGTTGAATGGTGGTTTCATTCCAAGCTTTCTAAGCAATCTCCATACTGTTTTCCAGATTAGTTGCACCAATTTGCAGTGCCACCAGCTGTGTATGAGTGTGCCTTTCCCCCCACATCCTCACCAATACTTATTGTTGTTTGTATTCTTGGTAATTGCCATTCTGACTGGAGTGAGATGAAATCTTAGAATAGTTTTGATTTGCATTTCTCTAATTGCTGGAGATGCGACATTTTTTTTTACAATGAATCTACCACAAACAGGAAAGATTTCAACAAGCAGAAAAAAAGAGAAGGCAATGCACTTATTTTATGGATTAAAAACACAGCTTTGTTAAGAAACATGGTGTAAAGAGATGGACATCATTACCCTAGGTACATGTATGACTACACATATGGTGTGACACTACATAGTGTACAACCAGAGAAATGAAAAGTTGTGCTGTAATTTTGTACAAGGAATCAAAATGTATTCTGCTGTCATATATACCTAATTAGAATAAATAAATAATTTTTTTTTAGAAACCCACAGCCTTTTGAATATTTAGGTATTGACAGTGGGAAAGTTACCTTATTTTCTATGTCTCCATGTTCTCATCATTAAAATGTAGGGAGAACAAGACCCACCTGTTAACATTGTTGAGAGATTTAAATTATGTGATTTATATAAGGCCCTTTGCAAAGTGCACTTCACATTAGAATCTCCCAGTGGTGCCGACTCTGTTAGTTTTATAAATAAAGGCACAGAGAGGGTGTTTAAGGAGGTAAGGAGTGTTGTCTTTGACCACATTTGAAGGGTGCACACATCAGAGCCAACAGATTTTATCACTGTTAATATTTTGTGCTGGAACTAACAGTGGATCACCATAACGATTAGTGTTTGCATGACCAAAACCCCTGAGTGACCACAAACTCAACTATGTTTATACTTCTGCATAGGGAAGGACAGGCGGTGTAGCACATGCCCTCCTGAGTGGCATGGGAAACCCTGCCTAGTTTTCATTCTCATTCTGAAGGCTTAAAAATAATAAAATAATTTGCTTTTCTCCTAACTGCCCTCTTTCTCCAAATAACCACACTTCTCTAAACTCTGACCTTTCTAAAGTTTGCATTTTAGAAATGCTAGGAGTTGTGCTAGAGGTCCGAGGGGGAGTTTATAGAGGTGAGAACATCAGCTTGTGCATAAAGACATCTAATTTCTCATGGGTATTTGGCCTCCAATTAAACTCCTTTTTCAATACTAAAGCTTTGTCTTACAAAACTGTAATGATGTTCCAGATTTCTGATATATACATACACACACACACATATATTCATGTATATATATCTTATATATACACACATATATACACATGAATATTTATATATGCACACATATATACACACATGTGTATATGTATATAATACACATATATACAATATATCTCTGAGATAGATTGATAATCTCAAGAACATGAAAGCACCTGAGACTATTTTGTAAACCAGAGGGGGAAAAAGTTAAAGGGGCTAAATGGCCATGATTATTTGATAATCAGTTTTTGCTCATCTTTACTGGAAGGTAACAGTGAAAGCAGGCTTAGCCTAAAACCTCAGAGAATAGACACAAGAAAGAATTCCTTAATGAGGGCAAGACTCTTGACACAAGAATGAATGATGAGTTTGTGAAATATTCCCCAGAGAGGTCTCAAAACAGGCATGGTTCTCTTCTTCTTTCAGCTGACCAGAGATGTGGCCCCACTCTGCAGTGGAAAGCCAGGATTCACTAGCTGATGCCCAGCTCCTCCAGAACTCTGACTCAGTAAAGCAGACAGCGGTCCATGGACACTGGAAAAACTCAGTAATGTTTCCTGAATCTGTACCTCCCAGAAACTGCATTTGGGGCCAAGATTGTGACAAGTGCCTAGCATTGTCCAGACTGGATACAAACCCATAGATGTTAATTTTTCCAATGCTCCATGTGAGCACTGGACATGCTCACAAATCATCTGTGGGAATTCTCAAAGTATGATGTATGGTGCACCCACACTCCTTGGAAACACTTTACTATACAAACACTAAGCTATGTAAAAACTTTGCAAGTGAGTCTTTAATTCCCTTCTTTTAATTGTATGAAGGAATACATATTCACATTCACAGTCTATATTCAGTATTGCAGTAGGACTTATTTTGGCATCAAAATATCCTCACATCACATGAAGATAATTGATATCTCAGGATTCCTTCAATTCACCTACTGGCATTACTGCCATTAAGATGACACCTGATGATCAGGAACAGGAGCCGACATATCTAATCCCAGTAACCGGAGAGGCTGAGGCAGGAGGATCACAAGTTCAAGGTGAGCCTAGGGAACTTAGTGAGACCCTCTCATAAAGTAAAAAGGGCTGGGGTGTAACATGATGATAAAGCTACCCTGAGTTCAATCCCCAGTACTGCCAAAAAAAAAAAAAAAGGATCACACTTAATTCAGAAAAATAAAAATATTCACTGTTAATACAGTTGATATTTTCTTCATATTGGCATACTTGAATCATTTTATTACTTTTCTCTTTGTATGTTTTTATACTGAACAAAAATATGTAATTAACCTTGATATGCACTCATAAGCAGTATTTAGTAATAAATGTTATGCAAAAACCAAATGCACTAGAATTGAAATATTATAAGTAATAACATAAAAACTTGGTGGTATTTAAAAATTAATTAAAAAGTGAATTACTGCCCTAAGATCCACTTATTCAATAAAAATTTGGGACTTAAATGGCCATACACACAAGAGTGATAAAGTAGTTAAAATGCAAAGGTATGCTCAAATTACATCAATGGAAATAGTCTCTTCCACTCAATTCTAAACAAGTTATGTGCATATCATATTACCTAACTTGTTCTTCACATTCAACATTAAATTGTTCAGAATTATTTTACATAATCCTCCCTCTCCACTAAACTACAACTTCCATGAGAGTGGGTCTAACTTCAATTTTTTCAAAGTGTTATCCTGAGAAACACTAACACAGCACATTAGAATGACAGTAAATAATCAATAGAAAGGAAGCTCCTACAAATGCATTTATTAGAGATATGAATCTCAAAGGTAAATCTTTTGTTACAATGATTTAAAGAACAGATGAGAGCCGGGTGTGGTGGCACATACCTATAATTCCAGTGGCTCTCTCTGGAGGCTGAGACAGAAGTATCAAAAGTTCAAAGCCAGCCTCAGCAGTTTGGTGAGGCTCTAAGCAACTCAGTGAGACCCTGTGAAAAGACAAAATAAGGCTGGGATGTGGCTCAGTGGTCGAGTGCCCCTGAGTTTAATCCCCAGTACCCACCACCACCCCTCAAAAAAAAAAAAAAAAAAGGCTCTCCCTACCCAAATATTTGAATNATAATAAGAAGATCACACAAATTTTATTAATCATATAAACCTTTCTCAACATGATCAGCACCAAATTGGGATATTGAAATCTTCTAACTAAAATATTTGAAGACTGAAGCAAAATAATGTAATAATGTTAGCTCTTGGGAAATAAATTATTGTAAAGATGTAATACAACAGTGTCTTTATATAATTTATCTTTTAATGTAACATGAATGAAGAAATTATAGAAGTGTTCTTGGTTTGAAAATGGAATGCCAATCCAACTGTCCTTCTGTATACCTTTTAGAAATAAATACAACTTTTAGAAAAACAGACCACCTGATCTCTAATCCAAAATGGTAATATTCTAATCATCAGATCACAAAAGCAGTTTTATAATAAGCAACATAAATTTCAGAATCTGTTCTAATGAACATTTATTCTCTAATAAACCATGATATCCCATCGGTCAACAAATTATGTTCTCTCCTCTCATAGTTTTATAACCATATTTTTTAAATTTTATAATTCTTTAATTCACCTTTTATAAATAAAATGTCTGTAGCTTAAATGGTAGCCTATTATATATTGCATATGAGGATTACTAAAAATTTAAATTTTAAGTAATTTTATAAAATTTGATTAGTAGTACAAGTTACTACTTAAAAGAAATACATCATCAGTGCTGGAGATGTTGTTCAGTGGTAGAGTGCTAACCTAGCATGCTATGAGGCTCTCAGTTCAATCCCCAGCACTGAAAATTTTAAAATCGAGAGAGAGGGACAGGGAGATAGAGAAATACATAATAACCTAATATTGATGCCAATATTTCACAATGCTTTTTGAATATGTAAATGTGACTACACATTTATATGAAGATTATTTTTGCAATCTCAGGACTGCTATAACAGATTACCAAAACTTGGTGGGTTAAAGCAACAGAAACTTCTTCTCTCACAATTCTGGAAGCCAGAAGTCTAAAAGCAAGAAGTCAACAGGGTTAGCCCCTTCCAGAATTTCTAAGGTAGCATCCATTCCCAATTTCTGAGTTTCTGGTAGTCATAGCAATCTTTGATGTCCAATGCAGTCTGTACTTTTGTATTCATATAGCTTTCCTCTATGTCTCTTTGTGTATTCTCCTATTTTGTCTGATATCAGTCATGGGATATTTCTGAAAGTTTGGTACTCTATTAGGGTTTTCTAGAGAAACAGAATCAATAGAACCTATCAGTTCTCTCTCTCTCTCTCTCTCTCTCTCTCTCTCTCTCTCTCTCTCTCTGTCTCTCCCAATCTCTTGGAAATTTCTTTTGAGAAATTGGCTGACATGATTAAGATGTTGATAAGTCTGATGGTTGGTAAATCCATTAAGCAACTGGATCGGCTGGAAACTCAGGCAGAATTGCTACTTCAGGCTACAAATAACTTTCCTTCTTCCTGGGGAAACCTCCATCCTGGTCCTTAATGATCACTAATTAGAAGTGACATTGTCTGATACTAAGGAAGAAGAGAGGTTAGGCCTTGAGAAGAGTAGAGATGATTTTAAATGGTCATCATAAAAAGTAAGACCAGACCACTAGCTGACCGTGAACTGGAACCTACTTTATGGAGGGTAATGTGCCACACACAAAGTCAGTGGATTGTCAATCTTAATCACATCTACAAAATGCTTTTATAGCAACATCTATGCTAATGTTTAATCAAACAACTCATTAGTGTACCCTAGCCAAGTTAACCCATAAAATCAACTCTTGGAAACAGGAAAGGGAAAGAAAGTGATAGGGTTACAGCTAGAGGATAGTGGATTACTTAATTAATATTTAACACAGAAAATTTAAGCCTACTTAAGGACAATGGGGGAAAGCCACAATAAATATTCAAGGGAGAAAGGACTAAAAATTAAATGTTAGTGAGATGAAAGGAAGGGTTAGGATACAAAATACAGGTGGAAGTATGGGACTACTTGGAAGGTACACCATTTGATACTAAGGATGAGGGGAGCTTAGACACTGGAGAATAGTGGACATGTATTTAAATGATGATCATGAATTATATAACTCTGAGCAGATTATAAACTGAAACAGAAACTATTGAGACTGGTGATCAGAAATGTAAAACTTAAGAGATGATATAGCTACAATGTTATCCTGATGTAAGTACAAAGAAGGTAAGGAAAAGGGATTAACAAGAACTGAGATATTACCAGGTAAGTCTGAATAACAGAAGAACAAGTAGATTGGCTATATGCAAGAAAAAAATTGTAATAATAAACATGAAAATATAAACTATAAATGGAAAGAGATAAAGAAAAAATGGTGGGATTATAAAAAAGAATAGATAGAAGTCTAGGAAGATAGAGAATAATGACAGTGAGTCATGTTTCAGGTTGAACAAAAAAAATCTGAAACTGGACAACATTGTGCTTTACTGCATAACTGAGAGGAAAGGAAATCATAGTTGTTCTAGGTTTGGCAACATCCAAAGGGTGACTGCAGGGAGGGGCAGCTAAGGCAATTTGGAAGAAAAGATGTGGATGATGCTGAGGCATAAAATCAGAGCAGGAATTGTGACGAAGACGATATGTCAGGCCAGTTGCCAAGTTCTTTTGGAAGTAGCAAGATGGACACCACTACCAACTCCCAACTCTGAGATACACAGGGCCTGAGAAGAGACTTTCCTGGCATTGGAAGATTCCAGGAAAAGAGATGCTCTCTGAGGATTCTGGGTTACATCCAAGGCAAGTTTTTTTTTAAAAAGTGAAAGAAACTTCATGGAGATTGTCCTTCCCTAACAAAGTAATGTTCTTCTCACTGTTCCTAAGAGCCCGTCTTCCTGTTCATCTTTTTCCTATCTACCTTAGTCCTTAGTTACCTTCTCTCACTCAGTCACATATCCACCAATCACACATCAATCTTAATGCATGTATTTCATAATCGCTTTGCCCAATTTTATTTGACATCTTCCTACCATGACCCCATCTGAGGACATTGTCTTCTCTCTTGTCATATTTCCCACCAGCCATGGTATTATGTCTTCAACAAGTGATTTCACTAGAAATGATACTGCTGATTGGACTGCTTTCCACTGACCAATAAAAAAATAAAATAAGTCAAATAAATACTGAGTCCTAATAAAAAGCAAAAAGAAAGCCAGATTCCACTCTGACTTACACAGCTATTAGCATGATTCCCCAAAGGATCTATTTTAACCAAATACCAAAACCCTGACTTCTTTTGCACAGCTTGTAAGCAAATGTTAGCATGTGGACTAGATTTACATCTTACCCACAAAGAAAGAGAAAGGGCTGTGGGGCTAAGGAGAAGGCAACACAAAGGTTGATTTTGTCGCAATGGAATCCCCACTGCCTGGTTAGAGATGAACTTGAGTGATGGGTTTCCCATGATAGTCTCCCAGCACTTCATCTTAGCCAAATATTAATGTGCTGAATTTATTACAGTTGAGTTCTGAAATTAAAAATGGCCATCTGTGGCACATATGTGTGGTACATGGAACAGTAATATATTGTGGACCAGCCCGACATGAAGCAAAGGATATTGTGATTGTGACAAGGCAGGTGAACTCAGGCATACACCAAGACAGTGAAATGAATCTGCTAAACACTGGTATTGGTCCTCTCCGCAGGTATCTGCTTTCTGACACAATATATAATATATATGAGAGACATTTATTAATAATCCCTCCAACATACCTCTATAACAGACGGTATAGTCAATCTGAAAATGCAGTTAACTGACATAGAGTAATGAATTGAACAAAACCAAATTTTGGAGGGAAAACATCACAAGTATCAGAGAAAAGAATAATATTTCCTTTTGTATGGAGAGCAAGACTGCAATGAGGTTCAATACTGCAAAGGTTGTTCCACTGGGACTGTTAGGTAGATGTCATAATCAAATTAGAAAGGTATGTGCATACACATTTTGTGATCATAAAAGAAAAAAAAAACAGCTTTTTTCATTAAGAAATCAAATATACCTGAAATTAACATTCATTATCTATCCAAAGAGAACAGAATATATTTTATAAGGCTGAATATTATCTTTTGTGAATATTTCAGAAGGCCCCCTGATAGAAAGCCAGAATATAAATTGATGAGATATGGGAACCATGGAGCATGGATAAATGAGTTTTTTCACATTTTGAATTGTTTGAGTCCAGAATGTAGAAAACAAATAAGACCAGTTCTTGGAATGTCATGTCATAAATATCATAGCACAAGATAGGGCCACTCTTTCCATTGCTTTGGTTTGTGCTTACATGACTGAGTTTAGTTAGTTTGGTTAAACCACAGCTAAACAAGATGTTTGTATCAGGGTTCTAAGAAATTAGTGACTTAATTATTTTGCTCAACCATAAACCATGCAATGTCCAAATATTGTCCTGTTAGTCACATGGATCTTTTCAGGGATTTCTGAAGACATGATACAGAAGAAAAATTAGTAGAGTAGGAGTCAAAATGTTACCTTATTACTACATTAAATAACATTAATATTCTGAAGTTCAGTGATGTTGGCATTCTGAGAATGTTCTAGAGAGTATCAGAAAAAGACAGAAATCTAGAGAGAAAACACAATGTCTACAGGGAAGGACAAACCTTCATTTACCCACTGTTTTAAATCACTCAGTACTTTTTGATTATAAGTAGTAGAAACACAATGCAAATTGAGCAAAGAATATGAATAAGCCACTAGAGATACAAATGTTAAATGAGACAATATAAATATTTTATCCTTTTAGAAGAAGTTAAAAGCAAAACAATGAGCAATGAGATATTTTTGTCTCTAAAATGTGTAAGCTATTGATAAAGAAGAATGGCCACTGTGTCATCACTGTGACCAAAACATCCAACAAGAGCAACTTAAAGGAGGAAAAGTTTATTTTGACTCATGGTTCAGAAGTTTAGTCCATGGTTGGTGGAATCCATTGCTTTTGGCCTGAATTGAGGCAGAATATCATGGCGGAAAAGAGTGGTGGAGGAAAGCTGCTCAGAGCAAAGTTTCTAGAAAACTGAGAAAAAGAGAGAGAGACAGAGACAGACAGACAGACAGACCAGGGAGAACATGGAACCAGTGAGAAAATACAAACCCAAAGGCACACCCCAGTGGCATACTTCCTCCAGCCACAACCCAACTGCCTATAGTTACAAGCCAGATAGTCCATTCTACTTATTAATCCATTAAATGGCTTAATCCTCTGATTAATTACAACAATTATAATTTGATTATTTACCTCTGAAAACTCCTAGAATAACAGGACCTTTTGGGTTCACCTCATATCCAAACCATAACAGCCACTTTGATGCAATATGGTAACAGGCTTTTTCAGAGATCAGTGTGGCAAAAAAAAATTAGAAAATATGCCTCAACATTTTTTCATTCACTAAACAATTTATTGAGTGCCTGTATGTATGCAGCACTTTACAGATGTCCCTCTCACAGTAGTTACGATCTATAAGATACAAGTATTTTTTACCTAGAAGACCAAAAAATAGGCAGACTAATAAACAATGTTGTTATAATTTTAGGTATGAGTTATCCCCCCAAATCTCATGTGTGAGTCAATACATTAATTCTCAAAAGTGAAATGATTCAGTTATGAGAGTTATAACCTAATCAGTGGATTAATCCTCTGATATGGATTAACTGATTTATAACTATAGGAATATAGAGTGTGAATGGAGGAGGTAGGTCACTGGGTATGTGCCTTTGGGGTTTATATTTTGTCCCTGATGAATAGAAATCTCTCTGCTTCCTGATTGCCATGTCCTGAGCACTTTCTTCCTCCACACCCTTCCACCATAATGTTTTGCCTCATCTTGAGCCCAGAACAATGAAGTTGGCTATCTATGGACTGAGATCTCTGAAATAGTAAGCACCAAATAAATTTTTCTTCCTTTAAAATCGTTCTTGTCAGGTCTTTTGGTCACTGTGTCAAAAAAGCTGACTAAAACAAATGTAAAACTATAATTTTAGTAAGCACCAGAATTATTTATATAGAGTTGAAATGCCTGTAGGAGTAAGCTGAATTGTAACAAAATTTTGCCAAAACTTCTTAGGTTGCACTGAGCCCTAAGCAATTGAGTAAGTAAACATTTACAAGGGGGGAAAAAAGCAAAAAAGACCAAGAAGTGTAATGATGTGTACAGATAACATAATGAAGAAAAGGAATGTAGAAAATAAAGGGCAGTGCATCAGTCAGGACAGGATATGCTATGCTACAGTAACAAGTAATTCTAATATCTCAAAGGTTTAAACCACTGAGTTATTGCTGCCTCACACTTCATAGCCATTTGAGTTGATTTTGCTCCAGATAGTTCTACTGCTATTCTTCTTACTCTGAAACACAGTTAGGTAAAGCAGTCAACTATCTGAAGGTTAACAATTATCATGGTTAGCAAAACAGGGTAAAAGATCAAAACCAGTCACATGACCTCAAAAAGGAGGCTCAGGAACTATACTCCTACAAGGTGTCCCGATGGAAGAAAGCTGAAATAACAGATTGACTACTCAGCTGAGACATTGGGGGAATTATGAGCTATAGTAAAAACAATCCTATAGGCAATGGGAAATCCTGTAGTTACTTAAAGCTCAATGTATGACCTTGTTTACCAAAGAACTATCCATTAATTTTTTTAAATGGTAGAAAAAATCTAAGTATTTAATAATACATTCTAGCTTAAAATGTAGTCACTGAATATTTAAAATGAAATATCATATAAGTAATAGAAATAATATGCTTAGAAAATTGTAACATGAAAAATAGATTAGGTAGAAAAATACATATTAGATACAATATAAAATGAGATCCATTTAACTTTTTAAAGTAGTATATATTTATTATACTTACATTAAAACTCTTAGAAATAGATACAGATATATTTTATCAGAATTTAATCCAGGACCATATTTTTCTTCTTTTTTTTTTTAACTCTTACTATTGTTGCTATGTTATTTATTGTGTGCTTTATTCATGTGTTTATTTTCTGGAAAAAAATAAGTACACCCTATCAGCAAAACATTTTTTAATTGACCAAGACTTTGCCACCACTTGAAAATTAACATTTTTCTTTATTTTTTCAAAATAAACATGACTACATTTTTTGCAATCTTCTGTAAAGTGCACAAAAGTTATTGACACACTGTTTTCATCTTTTAAAGTTACTTCTTGTCATGAGTAACCCCTGACTCAGATATAAATCCATAACTTGCTTCCCTGAGGCAATGAAATGACAAGCTTTGGTCAAGACCAAAATGACCAAATATTTTTCAGGTGGAAATTCTATAGTCTAGTTAAGCACCCCAAACTTATGGAGCTAGAATGATCCATGAGACTCTGCTCTGCATCTTCTTTTGACATCCCCTTGGCTATGGTGGCAGAATGGTCATAACTAGTAGTAATAAGTCAAGAATCATGCAATGATGTATCATTGATGCTGTCCTAAGAGTATACTTTTGGCTGAAAAATAAGACGACCTTATTTTGCTTTCTTCCTTCATCACTGAACATTTGACAACAGAAAAGTCTCCGATTTAAAAAAAAAATGGCACAAAAACTCAAACCTTATTTCAGCTCTGCTTCAGCTTCCAACAAAATAAATAATCTGTTTGGACTTTGCAGACATTGGCCAAATGTTGGCCTAAACTCTGGACTAATACCTGGATGGATTGATACATCTGACACAATTGGGTTACTGCAAACTGGGCCTTATGTGAAAGGCCGGGAAAAGTTTAAAATCAGTCTGGGGTGGAGATCCTCCACAGGGAAGAACATTGGTGAAGAAGTGGATTTGTACTTCTTGCAGGCATTGTTGTGTAGCATTTTGTGAGTGATTTTTTTTGATGTTGTTTAAAGAGGAGAAAAGAATGAGGAATGAGATATGAGTCTCATTACAAAATCAGAAAACCAGTATTTTGTTTATCCATGTTACCATTTATTGATAGTTTCCACTTTGTACTCTTATGACTCTTCACAGCCCTTGAGATACCAATGGGCAGTCTTGATTGAGCTATTATTTTATGGGAAATGATTTGTTCTGAATTTTTTTTAATGTTGCTGCAGTCAGTGCTTCATGAAGATCTCCTATTTTGGTTCAGTGAATAGAAGTAGAATCTGAAATGAAAGTGAGGTCAAAATGTGAAAACATGAAAACTGTTTACTGAACAGGCAGCAGATTACATGTTTTTAATGAAAGTTTCTTTGAAAGTTATGTCTGAGTTCCCTTTGGGAACAACAATCAGGAATTCTGCATAATATTCTGCAAATATCTTTTAAAACCACTAATAGATGAGAAAGAAGATAATGAATTTTTAGAATCAAATGGGGAAAATAAATACTGGAAAAGACAAGTTGTTAATTTCTATTATTCATAGGAAAGGAATAAAAGAAATGGGAAACATCAAGAAAAAATTCAGGTCTAATTCCATCAGAATTTGGTTCCTTAAGGATTGTTCAGTGAAAACATACATGCTTTTCCCCAGGGGGGAAAAAAGCTATGAGAAGCAAAGCCCCACACTAAAATTTTGGAAGGATAATTTATGATAGGTGGATCTAAGCAATATGATGAGGGTGGGTAGACCTGTCAGCACCTTCTTGGAACGCAAAAACAAATCCAGGTTGGGTCAAGGGTCAGATACCATTAGAAAATAGGAAAAAATGCTAAAAACTAGTTATAGAAGCAGAAGTCATGCCCAGGGTCAGCTATCAGGAGGACCCAAAGGGCATGATAAATTCTAGTGGACTAATGAAAGCAATAGTTAGACCTAGATCAAGTCCTTTAGAAATTAAGAAAAAGATGAGTAACAAGAGCCAGCTCATATACTCTGTTTTAGTAGTTTCTAAAATAGAGATTCTTCTGAGGGTTAAGTCTCTGTCTAGATGAGCATAACTTCATATGCCTATAAGGCACAACACTCCAAGTTTAATCTGTTACCTAACACAGTAGGCAAATTTAATTTTCAGAAGATATTTCTATCCAACAAGACAAGTGTAGACATCCAAGATTGTCTACACCTGTCAACTGTATGCAAATCGAATCATGGCCTCTCTCCTGGCCTACACCAGATGAATTCTCCTGATTTGTCAAAATGCTTTAGAGTTTTATTTATGCATTTATAGTCATAATTTTCATTAAGTTACTTGACAGAACTCAATTTTAATTGTGTATTTCTCACAATATCAAATATGTGTTTGTGTGTAAGTCAAACTAAAAATCCTTTTTGATAGTCTCAATAAATAATTTCAAGAAACTCCAGTTATAAATCTCAAATGTTTAAAATGCAGCAAATTCCTAGCCAATAAATTTCATAAAATCAGGGCTGGGGTTGTGGCTCAGCGGTAGAGCGCCTGCCTGACACGTGTGAGAACCTGGGTTCAATCCTCAGCACCACATAAAAATAAATAAACAAAATAAAGATATTGTGCCCATGTATAACTAAAAAAAAAAAAATTAAAAAAATAAATAAATTTCATAAAATCAGAGACTTCAAGTTGGAAGTTACTTAAGAAGTCATCTGTGGTAGCTTTTATAAATGTCCAGAAATTTTGGCCATTCCTTCCATCAAAATGGATATGCCTCCCCTAAGCATCTATATGGACACTGATTCACTTGGAAAAGCAATAATATAGAGGAAATGAGTAGCATGGGTTCTAAGGCTATACCATTAGGGTAACACAGCTTCTGCCAGGTGCACTGAGACATATGATTTTAAATCTCTGAGCTGCTATGCAAGAATCCCAGCTACTCTGAAGCAAACATGCTGTAAGGAATTTGAGGGCAAAGAAAGAGGCCACAGGTACATGCCCTAGTTGGCAACACTAACTGAGCTCTCAGCCAACTGCCAGAAAAACCTTTCAGTCAGGTAAGAGAGCCACCTTAGGCATCCAACCCAGTAAATTCTTCATGTGGGTCTAGCTCCATTAGGTATATTACTGCCATTTCTGGAGACACTTCAAATGAAAAAATAATCTAAGGTCCTGAGCCATAACAGCATGAGCAAAATAAAAATGTTTTAACCCTAGAAATTTCAGAGCAATTTTTTAATGTAGGATAGAAAAATGATAAGCTAATTGATCTGAATTTTCACTCTGGATGAATCTTTTGGACTAAAAGATTTTAGTACAAGGGATCCCCTCTCACATGTTAGCCATGTGTTGGCAAACACTACTTTTTTCTTCATGTTAGGGTAAGTATCTCATTCTAACTTCAAACTTATAGTCTAGATGAACCCTCTCTGATTTCTTAAACACCAACAAAGGCACCCTGAAAATATCTGTTTGATCTTTTCTCCTATAGGAAAATAATGGTTTGTATACAGATTTGCCTGAAAAGATAATTTTTTTTCAGAATTCTGTGTGCCTTCCTCCAAACACATTTCAGTTAGAGAAGTCCTAAAATATAATGCAAGGAATTTGACACTTTATTCCATAAGTCAGCTTACTAGGATAGAATTTGGTGAAATGTTCTTTTCTACTGCTTCCATTGTGCTAGACACAATATTTCACTAATGCAACCTAAGATTGTGCTAGTCTATTTTCCTAACAGCCACATCATACTATTGGCTTATTTTATGGTTGTCATCAAATGGAAATCCCAGAACTTTGCCATCTGTACTATGGCCAAGCCAGCTCACTCTCATGTGGCTGACTTGCTGAACCTAAACAGAACTTGAAACTTGTTTCTGCTTAATCTCATTTCACTGGTTTTGGACCAGTGTGTCTCTGTTAGTTGACATCACCTTTTTGTTGTGTCAATCACTTATTGGTTTGGCTAGGCATCCCACCTAGACATTCTCCCTTTTAAAACTTTATCAAAATTATCAATAGGAATATTGAGCCCAAAGAACTAAAACTATACTCAAATTCCATTAGAAAACTACACAGCTTTTCACTAACACACAGCAAGCATATGTTCAAGTCACTAAAATCAACAGTTCTATCACTCAATTCACTACTTAACCATGAAATTCTCAACAAAGATATTTTCAGATGCATTGATGTAATTAAAATGTGTTTGATCCTTGGGATTTCCTGTTCTCTGGAGGTTATAATGAAATGGAAAATCATGTGAATTTGGCATCATTTGTTTTGAATGAATATATGGAAGCTCCTAGAGATTATCTATAGTATTTTTCAAAGTTGTATAAATTACAAGCATGATAATTCATTCTAGAAAATTGTATTAAACTGAAAAAAAGACAACGATCCTTTTGTTCAATTTTTATCACCATTTTTGAAAGCCAATATATAATATTCATCTTTTAAACTTCTATTAGAAATCATGTGGTTTGATGTTTCTTAGAAATTGGCGTTTAACTATCTTATACTGGTAGGTTATAAATATGCTCTAGAGGAATTAATAAATCAGTTAATAATTAATAAATTATGCAGTTATTCTGTTCTATTTTTCCATACAACAAACTGCTCTACGAGTTCATTGACTGTTCACTTTACTTGCAATTTTCTGTTGTCTCCTGAGTATGAGGGTAGACTTTGCCTACCTTGCTCAAGGTTGTATCTGCAATATCTAAATTCAAGCCAACTACATAGAAATATGTTGAACAAGGAATAAGATTTTTTATTTTACTTTAAAATTGACATATATTTGTACTTATTTATTGAGTTGTAATTTGATACATGTATACAATGTGTAAGGATCAAATTAGTTAATTAACATGTCCATCTCCTGGGATGGTATCATTCCCATGCATTGGGAATCTTCTATCTCTTCTTTTTTAGTATTCTTAAACATATAATTAACTGTCATAGACTATAGTTGCCTTATTTATTATGCCATATAACATTTAGAACTACTTCCCCCACAATGATGTTTTGGCACCCATTATCCACCCAATTACTATGTCCCTTTAAACTTCCCTCCCTGTCTTCTCGTGACCTCTATTTACTCTCTACTTCTATGTGATCAACACTTTTTAACTTCCAAAAATGAGGACGTGTAGCATTGGTATTTCTGTGACTGGTTTATTACATTTAACAAAATGTCCTCTAGTTTCATTCATTTTGCTACAAATGATGACCCCATCCTTTCTATCACTGAATAATATTCCATTATGTGTGTATATATCTCATTTTTACCCATTCCTACATTGATGGACATCTTGATTGATTCTCTATGTTGGTTTTTGGGAAGAGTCCACAATAAATATGAATGTACAGGTAGCTCTTGGACATAATGACTTCAATTCTTTTCAGTATTATATTAGTATTGAGATGAGCATTTTCCTCTTGTGGTTTTGGTTGGCATTTCTTTGACAACTAATGATGTTGGGCATTTTTTCAGATACTTTCTAGCCATTTGTATATCTTCTTTTGCAAAATACGTCTGTTCAGATCATTTGCTTATTTGTTAATTGCATTATTTGGTTAGTTGCTATTCAGTTGTCTGAGTGAGGAATGAGATTTAATTCAGGTAAACCTCAGGTCTCAAACTCACTCAATTACTCAACACTTCCTACAGACTCAGTTTATTTGTCCCAGTTTAAAAACAAACAAACAAACAAACTTTTCCATAATAAAGGATACTGACACAATTCTTCAGTTTTCTCTTTGTAAATTGTTAATGTATTTCCAAGAAACACTTATGTTAAATGTCCTTTAAAACTTAAGATTTTAACTTAGATTCCCCCAGAAATAGCATTCAAACACAGTTCATATTGAAGGTGAATCCAGGTAGTAAACAGGGTAGGAGGAATCTGGGAAGTAAGACAAGGAAAAGGAATAAAAAAGAGTTCAGCTCTTCCTCTAGAATCTTTAAGAACACATCCTTCAATCTTCAGAATTAGAATGATCTTCAGACAGACCTCAAGAGGTCAGTGGAATAATGTCTGTTTTATTGACTTTGCATTTCAAACATTATCCTCACTTTTCTAGAGTTACATCTTCTCCTCCAGTGCTCTACAGGAAACTATCTTCTCAGCAGGTTAATGGAGATTTAAATGAAATATCAGTGTACATCTGACTCTTGCTTCAAAAATAAAGAGATCCTCGTTGAAATTTTTTTTACATCTATCATTTCCCCATTTTTTCATTGTCTCATAATTCTTTGAGGTAAAAGACGTGCTTGTAAGAAGGAGCATATTAAAATTGGAATGTAAATACATTCACAAATATCTATTAAACACTCAAAAAAACCCTGTTAATTATAAATACATATCCATTTCAAGATTTTATAAAATAACTATAGGATATTTAATCGCATGAAAATATGACTCCTGGTGCTTGGTTTTAAAATAATTGATGCTATAAATAGATGATATTTTTGGTACATAACGTGGAACTCTTGCTGAGATGATTTTGTAGTATGCGATCACTTGATAAGATTGAGCAAACAGAAAAGATGGCGGTTGGCTTGGCCAGATACATTCCGGAAAGCAGCTCATTGGGAACCATGGGGACCACTGGGCTTTCACAACATCTCAAAATCTTTCTCCAATCCTCATACAAGCTTCTTTGATGTTAGAGAATCTTAGTTCAAATACATCTTGGATTTCACAGTCCTTTATGATCCATTGCCTTGTGGGCTGAGCATGGTAGCCAACCTCCAAGATGAGATGATTTAACAAAATGTCTAGTTTCATTCATTTTGCTACAAATGACCAGATTCCATCATTCCACTCAAAAGACACATATTTGGTGGTAATATAAGAATGATTTTAATTGACTACATCATAGATAAACTGCTCCCCTTATTTAATTTCTACCCTTTCTCAATTCAAAGCTTACAAAACAGGATATTTTTGTCCTCTCTCTATGCTTCCCAGAAATTGAATAGATCTATCAATATGGTGGACAAAATTTAAAGCTAAATAAAATTTAGAATTCAGTCCTTCAGGTATACTAGGTATAAGTCAAGGACCCAATAGCCAACTATGATTAGTGGCCACCATACTGGACAATGCACATACCGAACATTGTCAAATGCTGTCAAGTTACTTGTTAAGACATAATGAAAAACTAAAGTTTTAAAGACATTACAGTCTTGTCTTGACCTTTAATACTTAGCTCACATGGTAGCCAATGTAATTTAGGGTAGAAACAAATGCAGCTCTCTCACTATGTTCTAGAATCATCTATAAATATGCCCCAAATTGATTGCTTTACCAAAAACAAACAAACAAACAAAAAAACAGGGTTTAAAAGAGCCCTGCTGTAATAATTGTTACTATGAACCAAATCATTACAAAATTAAATGTCTTAAAATAAACAATAAGCATTAGTTATCACTTAGAGTTTCTAGAGGCCAGGAATTCAAGAGCAACTAACTTGAGTAGTTCTGATTCAGAATCTCTCATGAGGTTGTAGTCAGATGTTAGTAGGGGCTAGGGCCATTTGAAAACTCAATCTTATTGATTAATCCATTTTAAAGTTCATGCAAATGACTGGCAGATTGATCCCTCTCCTTGGGAGTGGTTGAGTTTTCCTACCATGAATGGCTGAACTCTGGCAGAATAAGAGATCCAAGATATTAAGGCGAAAGTTGTAATAACTTTATGACCTAGCCTTAAATGTCTCACACTGTCACTTCTACCATATTATATTGGACACCTGGGTGAGCCCTGAATGATTCAGCATGGAGAGAATTATACCAGATCATAAATATTAGAAGAAAGAGTCATTGGGGGCCATTGGAGGCTGGCTATCATATTCAGCCCACAGTGTTTCTTCTAGAGTACAGAGGTTAAGAGGAGTGGAGAACATTATAAATGACTTTAGTCACAGTATCTCAGGTGTCTGCCAAAAATTTGCTTAGTAATTCCTCAAAAAAATCCATGTCCCATCTACCTTTTAAACTTAAAAGAATTCTAAAATTTCACTTTCATCACAAAACTCTTTTAACTACATAAAAGATACCAATCTTAAATGACTCAGCATCAAGTGCATTCTATCATTCTTGAAACCATGTTGTGTTAGTATTATTCCAAAATGTTTCCAAATAATATTTCTTTGGATGATTCATGTTTAAATGAGAAGAACAAAATTTACCCAAAAGTTGCCATAAAAGTAGTTTTGTACACTCTGTATCAAAGAAGAAAGAGGAGGAGAAAAGAATGAAAAAAATAGGAAAAAATTAAGACTGTTTCTTTTACCTCCATGGTATCAGCCAGTCTAATCATACAATATTTTCATTTAGCCCAAAATAAATAAATGTATGAGATGACTTTGCAACTTTGATGCCCAAAGTTCACAAAAGCTTACTTCTTGAGAGGAGTCATCCTTACCGCAATCTTTACCTTGGAGTTACATCTGAAGTGGTTGGGTCAATCCCCTCCAAGAGCATATGTTGAAATTTTAGTCTAACTCCATGGTAACCATGGCACTGTTTATTCTTTACTTAATATTATAATGAACATAAAGAACTTTGAACATAAATATTTGGCCAAAAGAAAGAAATTGCCTAACTCTTGTGCTGATGTTCTATTGGCTCCTAGGAGACCATCATGAAACATAAAAATTAAGTAGCTGAGTTTTCAATTACACTCTAACTAGTTTACAATTACCATGGTTGAATAGGATGACTTCCCTCTGCCTGGGAGTTAAAGGAGGTAGATTACAGCCCTGTTTTGTCTCTGATCAATTCTTTGATTTGAATGGGGCAAGTCAACCTTGATGAGCCTTAAATTTGTTATAAAATAAGAAAGGATTTGTTTAATAGATCTGAAGTTTCTTTGATTAACTCAAATATATTTTTAAGTGAATAAAAAAAACCCCTGTGTGTACCTTACCATTTACCTATAGCCCTCTCTCCAACAATTTTATTCTTGACCTGAAACATTGAAAAATTTTAGCCATCAACTCTAAACTCCTGACTACATATCCTGGACAAAGTAAAATACAACTGTCTACAAACATAGTAGACTAATTATTAACCAGCAAATATTTACTGAGAAGCTGCTAGAGACAAAATACTACATAAAATTGATAGGCATCAGAGTCTTGTAAAAAAAAAAAAAAAAAACCCAACTATGGGCTAGTGGATGGTTCTTCTTATAACTGGGCACCTCATTAAACAGTGAAATTCACCGATAATGAGTTACAGAAGACCTCCCCATATAGGCCTGGCTAGTTCCCAGAAGTTAGTGTGAGTGTCCTAGAGAAGAGAGAGCAGTGTGTCTGCCTTAGAACCTCACAGCTTTAACCTTGAGAACCTCTCTCTAGTACAATTTAGATCCATATGCACCCAATGAGAAATGTGCTCAAAAAAGGCATACTCATTCTTTGCTGGTGGAACTGCAAATTGGTGCCACCAATCTAGAAAGCAGTAAGGAGATTCCTTGGAAAACTTGGAATGGAACCACCATTTGATCCAGCTATCCCACTCCTCTGTCTACACCCAAAGGACTTAAAAATAGCATACTACAGGGACACAGCCACATCAATGTTTATAGCAGCACAATTCACAATAGCTAAGTTGTGGAACCAACACAGATGCCCTTCAGTAGATGAATGGATTGGGAAACTTTGATATATATATACACATACACAATAGAACTTTACTCAGCATTAAAAAAGAATAAAATCATGGCATTTTCAGGTAAATGGATGGAGTTGGAAAATATAATGCTAAGTGAAGTAAGCCTATCCCAAAAAAACAAAGGCCAAATGTTTTCTTTGATATGAAGATGCTGACTCATAAGGGGGAGGGGGCATGGGAGGAATGAAGGAAATTAGAGATAGGGCAAATTGGAGGGAGGGGAAAGGAGGGAGCAATGGGGTAGGAATGATGGTGGAATGAGTTAGACATCATTACCCTAAGTACATGTATGAAGACATGAATGGTGTGAAATGCTTTGTGTACAATCAGTGACTTGAAAAATTGTGCCCTCTCTATATAATATGAAATGAATTGCATTCTGCCATCGTGTATAACAAATTAGAATAAATAAATAATTTAATAATAAAAAAAGTAAAGTGTCACCTTGCTTGGTGTGGGCAAGGCCAAACACAAATGTAGGATATAACTAGAGATACTTAGCAAATAATAGCAACAAAACACATTTATCCCAGAGCTAAACCGTTTATAAACTTATGATATTCATTACATAACTCAGGGACAAGTTTTAGCTACTATAAATAACACTGATATATAACCTTAATATCATTGTACTTCTTTTTAAATAAACTTTAAAATTTTTTTCTGAAATGGTAAATGGATAGTTAGAGAATATAATGCTAAGTGAAATAAAAATGGAATTCTTCTCTCAGGCAGTATGAAATTTCATAAGGATTTTAAATATTATACTGTTAAATTTCTCTCCACTAAAGCATAATGTATCTCCTCAAAAACAATTCCGCCATCACTTTTACTGACTGCATAGTATTCTGTCAGCACAAGGTGGAGATATACTTGTGTCAAACTTAAGAAGAAGAAGAAGGAGGAGGAGGAGGAGGAGGAGGAGAAGGAGGATGATAATAATAATAATAATAATAATAATAATAATAATAATAATGGAGATACAACTATCAGTCTCATCTGTAACCAGCATTTAGTTCTGCAAACTTACCTACATTGCCTTCTATCCATGCCCACTAAATCACCGTCTTATCTGAATTTTATTTCCCAAATAGACATCAGTATAAAAAATATAATCACATTCCAGAATGAAGGTAATATTATTTTTTGACAGCACTTGGTACACTCATAACTCATATTTTGAGCTTCTCAAAATGCAGAAGGGAGGAGGGTATTCATAAAGAACTCCTACGATAATGCTAGACTTTTGTAAGGAACATTAAATCACATTTGAGATTCCTGTCAAACGTCAACACACTTATTTTTCTGTCTTCTTATTCCATCTTAATCTTGTCTTCCTCCTTCTTCTTCTTTTTCCTCCAATAAAGATAATTTATTGACTTGGCCTTGGATTTCAAAAATTGTTGGGATTTAACAGATGTTAGAAGAAGGATTTAAAATAGAACAGTGATCAGGTTGAATTGGGTGATAAAGTAGATCAGTCCATCCAATGGACAGAGGAGTGATACCAATGAGGTGAGACTAGAGACTTAAGCTGGACCCAGATCAGTAATATTTCCAAAGGGGGTTAAGGTCCTATGCAGTTGACTATGAGAGCCTGTAGGATTTCTTAACATTAGTGACATGGATAAAGTTTAAATTTTAGGAAGATCATGCATATTATATATTCTCATGCATGAAGGAGTTATACTAAATGCCATTTAACCACAATGCTTATAGTACTGTATCAGCCAGCTTCCCATTGCTATTTTAAAAATATGTGACATAAATTAACTTAAAATGAGGGGGGGGAGTTTATTTTGGTTCATCATTTTGGTGGTTCCAGCCCATGATCTATTAATCCTATCATTTGGGGTCTGTGACAAGGCAGCACATCAAGGTAGCAGGATGTGGTGGAGTCAAACTGCTCATCTTATGACAAGGACACAAGAGAGAACAACTGGGGTCCCACAGTCCTCTAAAAGGGCACACCTCTAATCCCACTAGGACCCACCTCTAAAATTTCTGTCTCCTCCGAATAGTGCCAAGCAGGACGCTCAAGCCTTTAACATATAGGTCCTTGGACGAAATTTAAGATCTAAACTATAATGGGTACTTTGAACTTCTATCCAAGACACCACGCATTCCTTTTCAGTACATGGGGATAAGGCGCTTAGAGGGAAATGACTAATGTTTACTCACAGAAGATAACTGAAAAGAGATGAGGGGTGGGCCTGTCCATGAGTAATGGAAGGAGGAAGGAAATGAAAGACTCGCGATCTCTCCACTCATCCAGGACCTTTCCTCAGGGGTAGAGTTTGGCTTTCAGATGACCAGCAAGTCAACATTGGCAGCGACTCAGCCACCAGAGCAATATCCAGGAAGCTACTGAAACCACAGAGGACTTTGAAACACATGCGTCTGGGTTTCGTGCTATTCCCAAGAAATGTCGGTAGTCTTCCCCGGTCACCTCCCTCTGTGAGCACTGGAAACAAGGCTGACAGGAGGCAAGGAGGGACAACTGGAGACATCAGCTGAATCATAACATCTGGCGGGGACTTTTCTGCTATCACAGAATGGGAGAGAGGCTTAATAATAATCACACTAGCCTCTCAGAGAAGCTGTTCCTGCAGGAGGGTGAGACAGCCTAGAACTCCAGCTCAGGAAGAAATGTGTGAGTGTGAGCAAGAGGAAAAGGCAGTTTGTGTCTGTGCACAGGTGTGTGTTTTCAGAACAGAGAACAATTACGAAAATCAGAGATCCCTCTGGTGCGAAGGGTTCCCCCGAGTTGAATGTTTCAGTGATGCAGTTTGGCCCAGGAGCCTTCATCTGAGCTGAGGTTCCCTCCCTCTTCTTTTGCTTCAGTATAGTGTTTTGCTTGAATCTGAGTCATAAGCTCCTTAAGCTGGCAGGAAACGGATAGTCGGGCTGGCAGCTCCCTCTCCCTCAAGCAGAGGGAGTGTCTTGGCTGACACCTAAGCAACCTTTTCCATCCCCCGGACTCCTAACTGAACCAATGAACAAGAGCAGAATGGAGGCTGGGCTGCACTCTCAGAGCAGGCGAAAAGAAATGCATCCTGGAACAATTCATTAGCTGAACCCCTGGTTTTGAAAAGTGGCTTACAAAGTTACCCTCAGCCATTCACCAAGTCCTTCAAACATATTGTGTCTGTCACCCCAAACTGGCCTATGAACCCCAAACCTTCTCATCTAGGTCCCACCCCACACCTACAGGTTTTCTTTCTCTGCTTCCAATGGACTCTTCCCTCCAGCAGTCTTCTTCCTCCCCTCTATTTCTCCTAAACCACAGCTACTCTTAATAGCTAAGTTCACACATTCAAGATTGCTCGTTATTCATAAGCAAAGTCATAAACTGCAATTTGAAGGAATCCGGGAAAGAACTCTCTCCTACCCAATGCCACTAGAATCTGCATTTAACTGTGTTAGGAAGAGCACTGATGTGATCAGAGAGGGAGCAAAACATTATCAGTCATTGATACCCCAGTTCCAATCAGTTGTCAAATTAACACCAGCAAGGATCAAGGGTACCAGCAAAGAGGGAACCAGATTTGGGAAAAGGAGAAAAAAATTGAGAGAGAAAAGTCTGGCCTGTGAAAATTGTGCCATGATCACTACAATGTGGGTGACCCTGCAATTCAGGGGATGGGAGGGTGGTTGTCTGAACACCTGGATGGAGAGAATCTGCCAAAAGAGCTAAGGGGTGTTGAAAAGTAATGGCAGAATGTTGGAAGCAATCCTTACCTTAAAAGTAGTTTTTTTCCTCTAACCAACCTGGTTACTTGAGTTTAAGACTGAGCCTTGGCAGGTTTTCTGCATGCCAGACCCCAAAGAAAAAGTCTGTCTCGCTCAAAACAGTTCCAACATTCTTTGTGCCCTCTCCTGATTTCCTCTACCTCCTTCTCAACCTCCTGCCATCATTTGCCTTCCCTGGCTCTCATCCATTCACTTCATCCCCAGCCTCCTCAAACTCCACTTCTGACATGCAACAAGACTCCCAAGTCCAGAGCCTCTGGCCTGTTTTCCCACCCAGCATTCCTCTGTCTCCTCCTGTCTGTACCATTGCCTGATACCTTCTGATTGCTCAGACCAGACCTCTGCTGTCAATCAAGTGCTTGACCTCCAGAAGGCAGTCTTCGGCCATTCAATTTCAGGAAAGTAAAAACAAAACAGAAATCTCTAATATATTTGAAACAAGCTCTGTTTGAATAGTTAAATCTGTTGAATGCTGAGTGTGTAAAATAACATCTTCCACTGTCCTAGAGAGAACTTTGCAAAGCAGCTATGTTTCGTATATTAGAAATATAGGCAGTTTTGTTATGAATTGAGCTCTTTCTTTTCACAGACACTAGCTCTTTGTTTATTTCAGATATGAACAGCTACACAGCTGCTCCCCAGCTTAATATTTGCAGCATATTAGTTATGAGAGATAACATTGAATTATTAATATAAATAGCATGTTAATACTGCCCCACCTGTATGTGTAAGGGCCCTTAGAAAATAGTCTCTATACTTAGTATGAAATGACTTTAAAACCAAATTTCCATGGAGGAGAAGAAAGAGCACTCATAACCATCAGGTTAAGCCCATTTCTCTCTTTCTAATGGGTTCAGATGGCCATGTGCCCTCCACTCTTGCTCCAAGTGTCCATTCTGAATGTTCATACAACAACCTTCCTGAAGACAGAATGATAGTAGAGTAGCTCATCCAATCTAAAGAACTTGTGACTTGATGTTCAAGTATTGCAGTTCTAATTTGACAGTTTGGACTTAGGAATACAAAGAGGTTGAAGCAGTCATCCAGCAAATATCTTCACAAATTCTGGTAGGGAAAGAGAGAACTGGAAGAAGAATTTATTAATTCAAAACATGAGGGAAAGTCCAACTTGATGAAATGTGACTTACAGTAGAAAGATATAGAGAAAAATCCCCTGAACATCTATGTTTTCCTCATAAATCTCTCTCACCTGAAGCAGAATGAAATGTTTCGAAAGTCCCATCACATGATATACTATATTCCATGGAGGACATACTATCGTATGGACATTTCTGAGTTCATCCTTAGAGAAGTGTTGCAACCAAATGAATATCCTTCATGCAAAAAATAAGTACCCATGAACAAATTCTTTATTTGCATTTTTTAACTCTTTGAAGAAGACAGAGAATCTCCAGTAATAGTTTAAAAATTCCTCTCCTGCTGTCATCCACTGACAAGCATGGAAGCCAATCCCCAGGCACTTTCTTGAGAATAACCAAAGAATATTTGCTTCTCGGGCTTCTGCCTTTCAAATATTTTCTCCTCATTCTTACTCTTTATCACTTCCTTATGATAATTGATTGTCTTTTCTCTCTCACCTCAGAGGTCCTGTCCTTCTGAAGTCATATTCTAGTTCTTCGTTCAAATACCAGAAGAACTGGCCAAACCCTCCTCAAGTGGCAGAACTGAAGGTCTAGAGTCCTATGCATCCTAAGACATATGTAAGAGACTGGACACACATGTCGTCCCTCTTTTTTACCTAACAATCTGCATACTTTATTGAAGTCACATGAATGAGCCCCAGGATCTCATTTTTTTTTCTTATTTCTCACATATATTGCACATAGGCAATCTTTTGACACCTCTATTAATGTCCTTGGCATTAAGTGCTCTGTGAAAGGGAAGGTTTTTCTCCACTGAAAATCTCTTTTCAGCTTATCTCACTTCTCTGCATTTTTTATTGTTTCTGAGCTTTTAATGTATCAAAGACACTTATCTGTAGCTACTTTAATAATAGCATCATTGATCTACATTCTCTAACAAAGGAATGGTTCTTATATACTACAAAATGGCTTGAATGTACTCTTAAGTAAAAATGAAAGAAAAACACATAGTGTATTTCAAAGGCTTTCCCGGATAGAAAAGCTAAACTTTAATGAATTACTGTAAGATATGATATACTGCAAAGGAATTCAGTGAAAAATTAATGCACTAGTTCTGTATTCATCAATGTGAATAATCATAATAGTCATATTCTTCTCTTCCCCAGTACGCAACCCTTTTCACACCTGTCTCTTCTACTCAGCATGTCCCTTAAGCTCTGCCTGAGCTCTCCCTCCCTGAATTGCAGCTTGAACATTCTCCAAGGTACTAAGTAATGTGGGGCACCTATTGGGTTCTCCACACTTGTTTTCCATATCTTGGGTATCATTGCCCTGTGTAACCTGACAATTAATGTCTTTAAAAACCCTTTTGCCCATGTATTTTGTCTTATTATTTTTGTTGTCTCAGAGAAGCAGATAAATATAAATTGTCTTGACTCCATCTTAGCCAGTAGTCCTGCCAGTAGAAGCAATTGAATACTCAATTGTTACTCAATCTGTATTTGGTGAATTCAATTGCTTAAAGTCCACAGCCTCTTGCCACAAAACACAGATGAAAAAAAAAAAATCCAACATACCTTATTATGCTTTGTGGTTGATATCCCAAATTCATAAGGAATTAAAATGACCACACACTAAGGCCATATAATAAAACAAAAAGTTTAAAAATAGTCCTGAATAAATATTTCTCAAAAGATGACATACAAATGACCAATAGGCATATGAAAAATGCTCAATATCACCAATAATCCAAGGGAACTGCAAATCAAAACCACAACAGGATGCCATCTTCCCCCAGATTTAATGGCTATTGCTTAAAAAATACAAGGAGAACAAATGTAGGCAGGGAGGTGGAACAAAGGGAACCTCTATCCACTGTTGGTGGGAACATAAAATAGTACAGCCATTATGGAAACCAATGTGTAGGATCCTCAAAAATTTAAAAATCAAACCTCCATATAACTCTCAATGCCATGAGAGGGATAGAGACACATTGATCAAAGGATAGATAATTATAGGTAGGAAGAATAAATTTCTAGAGATCTATTATACAGCAAGGTAACTCTAGTTAATGACAATATACAGATGGCCCTCAGTTTTCAATGATTCACCTTGCAATTTCTCAACTTCATGATGGAGCACAAGTGATACAAATTCAGTAGAAACTGTACTTAGATGTATAGTATTCAATAACTTACATGAAATAACACAAAATATTCAACACTTTATTATAAAGCAGGCTTGTATTAGGAAATTTTGCCCAAATGTTGACTGATATAACTATTCTCAGCACATTTAAAGTTGGCTAGGCTAGCTATCATGTTCTATAAGTTAGTATTACCTCCATTTTATATAAGATTTTATCAACTTACAATTCATTTACCTGGATACAACACTATCCTGTATCATGAAACCACTCTGTCATCTTCCTGAAAAAATTGGTAACTATGTGAGGTTATCATTTGTTAATTAGGTAACTTTAACCACTACATATTCATAATGTGTATGTATTTCAAAAAAATCATGCTGCACAGGGTCAAAACACCCAATTTATCTGTCAATTTAAAAATCCATTAAAAAATAATCTTTACAAACATAAAAATAAAATGGCAAGCAACCTCCCCAGCCTACATTAGTTACTAGGAAGTGCAAGAAAGTACCTCAAATATAGTGGTAAAATAGACCTGTTTCTCTCACAGTTCTGAAGACATGACATTAAAAATCGTGATGTTAATTTGTACTTATGATAGTTAGAATACCTTCCTTTTATTCTAACCATCAGCCCCTAGTATCGTGTATTGCTTTTAAAGTAAACACTGAGGTGTTTGTAGGGCATTTAATTTAATTACAATGGCTAAGATGCTTTTCTATAAAGGTAATTTCAGGCATCAGTTTTAGTTTAGAGATTCCTAAAAATGTTGCCAGGTTAAAAAAAAAGGAAGAAAGAAAAAACAAAAGTGATGCCAGGTATATAATTCTAATAGGCCCACAAGTGACATTTGACTGATGAACCAATACTGTTATTCCCACCTATGCAGAAGTCACTGGAGAGTTTCACTACTTATAAGCCAGAGAAAAAGAAAGAAGGTGCATGTCTGAATCTATAGATAATACTAAGATATCATCACTTATAAAGTGTGTCCTTGACTTAAGACATAATTAAAATGTGAAAGGTGTTTGACTCAAAATCATATAAATGTTGTGGTTTAGTTTGTTTTTGCTTTTGTTTGTTTTGTTGTTTTGTTTTGTTTTTGATATATGAATAAAAAGACATACTTGTGCACAATAAAAGAGATTGTTGTCCTAAAAGTAACCATTTATCTTGGCTAGAGAATTACCCCACCATCTACCCTATGAAATTGGCCCATCTCTTTAGTCCTCCACCCCCCCCATCCAGCCAGACTACAACCCACTGATCCACATTAGTTAGGGCGATGATATCTGGAATTAACTCAGAAATATCTGAGGCTAGGAATCTTTGTAGCCAAGTCACATTAATGGCATCATCTGACACATGGCGCTGAGATGTCTCATAGCTTTCATTTAGCTTCCCCTTTCCAAAGACTATGGGGTTTAATCCTGCTTCAGTTCCGCAAAATGCCCCAACGTCTTTCCAGTAAGCTCTTTTTTGTGGCTTAAGTCAGCCGGAGTTTATTTTTGTGGCCTGAAACCAAGAGAACCTTAACTAGCACGATGTCCTAAGAACATTTTCTTTCGGAAAGATATACAAGAAATTAATCTTAATTACCTCCGAGGAGTAAAGGGCCCTACGGGTCCTGAAGCTACGTAGGGAACTTTCTTTATTACCTTGTAATATTCTGTACCATTGAACGTTGTGTTGTTATGTTTGGTTTAATTTGGGATGTGCATTTTGGCACCATGAATATCTATCAATTGCATACTTTTCCAGCTAGGTTTAAAGTAGGTTTTTTTTTCTCATGGCTCACCCTTATTCCTACACTAGTCTGGACCCCTTATTTCAGGATCATGCAACTGAGTCTAGACCAGTTATGATATGGTCAACGATTTCATAGGTACCAAGAGTTCATTATCTTTGACTAGCTGAGAATTACTCTCATCATAAAGTGAATAATGATTTTATTATTTTGGTGTAGTAGATTGGAAGTGATCAAACATATTTCTGTTAAGTTGCCTATGCTATTGACAATAATACTTCTACTTTTTTTTTTCAATTTGGGAATCATTCTGGTTAACAATATCCCATTATGAAAAGAACATCAAACTTAGATGACTTAGTTATTAATAATTTCACATATTAAGGCGAATTTTTCTAAATTGGATTATCCAGGCCCTTAGGTTAAATAACCCTAACTGAACAAGTTGGGTGTTTGAATGGAACTGTGAAAATTAAGACAAGTGAGAGTTACCTAAAAACAGTATCCCAGTTCTTTCTTCTACTTCTCCCCCACCTCTACTACCTAGAAAGAAAAAAACTGATACAGTCAAAAAAAAAATCATCCCCTTGGAAAGAAATTAGCACAAAACAAGACAAATGGGCCAAATTAGCCATCTGTGGAATTATCCCATCCTGGGAGGTGATCTGTAAATGCCTTGTCAATGGAAGCAAAGGATTTCCAGTCCAGAGAAGGAGGAGGAAAACTAGACGGGTGTCTCATAATTATAAAGCCGTAAACTGTGCAGTTGTATTTTACCTTGCTTCAGATGATGTCATGGTGCTTTAGTAACTGATTTTAAAATAAGAATCAGAGAATAGGAATGCACCACTGTTTGTCCAGGACCGTCTGGAAAATCAGAACACCACCCAGGATCACTCTGATGCTACACAAGGGATCACAGTGTTTTACACATGCAACAGGTGTTTCCTAGACCAATGCACTTCATGGAAACGGGGTCATGAAGAGAGAAAGAAAGGAGGGAGGAGGAAAGAAAATAAAGGACAAATAAAGGAGAGAAGAGAAAAGGAAGAGAGTAGGGACAAAGAAAAGGGAAGCCAAGGAGGGAGAAGTGTTTACTTTGAATGTCATAATTTGGCCACTTAAAGTGTTAAAATATCATGGGGGCATGATCCTCTCCCCCCCCATCTGTTTTAATGGCATTTTAACTAATTTTCTCGTTAAAGAGTTTACATTGTTTCCTGGTGTGAAGTACGAAAGAAAGTTAAGTACGGAAGTTATTAGCTCATCCCTGCTTAAAATTCAGAATGTAGTCCTCTACCTCCTTTAGCATAATGTGGTTTATAGTTTAGGCTGCATTCCCTACTTCAGGGGCTTCACCTCCCAAATACAATTCTCCCCTGTGCCCTGGATTATGCTGATACTCCAAGTTCCCATAAAAACACCTTGCTTTTTCATATCCTAGAGTTTTTTCATACTCGACTTTATCTCAGCAGAATACAAGCCTGCCTGTCAACTCCCAATCATTGTTCCCTTTGTGTTGCTGGTGGGCTCAACCAGCAAGAAGGGTCCCAGCAAAATTTATTTTCTAGAATGACTCATAACCTTCCATAAGAGAATGATTTATGAAAATCCTATTGATATTTATCAAAAGAAATTTAGTCATCAAAGTACCTTCCTCTTCCCCATCTAAATACTTAGCTCCAAAGAATAGGCAACATCTAACATTCACCTGACTGTAACACTCTCTCATACATGTTCACGATAGACCCTCAAAGTCACTAGAATAAATGAATGAAGCAAGACAAACTACTGTCAGGAGAATTTACCCAAAACTTGAAAATAATACAAAATAGTTACTTTCTTCCCATTTTAGAATTCTGTAGGGATGGCTGTTAATTTACAAAGGATTAGCAGCACTGAGGATGATTCCTGTCCATAGTAACACAAATGAATTATATAAATTTCTATAGGTTGAATTCTCTTTTGAACCACTATTAACATCTTTTCACTTCTCTCTCTTGAATAAAATCATTTACATGTGCTCATTTTATATTTGCATGAGTCATGATTTTACTATTTTTGAAAATTATGCTTCAACACTAGAACATCTTATTGTGTCTGTGCATAAACTATCAAATAGCATAGGTTGAGTGAGTCCCAATAGAAGACAGGAAGTATTTTCTGTTAAATAACCTAATGTGACCACTGTATGTTAATACAGAAGTCAAATTAATATAAATGTTAATATCATAACATAAAACATAATAGAAAAATACAATAGAGTCTTCTGAAGTAGGTAGTTGCCAAGTTCAAATATGTGAAAAAAAAAAAATATATATATATATATATATAATATATAATATACATACACATATGTTTTAAAATGTAACCTGTACATTGTAGTCAATATATTTTCCATATAAGTGATTTCAAGTTTATAGGTTTCCACATCACAAGTATGTATCACACTCTATTAAACATGTAGTCATAAAGGCACAATGTTAACTCTGTTACTTAACTCGTTTAATCACTGTTACTCATTCTTGCCTGTTATTTGCTTTTCTATCATTCTTCCTAGCTAAAGCCTATGTATCATCCCCTTGCCAGACTTGGTCCCACTCATTCAAGGGGAAATAAGAAACTTTCCAAATAAAAGCAGCTGAACAGACCACATGAAACAAAACAAAACTCCAAATTTAATGGTCCATTACTCATAGTGAGCTGATGATCCACGGAGATGACTGACCAGGTAACTGGGTTAACTAGCTGAAGGGAGAGGTTTGCTAAGTTGATGAAATATTCCATTGAACCCTTTCTTCCCCCCATACAGACTCAGGCCCAGCCAAGACCTTTGCATTTAGTAGGGCTGCTCAACAAATCTCACTTTCCCAAAGCCAGTAACCATGGATTCAGCATCTATTCACATGGTCCCTGGAGCCATGTGATTCATTACCTGTACAAGTGTGAGTTTCTCATGGAAACATGGAATTTCAGAGAACTGGGAGTACACACGCTCCCTAAGATTGAAGTTCAGATTCCCTTTAAGAGAAGGACATTGCAAGGTCACCCATTTGCACACAAGTTTTTTTTTTTTTTTAAGCATATCACTTCTTAAAACACATATGTGATTAGAACTTTATCCTATTTTTCTCCCTTTCTTAACTGGCATTCCATATGAATGGGAAAAAAAATCAAAGTCATTCTCTCACAAAAGTCCACATTGAAGTATATTTAAGTGTCAGATTAAAACTAACAAAAGACAGGAAGCTGGGAGTTAAGACCTTAACTCAGTCCTGAACTCACACTATTGTGCCTAGGTAAGAAGGGGTCAGGAAAGAACTCAGGGTCAGAATTCACTGCTTCTGTTTCCTTTCACTGCTGAGATATTAAACTTCAAAAAAATATTAAATTGACAAGAAATCCCCAAGTGCCCATAACCCATACAGGGTGGTAATCTGTGCATATCTCTAGCTTTGAAAGACATGTTTCAACCTTACACCTTTCCAAAATTAGAAAAACATCTGTTACTTTTGGTAAATTCCCTTTTCTATGTGTCTGTTTTCTGGCTGTACTGAGACCTTTCCCTTTCATGAAATTAAATAAATAAGAAACAGGAAACATCTCAGAAGTAGAAAAAGCAGGGATTCCTTATCAGATAACAAACAGCAACTTATTTTGTTTTAGCATTCTCTTATAAGGAAACCATTATACACATATTTGAGCTTAATTTTCTAATCTAGCATGACCTCCAATATAAAGTATGATTCTGTTTCCTCTTGGTCATGTTCTAAACTCATCCTTCAGCAACAGTTGCAAATGTCTTTAGGGGATTTGCAGGTAGAGAGTGAACCTCCTCTGCAGAGACAGCCTGCCATTGGGATCCAATGCAAGTTTATCTAGGTTCTTTCACCCAAGTGAGGAGATAGACATTACTTAGGTATATATGTGAATCCTCTGTTTACAAAAAAGAATATATTTTATTTTTTGTACAATGGTAATTGATAGTTGGCTTCTGTGATCCATAATATTGCTAAGGAAATTGGCGACAGTTATTAAGATGCAAGTACCTGACCAGGATAGGGGAATAGCGAATAAGACTTGGTAGTGCAGGGGCTGTGTGGGGGTGGTGACATCTAAATAATATCTCAAGGGTATGGGGTTAATTTCTGAGGTGATGAGAATGTTGTAAATTTGACTCTGGTGATGGTTGCACCTATGTCTGAAATATATAATCAAAACCATTGAGCTGTAAGTTGTATGTTTAAATGAGTAAGTTGTATTATGTGTGAACTTATCTCAATAAAGCGGGTACTTAAAACTTGAGAGAGAGAGAGAGAGAGAGAGAGAGAGAGAGAGAGAGATTACAAGCACCACATACAACAAGAAGTGTTATGGGAGAAACTCTCAGAGCTCTGACAACTGGTAGCCCCTAGGATACTCGTAATGTTCCAGACTTAAGCAGATTCCTATTTTCACATATGAGAATCTGTGGTTGACTAACTGTGCCTGCTAGTCCAAATCTTGTGAATTTCAGAGCAAGCCTGCAACCACCCTCAAAGGGGAACCGATCCTCCTTTCACATTGTTTTCTTATGAAATACTGACTTACTTCTTACTGAAACTTTCTGATTATCCTGATATTTGTCATTTTTATCCCACATTGTCACTCCTACTGCTACTATAAAGAAGGGCTTTGCATTACTAGAACCTATTTCAATAAGAAATAAGTTTTGTCTCCCTCAGTGAGATTTAAAAAAAAAAAGAAAAAGAAAAAGAAAACTAGATCAATAGATGAAGAGAAAGACAAAGACAAGAAGGAAAAAAGGTATAGAAAGTGATCATTTATCATCCAACTGGTTGAGTTTTAAGAGCAAAAAAAGGACAGGACAAATGAGAAACTGGACTGAGAACAAGGACAAGAAGTGCACACTGGGGCCATCACATGGATGTAGGAGTTTTCCCTTAAGGTAAAGTTATAAAACTTTTTGGCTTGACTTTTAGGCATCTGTATTTAAGGAAGCAGTGGGGATATAGATGGTTTTGAGCTGCATGGTGCCTGGATGCATTGTGCTTTAGAAAGAGCTGTGCAGAATTCAGATGCAGGATGGATTTGAGAAGCCCCAAGGAAACAGATATTTAGATTATTACACTAGATCTTTGAGAGGTGTTTGGGGCTTAGCCTGAAGATAGAACAGAAGGAATGTGAGGATTTATTGATGTACAATGAACAGACTTCTACAACTTAACAGATGTGGGAAACCTCATATTCATAGACAGGGTGAATCAGAGGTGTTTTTTTTAAATTTTTTTAGTAACTGATTGATGCTTTTAGAAGTATTTTTAGGGAAATGTGAAGTTAAAAGTTAATGTGTGCAAGTTCATTAACTAATCACAATATATTCTTCAGACCTTCCCTTTAAGAAACAGACAACCATATTTCAATGTAATAACTACCAAAAATGGGATGGGCAAGAAACTGAATCATAAGAATTTCCTCTGATCAGATCTGGATCTGTTTTTGAGTCTTGCTCACTCCATATGTGGCTCTGTTATTCATAGAAAATATCTGACCTTTTATGGGTTACATCATGGATTTTGAGTCTCTGAAATAGGTGTGTTCCTTCCTCACTATGCCCCTTAGTATTTGCAGCTCCCCTAGCATAATGCTCTTCCTGTCCAGTTTACGTGAGCAGCTCTTTCTCATTGCCTCTGTAAAGCTCTCTCAGAGAAGAGGCATACCCTACCAATAAGCACTTGTCTGTTTATTCCTTGAAGCAGTAATAACCTTGTCTGTTTATTCCTTTATTCCTTGTCAGCCAAGGTGTAACCATGTATCCTGGTTCATCCAACAACACATAAGCAGAAATTCATTGAAATGGGAATTCAACAAAAGATTTTACATCTCTGGTGTTGTTAAAAAAAAACAACTGACACATTCTTTTTCTGCTTTCTTTTTCAACCCACCTTGAACACCATTATAGTTTTGAAAATGAACAATGAACAAGTCATTTTGCAGCCATGTAGTAACCAATGAGAGAAGGAAAGCCAGCACACTAAGCTGTGAAAGATGTGATAAGTGGGTCATTTTTAGCACTACCTCAGCCCTATAACTAATTTTATCCTTCCTAGCGTAAAAGATAAATAAATGCCTTCTTTCCAAGCCCCTATGACCAAGTTTTTGCAGTTATTGTTTTTGTGTTTTTTTAATGATAAAAGTCACATTGACACATTATCAGTTATCTATTGCTGACTAATAACAATCCTGCAAATCTACAGGTCACCTGGGCAGTTCTGCTACTCAGAGCTAGGCTTCTGCTGGGCTCTGCAGGCATTTTGGGGTCACTGGCAGGCAGATTTGTATCCATGTATTAAAGAATAGACTAGACACGGATACAGCAGAATTTTTTTTTTAAAGTAGAGGGTATGAGTTTCCAACATCACTTCCACCATGTCTTATAATGCAAAACAAATGACTAGGCCAAATCCAGTATAGAATGGAGTAGAGAACTGGAGTCCTTATTGTGCAAAATCTATCACATAATCATAGAATATGAGAGATGCAAGACAGGGAATATGTGTTTACTTGTACCTCTTATATAGGAAGACTTCTCTAAACTTATTTTTACCTAAATGTTTTCTCTGTTTAATTCACAGGGCTGTTGGAAGAAACTTTTATTTCTAAGTCCACAGTAGATTAAATGGGAGGTCTTTAGAGGTGCAAGAAAACAGATGCTATATCACAAGCTGAATTGATTCTGGTATTACTATATCTTTGGATGCACACGTGTGGGAGCAAAGTTTACACCCATCTTCAGGGACTTTGGAAGAAGACAAGGAAGGAAACTGATTGTGGAAGAGCTTCAATTGCCAGCTGATGTTTGAAAGCTGAATTAACACAAGGTGATCCCTATTCTTGCCACCCAGTAATGGCTGTGTATTCTCAGTGGATAGTACACTGTATTTCAGTCATCTACTTGGGGTAATACTTGTCTTTTCTTGGAAGCAAAGCCTTTCTCCTGATCTGTATAGGATTTTCCAGGACCAATTTAGATAAACCACCTGCATTGTTACACAGAATAATAGTTACAGAAGCTTAGGAAACATGTGAGATGTGAGATGACATGTTACCTTCCCACCCCCCGAAAAAAAAACATTGCTCACATTAAGCAAGTTGGAATTAGACAGAATTATATCCACTGTCTCAGGAAGAAAAAAAAAAAAAAAAAAA
>NW_026000026.1:32939985-32948002 GCF_001458135.2 Marmota marmota marmota
AAAAAAAAAAAAAAAAAAAAACAATGAACACTCTACTCCTGATCCATGATGTCAGGGACCTGATAGATGCTTACCAGTTGTTTTTGTTTTATTTTGTCTTGTTTTTTTCTTCTTGGATACACAGCCAAACTAAATCCCTGGGCCACCCGGCATCTAGGGAAAGACAAGTGATAGGGTTTTGCCATTGGAATGTGAATGGAAGACATCCCTTTGGATATTATGCAGAGTTCAGCAAAGCAGAGCCTGTAGGTTAAATTTTGCCACAGTTGCCTGACTTTGTAAATACAGTTCTGCTGGACGACAGCCACCCAAATTAATTTATGTATTGTCTATGGCTCCCAGTGCAGTGTAGCAGCAGAACTGAGTAGTTTTAATAGAGCTAAAAATATTTACGATTTTTCCCATTAGAAGTCGTCCAAAAAGCTTAAAATATTTACTACTTGTCCCATTACAGAAAATATGTTGACCTTTGTTTAAGTCATATTAGAATTAGATGGTGCTTCACTTTTTCTTTTCCTTATCTGCCATCTGTCAGACCAATTTTGAAGCCTTGCAGAGGCCTATAATAAAAACACTTAGATTTCTGAAAAAATGTTTGACATAGAGGTCCCCATCCATATATAACAGGCCCGTTTCCAACTCCACATTGACCATGAGATTGGGGAAAAGAAAAAGCAAATAAATAAATAAACACTGTGTTATATTACAGTACTGAGATTTGGGCATTGTTTGTCTGAGTAGTTAACATCACTTACCCTGACAAATATAAATGGGTAAAACAGAGTATTTTATACAAATTCTAAATTTAAAAATTGAATAACTATAGCCCAGAAACATGACCATCCAAGCCTGGAAGAGACAAAAGTAGGTTCCATTTCCTCTGATATTGAGACGAATTGGCAGAGAATTACCAGAGAGAAATTCCATCACCCCCTTCAAGGTTCTGTTCATGTGACACGACTTAAGGACAATTAAAATTTTGAGTCCAAAAGGACATTCACTTGCAGACTTGTGACTAATGTCTGCCTGATTGTTTATAATATTAAAGTCTGCCTTTTGTTGATCAAGTGTGAGCATTCTGGATATTCATTAGTTACTCCTCATTAGGAAAGACTTTTTATACCCTTTTCAAAAGAAGACTAGATAAATAAGCCAGAGATGTATTGTTATTCTCTCAAGACAACTAGAATCCCAGGCACCTATAACAGAAGGCTATGAAAAATAAAATAAAGGTAGATAGTTTTTGGAAAAGTGAGCAACTACCTAAATTTGCCCCATCATTGAGTATTTGATATGAAATTGAGATATTCTAATGAAACATTAGGAACCTAGCAATTACCTTGAACACAGAGGGCAAGATATTCTTCCCATCTGCACTGTCCTTTCTCCTTCCTCTGTCTTCTCACTTCCTCTTCACCATGAGTCACTTCCCCTGAGAATCCTTCAGATCCATCCCAGGTCCATCCTTTTGTCTTCTGTAACCCCTGTAAGTAATAAATGGCTCAGGAAATCTTTTACTATAGTGCATTGCAAGTATAATTTTACACATCTGTCTCTCTGACCAGGCTTCAGGCCACGGCCATTCCCTGGCACCATTTCTGGAATACAGAACATGCTCACTAAATATTTGTAGAATTAATGGGAAACCGCTCTCTAGGCCAGTGGGCTTCCAAATCTGGTTAAGACTTAAAATGACTTCAGGAACACGTAAAAATATGGATTCCCAGAACTCCTGAATCAGAGTCCCCAAGGGGTAGGACTATGAAACTACATTTTTAACCAACTGATTGTGGAACATTGAGTCCTATGCTCCAGTCATCCTAACCAGGAAATCTTCCCAATCCCGGGGATCTAGTCCAGTGTTAGTCCTTTTTTTTATGCTTCTGCCAGAGTCTCCTGGCTGCCACCAATGGAGCCGTCCTCCTCCCCCATCTCTTCCACCCTGCTCTTCTGCCTCATCTGGGGCCCAGAGCAATGAACTCAGCTGATTATGCATTAACCTCTAGAATCATGAACCAATATATACTATTCCTCCTGAAGTTGTTCTTGTCAGGTATTTTGGTTACAGCAAAGCAAAACTGATTTGAACATTCTATGGGTTCTATGCTAAAATTAGATAGAAGTGAGGAAAAGGTTGAAGCAGGGTGCCATGGGAGTGAGGTGGAGAACATCGTTCTTTCGTTCATTTAGTAACAATGATTAAGCAGCTCCATGTATCAAGCATAGCTGTGGGCCTTGGGGGGACTAGGAAAGAATCCAAGGGAAGAGAATTCCTGCCCTCATGGAGTTTGTACTTCAGGAAGTTAAGGAAGATAAATAAGTACACATTATAATGTGTTTTAAATAAGTTCTCACAGGAAAAAAATTCAACCAGGAAAGAAGAGTTAGAAAGAGTTTAGAGAGGGTCCAATTTTGAGTACAGCAGCCAAAGAAGGTCATGGTGAGATGACATGGTGGAAAGATCTGAAGGAAATGAACAAGAGAACCAAATCTGGGGAAAAGGCATTCAAGGAAAAGAGGAAGTGAATAGATCCTAAGTTAGGAATGTTCCTGGCAAGTTTGAGAAGCAGGCAATCGATCAGCATAGCTGAGGTAGAATGAGTGAGGACACGAGTGACATAAAAGAGAACCCCAACGGCTAGAGAGACCCCGTCACACAGGGCTTTGGAGGCCATCGTTAGGTCTTTACTCTTCCCTGTATGAGGAACGCCGCTGGAAGTTCCTAGGCAAAGCTTCTGACTCAACTTTTAACATCATCATTGTATGTCATGGTTTGGATATGAAGTGTCCCCCAAAAGTTTCCTGTGTTAATACAGTAATGTTCAGAGGTGAAATGGGAGAATGAGAGCTATAACCTAAAATCAATCCATCCCAGTTTGGACTTACTCGGTGGTAACTGTAGGCAGGTGGGGACGTAGCTGGAAGAGGTAGGTCACTGGAGGCCCTTCCCTGTGGCCTCTCCCACTTCCCTCTCTCTGCTTCCTGGCTGCCACCAATGGAGCCGTCCTCCTCCCCCATCTCTTCCACCCTGCTCTTCTGCCTCATCTGGGGCCCAGAGCAATGAACTCAGCTGATTATGCATTAACCTCTAGAATCATGAACCAATATATACTATTCCTCCTGAAGTTGTTCTTGTCAGGTATTTTGGTTACAGCAAAGCAAAACTGATTTGAACATTCTATGGGTTCTATGCTAAAATTAGATAGAAGTGAGGAAAAGGTTGAAGCAGGGGAGACTGTTAAGAAACTGTTGTCCTAATTCCCACATGAGATGACAGTGGGTGAGACCAGGTGCTACAAGAGAGGTGGTGCTTCAGATCCTAGTTGAAAGGAAGAACCAACCGTTTATGCTTATCATTCAGATATACAGGAATAGAGAAAGGAAGAGAAGAGTCAGAGACAACTCTAAAGTTTGCGGCTGAGCCACTAAAAGGATGGCTTTGCCATTAATCCAGATATGGAAAATAGAAAATTGAGAAGATAGGGTTGACACACCCAAGGGAAGATCTCATCAATCCATGCATTTCTTCCTCTCTGATCTTCTCTGGTTTTGATCCACAGAGATCTAACTCAAACCTCAGTTTTCTAAGGAAAGGGATAATTGCACATGTTTGTAAAAATTACACATGAAACCATAAGACTATCAAGTGAACATTATCGTTAGGTAAACGTAAAAATCCAGGGATGATGCCCATTGACCCCAAGAAAGGCCTTTCATTAGACCTTGAAAAAGCAAGTGAAAGGAAACATGAGTCCACAGCACCCTTAGGGTTCTTGGACCACAGGAGAACAGGTTAGATATTTTGCAAGTAAATATAGTGCCCTTTCTGGAAAGCTTCTGTTTGCTAAACTTTCGAAAATGAAACATCAGTCATTAAATCATAACTTAAAGGAACATGAAGTAACAACTGACCATGCATACCTACCTGTTCTTATCCAGGAAGTAAAAGCATTACGTGCAGCTAGAGAAACTATGGGTTTCAGAATATCTGAAACCAAATAGATTTCCTTTTTAAAGAAACCAGAATCCGTTCTCCCAACCCATCTCCCACTTCCATCCCATCTTGCAACCACCACCTCTGCCCTCCTTCCCACCGGTCAAATCTTGGTAGAAACAGCTGTCACCACAAAAGTCATACTGGTAGGACAGCCAGCTGGCTCTGTGACTCACAAACAAACTAACCTTTGGACTTTATTTTGAGCAAAGGGGCTTCCTAGCCTGTGTTCTTTGCGGCCATCTATATTTTTGCTCTTGGGTAAATAAACACCAACTCAAATGTCATATTGAATCATATTGTGGGTGTTCAAGGTCATTACCTATCATTGCTTTTTAACATTTTTTCTTTCTTAATCAAAGTCTTTTATCTCTTGATAGCTTTGCTAATGAAGGTGCAGATCTTCATTAAGTTTAAGTAGCCAAACTCCTGTTTGAGATTTTGCTTCTCTTAGAGGAAGAGGTGTGAACATTGTTTTTTTTTTTTCATTAACAATTTAATGACCCTTTCTCAAAGGGTAGGCAGAAGTCACAGAATTAACAGATGACATAATACGGTATTTATAAATTTTAAGAAACCATCAAATATATGTGTTGCAGCATAGCACCATCTACTGACTAAATAGGGAAAGAATGTAAAGAGAGGGAGGGAGACAGGATGTGAAGGCTATGGGGGAAGGAGACAGGGAAAGGAAAATAAAAAGGAAGAGAAGAAAATGACTTTGGATTTCTTCTAGTTCAATTCCTCATTCCAAAGATAAAGAAACTGATCTCAGAAAGTTTGTTTGAATTCATCAAGAGCACAACAATTCTCAAATCTTCAATTTATAAAAAAAAATCACTATCACATTTACAAAGCTTAAAAATTAAGTAGCCACTGTAATATTTGAGAATAGACATATAGATCAAGGGAACAGAACCGAGACTCCACATATACGTGGAACAGCATGCTAAGTCCATTATTTTTTTAGCAAGGCCCAAAGCCAATTCCATAGAGAAATGATAACTCTCAATAAGTTGTGTTGGGCCAATTATGCAAAACAAATGCAATCTCAATTCATACTTTACACCTTTTTGAAAACAAATATCATAAGCCCAAATAAAAAACATAACTACAAAGTTTCCAGAAGAATACATAGGAGAAATTCTTTGGGACTTGTATTCAAAAAAATCGTACACTATTGCTTATAATGCAATATCACCACACTTAGTCCTTGAATAGGCAAATGATAAACTATGGCCTAAAGAATACCACTCAACAATGGACATAAAGAAACTACTGATTCAACTAATGACAAGGATGACTTGAACACAAATGTATCATGCTAAGTGAAAGAAGTCATTCTCAAAGGAGACCTACATTCTGCACTATTCTATTTAATGGCATGTTGGAAAAGTGAAAACCATATCCTAAAGACAGAAAAGAGATCAGTGGTTGCTGGGACAGAGGAGATGCTCACTACCAAGGAACAAAGAAGAATGTAGCGGGGAAATAGGAAATGGTTCAGCGTTGCGACTGAAATGGTGATTATAGGACTCTCTGCATTTATCTAAACTGTCAGAACTATACAATGGAAAGAGTGGATCTTACTGTACATGAGTATAACAATAAATACTATAAAGTATAATTACCCTGTCCAGAATATAACATACACACACACACACACACACATATTTTAAAGATGGGATTAAAAGTTTTCTACATTGGTGCACACCTGTAATTACAGCAGCTCAGGAGCCTGAGGTAGGAGGATCAAAAATAAGCCAGCTTCAGAAACTTAGAGAGGCCCTAAGAAACTTAGTGAGACCTTTTCCCTAAACAAAATATAAAAAGGGCTGGAATGTGCCTCAGTGGTTAATCACTCCTGGGTTCCATCCCTGGTACCAAGTTAAAAAAAAAGCCTAATCTTACACATGATTTGTTTATACTAATCAATGTTCTTAAAAGGAAGTGCTTGCTAAATAAAATGGTCACTGACTTCTGCTTCAAGTATTCCCTATTCCAAAATATTAAACTCTTAACTGGCAAATTTTAGTGCAATAAGAATATTTTTGTTATTTGTGTTTGAATGACCAAAATAGATGGCAAAGAATATATTTAATGCATTTAAATTTATATAAAGTCAACTTTCAATGTGAATTTTCATCTTTATTAAATGTCTTTAGAAATTTTTCTGGTAGCTGATATAATAGAAATAAGTAAATACATATCTCTTTCTTTTGAAGCTACACATTACATTCTCATCTGCCTTTATGGATCCATACACTTGTACTTATACCTCAAGTGACATCTCTTCCCTAAAGAGAAGAAGTCTAATGTCACAACCTATAAGCAGAACATTTATTGTGTTGGGTTTATGATGACAGTGGTAAGGTCAACCTAAGCAAGAGGATGGTAAATATTGAAATATCATTTCTGTACTATCATTTGCCTCTGTCATGATTTGATCACTGCCTCTCCTTAGATCCCACCCAGATCCAGAGGGATATTGGGCCATTAAAACTCATTTATCTTAAAAAATATTTCACATATATCTGTCATGTAAGGTATTGTGCTAAAAGAAAACTAAGGACATTGTGGAGAATAAGAAGATCAAGAACCTATCCTACATCAGCTATTTTAGCAGGACAGACTAGATGTATGAAGTTAGAAATGATGAGGAAATAGGATCAGAAATGGGGAGGGAAGCTTCAGGAACATAAGAGGAAAGCGAGGTCACAAAGCAGGTTGGAATGGTACATAAGGGAAACAATTATGAGCACATGAGCATTAAGTTGTTTGATGACTAACCTCTTCTAACCAGGTTGATTGGAGAATGTGAACAATAAAAGAATATACTAAGACCAAAGCTGTCAAGACTTAGAAGTTTCCAGTTGTACCTGATCCTGTAATTCAAGCTTTACTACATTATAAAAATGACATTTATAGGGAAAAAAACCACCCTGTAAAACTTTTAAAAAATACAAATTTAATTGATTTGTTGATATCCAATGGAAGTAATCTGATTGATGCTAAGTAGAGAAAGGAGACAAATCTTATTTAGAGAAAATTGTATCCCTAAATGGTCTAATTCATTTATCTTTATTTACATTATTAAAATGACTTATACTACCCAAATAAATTCTCCCAGAAGGTTGTCAGTTGGAATAAAAGCACAATGTGTTAGTCTCTATCATCTTTTCTGGTTCTGGAACCTGATATATTTGGAGGTGAAACCTGACAATACAGGTTTTTGGTAGAGGTCATTTTGGAAATAGTTACCTCTTACTTCTCATGAATTTTCTGCAATAGAAACACATCTCTTGACCACCGAGTCTTGCTGTTTCTTTCCACAGAACTTTGCCATTCATAGAAAAAGAACATTCATTATGACTCCAAATCCTCATTTGTATTATGCACTTGAGTAATTGCTCTCATCAGTCATATAAAAGTCTGAAGATGTACGTGAAATTACTTAACCAGTAGCTTAAATGGTTAGGTAAGCAATCCCTCAAACCTCAAAACCTACAATAAAACGAGGGCTAAAATGTCTCAAACCTAGCCATATTTTTGATCTGTGCCATTTTTTAAGGTAGAGTTTCAATAAATATTATTCCTTTAACATGCCATAAATTCACTTCTCTGTAGCTGCAATGGCTTAGTCACAGTTTTACAGTGCTCAGTTTTTGTGAATTTGTCTATCTTCAACCATCAGTCTTTGCCCTTCCACCATATTCATAATAAATAATTCAGAAATAGTGTCTCCATTTTTTCTTTGAAATTATTTTCATCATTGTTTTTATTTTTCTCCTCTTTTTTATTTCAGGTCTCCTTTAACCCTCATCATCTAAATATAATTTTGATATTTAACTGTGATACTGACTTAACTAATAAACTAAGAATTCTGGTTTTTTTTGAAGGAGCAGTCTAACAGTTTAAAGTCATGATCAAAAAAGCAACCTGGCTGACATAAAAGGGTTTAAGAATTTTTTTTAAAAAGCCATTATTTTGATTGTTTCCTCAATGAACTGAGCAATAATGGGG
>NW_026000026.1:32949487-32956198 GCF_001458135.2 Marmota marmota marmota
GGGGGGGGGGGGGAAATGTCTTCTTTGCATGTCCCTATAATATTCTTCCAAATCCTAAAAAGCTAGACACGTCGGGGCCTTATTTCTCCTATGCAGTAATGCACGGGTTGCTCTGAGATACTCTTTCTTGTGAACATTATGTTGCTTCAGGTTGTAGGAAGTACTCTTCTAAGTCCTTGGAGTGGGTCTCCTTCATTAGAGTCTTGAAAAACAGAGCACAACATCCAAAATACCCACAATGCAACATGAAGCAATTATCACTGCTGACATGCAAAGTGAAATACACTCACTCCATTTACCACATGTTCCTGCCCAAGCTAGAAATCAATCAGTATCTCTCTTCCTCTCTTTTATTTTTATAAGCCAACAGAGAAATGCAAGATAAAGTCTTGCCATCTATGTTTATTAGCCAAGTGGTGTGGGAAAAGACAAGAAAAGGGTGAATTTTTTCAGATTATTCAATGTTTGCTTTGGGTCCTTACCAATAGCTCTTGGAAATTAAATCAAAATCATAACAGGTTCTGCCATTCATGAATAGTGCCAGAGAAGGCTCAGCATCATCTTCATAATGGTTGCAATGCACCTTCTACATTAGATATCACAGAATCCTGGTTAGGTTGAAGGAAACTCACTGATAAAGGGCAAATTCTTCTTACCCTTCCCATGTGGAAGCCATTGTTACTGTGTTCAAGACCACATCTTGTTAATTTTTTACTTTTGGTTTGGTAATCAAGTTCATTCAGGTGCCAATGTCCTCTTCACAAAACTGTTTTGAAGAATTGACTAGTCTTGAACCTGTATGTCACTATCCTTAAGTCCCACTACAACTAGGAACTTCCTGTGGAGGATGAAATGTTCACGTCCCTTGAGATTCCTGTCTTCGACTCCACATCTACAAGTCTCCACTTGCACTATAGTGCTTCTTAGAAAACTGGTCACAAGAAGTGCCTGTTACAAGGAACATGGCTGCATTCCATTCAGAGGCACTTGGATTCCTAGGCATGGCTACAGCCCATCCTCCCACTTTAGTGGGATTTTTATACCTGTGATTCCCTTTAGTAGGATGAACTGGAGTTATTAAAACTACTTTGCTGTCCAAAATGTCAGAAGTGTCCGGAGGTTTCTAGTCTTTAAGGGTGATCAGCTAGCATGCTTTGCTTGATATTGAAGGATTTTTCCAAGATAAAAGATTTTTAGTACTAAACACAGGACAGTCCCTGACAAACCAGGGTGGTTGGTCACCTAGTTTACCCCCAACATTCTTAATAAACAGCCATTAGCCAATAGTGGACTATGAAGCAACATCAAAGCCAGCTCCCTTAAGTTGGGACAAACTCTAAGAAGAAACTGTGCCTGGGGTTTCTTGAGGAATCCAGTTGAGGATGGGATTTCCCTTGCTTATTATTTCCCATTCTGTGTCAGGTTGGGACTCTCACTTCTGTTTCCTGAAAGGACTTCCTTCATAAATTACATGGACCCCCATTGTCATCTGCATAAAGATCTTTTGGGGATCTGCACTAAAGACATCTGCATCTCCATGAGTGTTAGAAAATAGTACTAAAATCTACAAGGCAGTCACATATTTTATTATCACTAAACTTTTAGTTCCTCTCCTGAATCCAAATTGATAATAGAAAAACTGTTGGGTAGAAAAGTTGCTCATCTTAGTGAGTTTCCCTTCCTTGTCTCCATAGCCTGGAGGTGATAAATATGATAGAGATGGAAGAAGACCATGAAGGTTTCACTTATGGGCAAGGAAACAGTAAAAGGAGGAGTATGGAATTTAAATAATAAACCCATGATCAAGACATGATTAGTTTTCAATAGTGTGGATCAAGGAATATTTTTCCTGAAATAAGAATAAATCTCCAGTACATTTTTAAGAAAATATTTTGTTTTGCTCTGATCATAGTAGATTTATATAATGTTTACATATACTTAAAAAATATTTTTCTGAAACTGTAACTCAATAAAATATTAACCTGGACTGGAATAATCCCTTTAAAAAAATATTTTAAAAGATCCTTCACTTACTTGCTCTTTCTTTGAACCACTAAATTACTATACAGTGAGGAGCAATTTGCAATAATTTACCAAAAAAAAAAAGTAATAAGGTAGCTGTATACCCTGTGTGTTTGTTTTAAGGAAAAGGGTTTCCCTTTCAGGACCCCACGAATGTACAAGGTTCAAACAAAGTGCGGGGTGCTAATGAACAGACTGTTTTCCTGTGCAGGGCCCCAGCACAGAATGACTTCATTCAGGACTACTGCTCGCGCATGGAAAGTGTTGGTAAAAAATCCCACAGAGTTCAGACGACCTTTTCCTAACTTTCTTTTTTTTTTCTTTTTTTTTTCCCCTTGTTTGTCTTTCGGGTCTAAGCCAGGGATAACATAAATATTCATCAGCTGATATTTGCAGTAGCTGTGAAGTTATGAATGAGGCCATGCGGCTTCTCTCCTATGCCTTCTACAGAGTGGCAGCCTCTCCACTCAACTTCCAGCCAAACGACACTTTCTGAAATCCCCAGAGTGTACCAGTAGGCTTTTCAAATTCAGTCCTTTTTTTTTTTTATTCCCCCCTTTAATGCTCAAAGCAGTAATGCTGTCTGCTTAATGTTTACCCTGGGATTATATAAGAAGAAAAAGAAAAACATTCTTTTGCCAAGCTTTAAACTTTCAAATGCCTTGACGTAACAGGCAAATGTGTTAGCAGCCGAAAATATTGGTGATATATATCAATGCATATGACTGTTGCAAGGTTACTTTTTTATATCAAACACTACACAGATAACTGGAGCGTGTATTGTGTGAAGAACAGAGAAAAATAACCATACCTTTGATCTTTTTCTTCTGCTTTGTTAATTATCTGGACAGGTGTTGGAGATGTTGCAAAACACTTTAAAATAGGTAACTTCAAACAAGTTCTCAGTGTTCAGACATGAAAGAAAGACAGATGGAAAGTGAGAGAAAAAAAACTTGGGCCAATCCCATAAGGATAGGAAGGAGTTGGTCTTTCTATAATCCAGATTTCCTACAAATCAGGGCTTTAGAATCTGGAAACTTTTTATTTCTCAGGGTCTCACTCAAATAAAACTTAGTAAAAGGTTAGATGTGAATGGAATCAGGGGACTGTGTGGCAATAAATAGCCCACAGCTAATTCATCCATCCAATCCCCAATGGCTCATAAATATAAATAAAATGTGTTTTCATAGAGGTAGAATAAATGTACACAATATTTTCCTTTTGATTCTGCTCATTAGTGTGTTTTATTCAAAACTTGATGTTTGGTCTTTCCTTGTCTATGCTGTAAGTAAACTGGGTAGATCAAGAACTTGAGGATCATTTATAAAATGTCTTACTACAAGTACCATACTTGGAAGACTTTTCTTGGAAGTGTTCTGTATTTATGAATTTTAAATCACAATTGCAAATCAAGATCTCTTATAATCACTTTTCTGTATTTTTACTGGGTTTAGCCATCTTTCCCATACCTGACAGTGGAAATAATTGTCTAAAACCACCAAACCATAGAGATGGAGAGAAGGTCTCAGGTGTTCAAATAAGGACCAGATCCAGGCCTGGCAAGAAACTGACTGGAACAGATACTCATGGCTGGATTCCTGTGTCTGTCTCCATCCTGGAGTTAAGCTTTGCTAGAGCCAGAATGAAAGCCAGAGGTAAGTGCTCAACTGTGTTCTCCCAGGCTCCAGCCCTTACCAGAACGGGGCCTGTTGAAGAGCTAATTGGAGGGAATCAAAGGTAACAAACTTCTGTAAGAAAAAAACTCAAAAGTAGACAGGAATGATGGATTGTCACACATACCCAGAGATATTTGAGAGACCAGCTGAGTTAGTGTAGGCGAGAACACATTTCCTCTCTCCCTTTTCCTTGCCCAATAATGAGCATTCTGACATGGAAGTAGCAGAGAGCAGAATTACTTATTGACCTTCTCTTTGAAACTTGATTTTTTTTGTTTTGTTTTTTGTTTTTCTAAATCACATCAGATCTCAATGTCATAAAGTATTCCAGTTAGATACTTCTTACTCTTATTTTTTTTTTTGTCAGGAAAAAAAAAGTAAGTTGATTCAATAGTGCCCTATACAATCTTGTATACAAATGATTCTATGTTTCAATCTTAGGCACAACCAGGCTGTTTTGTGTGTGTGTGTGTGTGTGTGTGTGTGTATTTGCTTATTTTTCTTTGTTTTTAAAGGATTACTTACATGTGAAAGACCACTTCCTATGTCCTAGCATTTCTTACATCTTTCTGGCTTCTCTATAAATACTGAATTTTCCTCACAAATACCTCATTTATTCAAGTATGAAGCTAGAATATTAAACAATTCAAGAAGACTGCAGATCTTTTGAGGCATATTTCAAGTAGACTCACACTATTCCATCAACGTGGCCCAAGTAATTTATAGTCTAAATCAGGAGATTTTGAGCATGAATGTGACGTTAATTATTATGGGAGAACAAGTATAAAGCTGGGACTCTTATGGACCAACTGGAGCATACTATCACTGGCAATATGTTGCTTTTCTCTAAGGCAATTTAATGCCATATTACTTGGAGGCTGACAACTGCTATACCCAGTCTTCATTGATATGCCCAAATGGCAGTGCATTCTCCTAAAGTTACCTAGGAAATATCAACTTCCTTCTCCTTGATAATTTTTTTAAAGCATATCACATAAACAACTTCATGCTCTCTCTTTAATGCAGGACCCACACTATGTCAAGAAAAGTAAAATAATGGGTGATTAGATCAGTTATTTCCATTGCTTCTGAGAAACTTCTCAGTGCATTCTGGGTATCCAGAGTTGGATCTCTATACTTAAGTATGCTCAGCTCCTGATACCAGAATCAAGATGATTGACAAGGTACAAAGGGGGCCTCAGAAAATTCCCCTTAGGCTGATGTTCATAAACATTATAAAAGAGCATCTAGTTAGAACAGCAATTCTCACACATTGGTTTGGGATCTCAGGGTGCCATGGTATCAGTTGATTTCCAACTCCTCTGTGGTGAATTCTTTTCACTGTTTGTTGATCTTCTCCTGCTTCATATCATTTCTTTAGCACTGTAAGAAAACAAAATTATACTATTTTATCAATAATTTTTTGGAGTACTAATTACTTCAAAGTAAAATTAGTACTAATTACTTGAAGCCTACTTGTGCTATTTAAACTGGTTAGGGAAATTATGTTAGGGCTTTGCATTAAAATTTTTTTATAATTTTTGCAACTAAATCTTGCTTTATATCTACTGAAATTTATCAATTATCTCTAACTCTACTATTATTAATTGATTGCTCTTAAGTCAATCATCTTTCTAGATTAGTTCTTTACTAACCTGTCCAATGAATGAAGGGACTGGATTTTTAACATTTCTCACACAGCCTTCACTATATTTGGGGGAGGGCACATACACAAAGTATTCAGAATAAATACTTGTTTTAATAAATATTATTTGTTAAATAATTATATTTGTAATTATATTTTTAATGTAAGACATAAGATAACTTAACAGCAGAGAGTCTTATAAAGCATAGTACAAGACTCAACTTTAAGTCTACATAATTAATGTAGGCACTTCAAGAATAAAGCAACCTACAAGTTAAATGTGCAAGACTGAACACATTAGCTTTGGAATAACATGTTAAATTTCCATCAAACATTCTGTGGTCTTAAACTGACACTATGGTTCTGGATCACTGATGGGGGTGTTGAAAAAACAAAGTAAAAATCTACTCACAGTGAGACTCCAGGCAATTTCCTGGCAACCATCTCATTTCCTAGTTGTCACATGATGCTGTACCCATAAGGTATTGTAAGATTAAGATCAAAGAACTAAAGCGGTTGTCCCTCAGTATCCACAGGGAGTTGATTCAAGGACCCCGCCCCCCATGCTTAAATCTCTCACACGAAGTGGCCTAGGCATATAACCCAGGCATATCTTCCAATATACTTTCAATTATCTATCCCTAGATTACTATAATACCTAATACAATGTAAATACTGTATAAACAGTTGTTGTACCATATTGTGTATGAAACAATGACCAAAAAAAATCTGTATATATTCAACGCAGATATAGGTTTTTTTCCAAGTATTATTTTGATCTATGGTTGGTTGAATCAACAGATGAAGAACTCACAGATACTGAGGCCTGACTATATGTTTTCTAACTTTCTTTTTATGGCAATATAACCAGAAAATATTAGTTCATTTGTAAGGTGGCTGCTATGGTTTCGATGTGAGGTGTTCCCTCAAAACTCCTGTGTTAATATTCAGAGTTAAAATGATTAGATTATAAGAGTTGGAACCTAATGGGTGGATTAAAACTTTGAAAGGACCACTCCACTGAGTGGTAACTATACCAAGGTTGAGTGTGGCTGGAAGATGTAGGTAACAGGGGATGTGCATTTGGGGTTTATATTTAGTCTCTGGGGACTCAATCTCTCTCTCTGCTTCCTGGCCACCATGAGCTGAGCAAATTTCCTCTGCCACACCCTTAATTCTAGAATGCTCTGCCTCACCTTGAGCCTGTGCCTTAGAATCACCAAACCATGGACCTGGGGAACAATGAGCTCAAACTAAACTTTTCCTCCTCTAAGTTGTTATTGCCAGATATTCAGATATTGTGTGTCACTGTGACAAAAAGCTAACACAGTTTCACACAGATAGCAGGGTTTAGTATATATATATATA
>NW_026000026.1:32956394-33088303 GCF_001458135.2 Marmota marmota marmota
CCCCAAAAAAAAAAAAAAAAAAAAAACATAAAAAGAAAAAGAAAAATAGAAGACTTTGTAAAAATGTATGTCAATAAGTGATATGAGACATAAGCTTGTTGTTTTTGTACATTTTTAAATTAATACTTCATTTTTATCCAAACATATATTTTATTTTAATTTTGTATTTTGTATTTATTTATTTATACTGGGGACTGAAGCCAGGGATATTTTATCACTGAGCTACATCCCCAGCCCTTTTTTTTTTTAACACAGGGCCTTGCTAAGTTGTTGAGGCTGGCCTCAAACTTACAATCCTCCTACCTCAGCTTTCCAAGTCACTTGGATTCCAGGTATGCACCACTGCCCCCACTGTCTTTGTATATTTAAATTTAAAGTAAAACAGAAGGTAGTAGCCATAGTTTTGTTTTAAAAATTGTGAATTGTATGACAGTCAGCCTCATCTTAGCTGAACTTATTGAAATTAAAAGATAAGGAAATACATTTTTAGAAATCAGATGGTGTTGGGGGAGGAGGAGATTGAGTCAACATCAAGGAGGAAATGGTTGGCCAATTTCAATGTCTCCAGATCAAATTTAATGCCAGAAGACAATCCAAAACTTGTGCCAAAGAAAGTGTGACCCCCAAATATAATACTCATCCAAAGTGTCAATCAAGGATAAAAGCATCCAACAGATTTTACATATTCACAAACTCAGGGAATACAGCTGCTCTTTAAGTTACAGTTGGCCAGTAAAATCCAGGGAATGAAGACATGAATCAAGTTAAGAAGAACAAATAATAGAGAGGATCTTAAATGGATAGTAACTGCTGAACCCATTGAAATGAAAACTATTTGAAAACTATCAACACAGAAGAGGAACTTTGTACCATAACAATATAAAAACAATAACATATTAACAAATATGTTATATATATGGAGAGAGGAGGGGAAGAAAAAAGAAAGGATAATAGGTGTAAGAGACTACTGTCTTTATTTTCTTTACAAGTGAACTGATACTATTCAAAATTGAAACATGTATAAATCAAAAATGACTCCAACCACTTAACTTTCTATAAGTTTTAAAATACATTGAACAAGGTCTTTTAAATTACAATCTTTTCATAAAAGAAGCCCATTCCTTAATTTTAGGAAACTTTTCAATTTCACCTTCTATCCTACTAAATTCAAGTAAAAATAAATTGAATGTTTTACTTAAATGTAACACTTTTTTAACAAAGTCATGTCTGCCCATCTAGTTGTTATTTACTAAACATACACAGCAATCTCCAAACTGACATAAGTGCTCTCTGTGTGATAAAATCTGGAGATTTTTATTTTCACTCTGATTAATTTCTTGAAATTTTAACCCTTTTTACAAAACAGTTATTTTGTTCTTAATAAATACTATAAAATAAAATGCATATTGTAACTTATACTATCTTGTTGATAATAAACACCTATTTTTTCCTACTATTTTCATGTTGAACCAATGAAGTAAGTGGATACTACTGTCCTCATCTCAAGCTGAGATCTGAAGGCCCTACGGTGGCCCACAGGGCTAGTCTCTTGGGCCGTTGGGATGCTAATTCAGTGCTTTCAGGCATGTTAGCCTTAGACCTTTGTTCAGTGAGGGTAATAAAGAAGTTTTAAACAAACTCAAGGGTTGACTATAATGGGGAACCAGATAACTTTTTTGATTTAGAATTTTTTTATTTGTTCTTTTTAGTTACACATGACAGTAGAATGCATTTTGACATATCATATATACAGGGTGTGTAACTTCTCATTATTGTATGTGATGTGGAGTTGCATAGGTTGTGTATTCATAAATACACATAGGAAAGTTATGTTTGATTCACTTCTACACGTTCCCATTCCCATCCCTCCTCCCTTTCCCTCATTACCCCTGTCCAATCCAGTATCCAATCCCCACCCCCGCAACCCTGCCTATTGTGAGTCAGCATCTGCATATCAAAGAAAACATTAAGACTTTGGTTCTTTGGGATTGGCTTATTTCACTTAGCATGATATTCTCCAGCTCCATCCATTTACCACCAAATGCCATAATTTCAGTATTCTTTAAGGCTGAGTAATATTCCATTGTACATGTACCACATTTTCTTTAACCATTCATCTATTGAAGGGCACCTAGGTTGGTTCCATAGCTTAGCTATTGTGAATTGAGTTGCTGTGAACATCAATGTGTCTATTGTCACTATTGCATGCTGACTTTAAGACCTTTGGGTATATGCTGAGGATGGGGATAACTAGGTCAAATCGTAGTCATATTCCAAGGGAAAACCAGATAACTTTAAAGATAAATAATCCAGTGGGAGAAGATAGATAGCAAATTATGCCAGGCCTTTTTCCCACTGATGCTAAATCCACAAACAAAATCAGACATGATGCTTACTAAAATCCCAACTCTTGTTCTGACAGCATTCAGGGAGCCACAATTCTTGATTGTTAGAAGATCCTACAAAGTTTTCAGTTAAACCTATGTTCATTGTCTAAGTTTGGAAAAGTATCAGTGGAGAAACAACCAGACAACTGAAATTTTTTAAGTGTCTTTTTATTCCCCCACCTACCACCAACTATGAGCAATTACATTAGGGAAGAAGGGAGATCTTTATTGCTCAAGTTAGCTTTGGGTGAGGACAGGAAATTGCATCGTTTAAAATAGATAAGATTTCTCATCACATAAACATACAATAATGGCCTTCTGTCATTCAGGTTTACATTTATTTTGCTTAAAGTGAGCTCTTACCCTGATGTCCTCCTATAATTGACATATGACCGAGGGCACATTTAAGTAAATATAAGTGCAGAAAGCATCCTCTGTCTTTATAAGAAATCTTCAGACTTTCAAAACAGACAAACTTTACTTTGTTGCTAAGCAACTGTCATGCAACTCAGTCCATCAGACAGTAAATAAATTATGACTTTTACAATGAAGAGAAAACTCTTTTCTCCCTGTTGGTGAACAAGCCACAACTTCCTTTCATGCTATCCTAATCCACCACAGCCCTTTAAAGCTGTTTTACAAACACCAGTGTTTTGGCAAGATAAACAAGCAAATGAATAACACAGCAATGACCCAGATGCCGTTTGCAAACTGCACGCTAAGAAGCATCAGTTCCATTTTCTTCATTCCTACAGGCCTGAGAACCTAAGCCCCCAAGCCTGGTGGAGAGAAGGAAGTTTACTTCACACCCACATTCTTCCAAGTAGCAGAATATAAGCAAGCTTAAACAAAGAAGATTATGGAAGTTTCTGTCAGCAGGCTCACATCATGGCTACAGGGTCAGGCATGATTCTTTAGAAGGGAATAAGGGTGATTTCAGTCATGATAGAAACAGACATCTGAAGGGACAAGATGTTACAAGGGGGTGAGAACTTTGTGGCTCATGAACCAGATGTGGGCCACATCCACACTGAATGTGACCTGCTCAGTGTTTAAAATGCATTTGCTACCGTTTCGACTCTTTGCATGAAAATCTAAGTAGCTGACTTTCCTGGAAATATCATAAAATAACATTGTTGTTGTTGTTTTTATTTTCAGAGTAATCAGTTAGAAGTTGCTTCCAGCAGGAAAACTGGAAATAATCCAAACATCTAACCATAGAAGAAGTAGATTAATTGTGGTCTAGTCCAGTAATGGATTACTACAGACCAGTAAACAGAGATAACTACTGATATACTCCATAATATGAATGGATTTCACATATGTCGAGCAAAAGAAACCAAATATCAAAGTACATGCTTCCTGGTTCCACATATGTGAAGTTCAAGGCCAGTCTAAACAAGTTGATGGCAATGGAAGTCAGCATAGTTCACTTCTTATGGAAGGGGTTTGGGATGATGAAAATGTTCTGTATCTTGATCTGGGATGGGTACTGTGAATGCATATATAAAACTTATCAACCTATACACTTTTTCTTGAGCACTTTACATAACTCACTATGCATTTTATACCCTAATAAGAAATAAAAATCAGCTAAAAGAATATAATGTCAAAGAGCAGCTGGTATTAGAAGTGGGGCATAGGACTTCCATCTAGCCCATACCCAACTACTGGCTCTTATATCTGGTTGAATCTGAATCTGATTCTGTGGGAGGTGGAGACCCAACAATCTGTTTTAACAGTTCTCTAGCTAGTCTGCTACACTCTGAAGTTTGAAGAAGGAAAAAAAAAACTGTCCTAGCTTACTATGTACACTAAATGACATGGTAGAAAAGTAGATGTCCTGATTAAACCATCCATGCCCTATTGCCATTCCCCGCAACGTAGTCCAAGAAACTCACCAAGGAGACAGTTAAATGTGATTTAAACATTGTCTATTCATGTTTCAAAACATCACATGGTACTCTGCTAATATGTTAAATGTTTATGCTTAGATGTATACATTTTAAATTTTTAATTTAAATTAAAAGAAGAAAATAAAGAGTAGAAAAATCACTTGGCTTGTGAAAAGAACTTCTGTCATGTTTAAGTAATGAAATCCCTGGAATGAAATGAGCAATCAGCACACCTTATTCCTGTTTCAATCACCAGACACCTTTGGTGTTAGTATTAGTACAACTAGATCCAAGTTCCTCTCTTAAAAAAAATGAAAAAACAACTATATCTTTCTGACTATGGGAAAATTACCAAGACATTAAGCATTCATATGCTGTGAAGATATAAATGGAAATCTATATTTGAGGAGGTAGCTTGGCTCTAGAACTCATAAAAATACACAAATTAAGACGAGTAAACCCCATTCCCACTGTAACTTACCTAAAACACCATTGATGGATCTTTGTTTTCTGGGAAGTTATCAACATTTCAAGAAGATATCGCCCAACCACCTACTACGATGTAGCCAAAATGAACACTCTGTGACAAAGGCATTTCTGAATCAGTTCAAAGAGTCAAGGAGGTGCTTACTATATACCTATTCACTGATTAATATCATCTTGAGAAGCAATTGTATAATATGCAAACAACATGGAACAATATTAGAAAATAACCAGTAATAGGACAATAGCATTCTCTTTACATTTAGAGAAAAGAATAAGGAGGAGTAACTATCCCCTTTTATCAGATTGATTATTTTTATCAAATTTAAATATGATTTCAAAGAGAATTTATGTTTATGCTCATGTTGGCATTTCAGAATGCCCTCTCATTTAGAGAGAGTAGGTCAGGGAGGGAAGGAGATCTGAGAATAACAAAACATAATAATAGAGCAACATAGTGATTGTATTTTTGGTAGTAAGTCTCTGAAAGGTTTTGCTCGATTTCTTATGGTAGATAATAAAGAAATCAACTTCAAAATTACTTTTGACTACTAAACTTACCACACATTTGTCAAATGCTTGGTTTGAAAATAAATCTAAAAATTATATGACCAGGGTTTCACGGGCATGCCACCAGGCACTCACCAAAACACCACACTCACAAGGAGTCCACAAGCTTGGTTGGGGTTTGATATTCTGTGGTGTTTTAGAGTGAAGTTCCATGGGACAATGCACTACAGGCTTAGAGCTTACCATAACACATCATCTGTTCTTCTGCCACCCCACCACATCCCAGGAATAGGTTCTTGGTTCCTGGCTCAGCCATCCTGCTCAGTAATAGTTGTCCTGCACCTGTAGCCAGAACCTGGGCACAGGCAATAAAGGGTCAAAGCAAGGTGCAGGGGAGTACCTCAGATACCCGGGAGGGTCTACAGTTGCCCTGTTGGGCAGCCTCCAATTCTCCATGACCAACTGTCCAAGGACACTTGACATTAACTAGCAAATAAGACACTATGATCAACTAAGAGAAAACCATAGAGAAAATGAAACGTTTTATTTTATTTTTTCTTCTTTCTGAGCAAGGAATCCACATCTTTACTTGGAATCACCCTATAAATTATGTAGTGATTCCCAAATGTGACTATCAGTGAGCAAAAAAGCAAATGAGGAAAGCAACAGATATAGGAGAAATAGAAGAATTAATGGGTATGCATCAGAGGAACAGGGGGATAATTATGGGTCAGAGATTAACTGGTTGAATTCCATATTGTTAACATTGAACCAGATACATTATTTTCAGAATTATTTATTTCTGATTAAGAAAGCGACATACACCATAAAACATTCAGATCTACTCAGATAATAACAATGGGAATAGAAATCTACCTTTGAGGCAGCAGCATAGCTCAGGGTGTTGGAAAGTAACAGTATCTACAAAAATCACAAATTACCACCATCCATTCCAATTCCCAGTACTATTTAGTTTGCGTTGTGACTCCAAATCTCCTGTTTCTCCAAGCATCTCCAGTATGTCAAACCTGAGCACTCAATTTAAGAATTTCCAAACACAATGCAGGTTAATAAAGAGTGAGAACATTATCTTTTTACCTCTGAGTTAGCTACCTCCAGTTTTACCAAAGGATATCTTTTGTTTTCCAGCACTTTTACCTGCCAGAGGATGACGTTGTCTAAACACATTTTCAATGTTTTCTTTTTAACAGTTAATATATTTCCAGGATGCAAGTCCATTTCTTCTAAAAAGTTCCTATGACACCCATTGAAAAGTCAAAAGCAATGAACTAAAAGGGATTGCTATTTTGTTAGAGAAGAACGACACCCTTTGTATTGAAGTGGGGAATTACAGACTGTGGTCACCCTCTGCACAGTGTCTCTTTGTCAAGTAATACATGCTGAAAAAAATAATACAGATGGGAAAATATTGTGCACTGTCAGATCTTGGAAACAGCCAAAGGATTTTTCCTCACCAATGTCTTGTCAATGACTTTCACATTCTGGCACCCTGAAAAAAATAATGCATACATTTAATATGGAATGAATGCAATAATAATCAGGCAGGTAATCGTTTTCCCAAGGAATGTAAAACTTGACAAATGTAAGGTTTATGATTCAAGGTAGGCTTGCCAAATCTTATGTGGCATGAGACCATTTTTATTACCTAAACAGTCCTTAACACAAAATGACTGGCACATATTTTTATTAACACAAAGAGTGTATTCTTTCTGCCACATTTAATAGAGAGCCAGTGGCTGAAAGCTCTCTTTTAGGATATATGCCTGTACCAAATTAAAATGCAAAGTGAGGATTCACGGGATGGCATTCTTCTTGGGGATGTTCTAACAGGCTCAAGACAGTAGTGAGTAAACAGTTTAATTTCAGGAGTTTTCTCTTTGTGAACAATCTGGATCCTTTGGGTCACAAAAAAAAGAATCCCTCTTTAGCTTTGAAACTGGGGTAGTTGATGATTTATTCAAGGTCATTCTTTGCAGCTAGAGGTTCATTCTGTGCCAAATTCAAAACAGTCGCTAATAATAACATTTATCTATTCTTTCAACAAATATTTATTTGTTGTTATTTGAATGTCAAGTACTGCAGTAGGCATTGAAAAGCTACAGTGAAGACAGCAGACAAAGATCCCTGCTTAACATTTCTTATATCTGAGAGGACATGTAAATTAAAAAGTGAATCATACGAAATATTATATATAGAAGGTAATGGATGCTAAAGAAAAACAGTGGCATAAGAACACTGGGAAAGAAAATTGGAAGACAAAGGGATGGGAAATGGATTGTTATTTTAAATAGAGCAGCCAAGGTGGGCCTTTGTGGAAAAAAAAAAAAGTACAATTTCTATGTGAAAGCACTGAGAACCCAAGGACGTTCTTCATAGAGATATCTGTGAGGAATCATCCATTAGGAGGAAGCAGCCAATGCAAAATTCCTAGGCCAAGATGTGTCTGACAGAGATAAGGGACATCAAGGAGGCAAGTGTGGCCCAGGAGGAATAACCAAGGGTGACAGTGGAGGAAGCTGTGATCACAAAAGCAACAGAGGTCAAACTGCATATGGCCTTGTGAACAGTGGTAAGGACTTCAGTACTGGGCTCTGAGTAAACCAAGAGCTCTTGGACAGGTCTGATCAGAATATTAATGTGATCTGAATTAAATGATTTGAATTTAAACTGATCATTCAGCTAGGATGATCAATAGAGAACCTCAGAAGGGAGGTCAGATGGAGAGGCAGACCAGCAATACCCACAGGAAGAGAGATGATGATGGCCCTGGCAGTGGAGGTGATGAGTGAGGGCAGATCCTCATTATATTCTGAAGATAGAGCCCTTGTGGATGTGAGGGAATGAGGACAAAAAGAAGACCACTCAGGAATGACCCAATATTTTTGATGTGAGCCACTTAAACTATAGTGCTATCATCTGGATCATAAATGTCCTGGGGTATTCCGTCGGTATGTTACAGGCTTGGTCTCGAGCCTATGGTACTATTGAGGAGGTAGTGAAAGGGTTAGATCCTTGAGGGCATATCTTCAAAGGGTATATCAAGACCCCTGCTCCTTCCTTTCTCTCTTTCTCTTTCTCTGCTTCCCAGCCACCATGAGGAGAAAAGTTTTCCTTCCAAGGTGCTTCCACCATATTTTCTGCCTCACCCCAGACCCAAAGCTATAGGATCCAGCAACCATGGACTGACACTTCTCAAATCATGAGCTAACATGAATCTTTCCACCTTGCAAGTTGATTATCTCAGTTTTTTTTGTCACAGCAACAGAAAGCTGACTAACACACGTCGTATAAGACTGAGACAAGAGAAACTACAGGTGGAACTGATCTAATGGAGAAAGTTAGCAACTTAGTTTTGAACAAGTGGAATTTGACATGCCACTTAGATAGCCAAGTGGAAGTGTTGACAGGTCAGTGAGATTTATATATTGATATGTTATGAGATGAGAAAGAGCATAATGTAGCATTCACCCTTAAGGTACTCATATCCACCAAAATATCCCTAATAAAACTATCAAGGATAGAATCTAACTGCTCACTATAGAATCCCTCAGTTCAGTGTGCTCTGAACCAAAACTCAAAATAGGAAGTCATCTTCAAATTTAATGTGCACCAAATGATTCCATTTTCTTCCTGCTCAAAACCACTTCTCTCCATCAAGGAGCCTGACTTAAAGTCCACAGAAGAAAAGAAAGTTATAGATGTGAATAAGAGCCTTACCACTCAGAGCCATGGCCAACCGAAATTCTTCCTTGAGTATCTCAAGGACATCTTGGACACCTTTCTCCCCCTAAAGAAGTAAAAGACACAGAACTATTGGGTAAATCAGTTGGACTGGTTTCAGTAACTGGGGGGAAAAAAAAAGCAAATTTGAAATTGAATAGCTTACTTTTCTTTAAAAGTCCAACTATGTCACTATTGATTCATCTTGCTTTATATATTTATTTATTTGTCTAATTACCTGGAAGGCCAAGCCCCATATGATGGGTCTCCCCACAAACACAGCCTTGGCACCCAGGGCCAGAGCTTTCAGAACATCAGTGCCTTTCCTTACACCCCCATCCAGGAAGACTTCCACCTTTCCCTCCACGGCCTCCACAATTTCTGGCAGAACGTCAATCTGTGAAGAGATAAGGTCAATAGTTTCATACTATCAATGTTGAATTTTTATTCAATTCCACTTTCAAGGACCACTAGCCCACCCAACCAAGTCTTAAGAGAGAAAGAAGCGGAGTAGGCCTGGGTGAACAATAAAATTATTTCCCCTTGAAAAAAAGAAGTACAACTGTTAGTAACTGAAACAAAACAATGACCAAAAATAAAAAGCAAATTTGAAATTTAGTAGCTTATTCTTCTTTCAAAGTCAAATATTGGCTTGTTTTACTGATATTCAAATTCTAGGGCTATGATAAAAAAATTATAATTTTGAAGCAATTTGATCTTTTATAGCTTTTCTTTTTAAAAAATGTAAATTGACAGGTAGACTGGCATACTCCTGTAATCCAGCAATTTGGGAGATTGAGACAGGAAGGTTGAAAGTTCAAGGCCAGCCTCAGCAATTTAGCAAGGTCCTCAGCAACTTAGTGAGACTCTGTCTCAAATAAAAAATAAAATGGGCTGGAGATGTGGCTCAGGGGTAAACTTCTCCTGGGTTCATTCAATCCTCAATACCAAAAAAAAAAAAAAAAGGAAAAAGGAAAAAAGAGAAAGAAAACAAAAATTGTAAACAAAATAAACTATCTTGTTTACACATTATTACAAATCAGCTGAAATTCACACTCAGATGATACTGCAAGCTCTGGTGTATAAAAATGCAAATTGGCCAGAAATGAAAAATTTAGTCTTGATTCCCTTGTCTAACATGTTTTGCATACAGAAACATATATTAGAGAATTTTCTGAGAAAATGTTTTCATTGTTTTTAAAGGGAAAAAATCACATGAGATTTGAAAATCCCCATCTTGATTGACAATAGATGACTGGCTCAGGTTAACACTAGAGAATACAAGATCCTCAGAGATCTGCTGGGTTGCACTATTCTTCCTTATGCTTCATACCTCTCAGAATTCACTTACTTTCCAAGGCAACTTCACTTTCTCTCACTAAAAGAAGCAGAATGCACTTGCCCACTCCCTGACTTTGGCCTTGGCCATGCAACCTACTCTGGCCAAATATATGTAAGCAGAGATGGCAAAGGGCCATTTCTGGGCACAGGCTTAAGCAACTTCAGGCTTTTCTACTCACTCTTGTACCTTGGTTATTTGTCCTAAGAAGAACACACCCTCCCCCGCCCCTTTAATATTCCCCACTTAGCTTGGACCCCAGGATGTCTTATTCAGGAAGCAGAGCTATCCCAGCCAAGCCAAGCTGGACCTGAAACTTGGAGCACAGCCAGCTACCAGGCCTAGATCTAAGATCCCTGTTAACACAAAGCTTCAAGGGAATAAATGACTGTCCATGTAAATCACTGAGTTAGAGATCTTTTATTTTATAGCATTAAGTGGCAGTATCTAACTGATACAATTGGCTAATTTGATGAAGATCTTTGCATTTGAAAATTGAAATAGTTCCTGTAGACGAAAATCTGTAAAACTATCCACATCCATCCTCAAATGTTGACTTCTAAAATGAAGCCCAGACTCTACTTAAAATGCATGCTGTAGAAACTACCATACACTCAAGTGCATTTTTTTCCAGAAATAATTGTGCTGAAATCACTAAAAGGCTTTTCTCCTTCTCCTCTAAAATTTTGAGGCTAAACTCAAGTAGATTTTTATGTAAAAGGGTGAAATCCAAACATGGCTACAGAGTTAGAGGAAGCGGAGGCAACTCTTGGCATATGGCCCTTAAATATTTGGCAGGTAATGTGATTTTCCTCTTTTCCTTTGGTTTCTCTGCCTTGCCAAACATGCTTTGGATCCATTTACATATGTGCCCTTACCTATACATAGTCCTCCTTTTACATTCAAGCAAGTTACATCAACATATAAATGCTACAATTTCCAGGCCATGATGCAAGCCATAATTAAGCATATTTCCCCATTTGAAACCAGAACCAAAGAAAAATATTAGCTATCTTAGGTTCAATACACATTTTCAAAGTCACACAAATCAAGTCTGTTTAGGTTATTTCCAATGCCTAGCATGGCCTCAAAGTAAACTAATAAAGATACTTAAAATGTGAATCCTGGGTTATAAAACAGAGCCTATGTTTGAGTTCCTGTGTCTTTGGACAAGAATGTTCTGCCCATTGCTGAGCATCTCCATTCTCCCTTTTTCCTTTCAGTAGTTACAGTTTTATGAGATATAAATTATATAAAATAATTCCAATCATGACAGGTTGAATAAATAAATATAGTAGATAAACCCATTATTTTAAGACCCTGTTTAAATTTTCTTCTCTTCAGTTCACATCCCTATAGCCTCCATTGTTAGTCTTTTGACTTCTAACATTTTAGCAAAACAGCTGAGCATCAAATCAGATAAAACCAGATCTGCTTTAGTTAAAAGCAAAGAAGACCAAGTACAAGTCATTGCCCATAAATCTTCCCCTGATTCTGTACCTGACCCTAGCTATCACACTTTACTGCAAATCTGAGGTTCCTACTAAGCACACTTAGAAAAAAAAAACTGGTCCACGAGGTTCAGCTTATTGTTTGCAAAATGCAAAAAAAAAAAAATGGTAGCCATGATTTCCCTCCCTGTCTTCATTTCTTGAAGGATTATAAGGATTATGGTGCAAGGGAATAGGAGCAGGGAGATCTGATCTGGCTTGCTTTCACCAATAGAAGATGAGAAATGTTGACATTCAGTTCTAAACCTAGATCTTAAAAGACCTAATTCGTTCTAAACCTAGGTCTTTAGGAAATCAGTCACCTCCTGAGAACAAGCCCACAAGAGTGTAGGAAGACAGAAGGCAACCAGAGCCACCCATACTGAGCTCATCCTACACCAGCCTGCCCTAGTAGACTGGGCAGCTGACCACAGGCACAGATGAGTAAGCCCAGCCAGAAACACAACTCCACTCCCCAGAAGATCTCAGTCCAAATTGCCAACCCACAAAATTGTGTAATGAATAAATGGCTATTGTTTTTTAGCCAGTAAATTTCAGAATGGTTTGTTACACAGCAGAAGCCAACTGATGATGTCAAGTGTTACTCAAGGATGAAATTACATGGGCCTTTTTGTATTTTCCTTTTATTTATTTACTTTTTTGCTTCTAAACTAGACAAGTGCTGTACCACTGTGCTATAATCCTAGCCCCATAGACCCCATTTCAAAAGAAAAACATGAATCTCAAATCTCACAAAATATGCCCAATAACTCAACTTTAAAGACACCAACTTAGCAACCTAAATACTTATTCTACGAAAATGTTTTGCAATTGAGAATTTTCAGTGGAAAAGAATGTCATGTTTGTAAGTTTGAGGTACTTTGGGTCCACTTAGCACCAAAACAAAATGCAGCCAGTATACAGTGGCACACACCTATAATCCCAACAGGTTGAGAGACTGAGGCAGGAGAATCTTGAGTTCAAAGCCAGCCTCAGCAAAAGCCGAGGTGCTAAGCAATTCAGAGAGACCCTGTCTTTAAATAAAATACAAAATAGGGCTGTGGATGTGGCTCAGTGGTTGAGTGCCCCTGAGTTCAATCCCTGGTACCGCCACCCCCAGCCCCACAAACACACACACACACACACACACACACACACACAAAATGCAAACTGAAAAAAAAAATACTCTTAAGATTCAAACATATCAGAGAATCTGTCTTTAGACCTACATTTGAGATTTTAGAAATCAATCAGATTCTATCATACTATGCTCAAATGGCTTCAAGGTCAACCTGGGCCACATTATTACTGTAATGATAAGGTCCTTGAAGTAAACTGGGTTTCTTGTGTGTGTATTTTTTAAGTTTTTACTTTTTTATTGATTCTTTTTAGTTATGTATTACAGTAGTATCCATTTTAACATAATTATTCAAGCATGGAATATATCTTATTCTAACTCAAACCCTAGTACACCTCCTTCCCCTCCTCTCTCCCCACCTGCTGCTTCCTTCTCTCTATTGATCTTTTTGCCATTTACCCATAGTTATTTTTTAATTAATTTCTTGTGGATATAAACAACGATGAGATTTGCTATGATATATTCATATGTGTTCATAGGAAAGTTATGTCAGACTCATTCCACTCTCCCTCTCTCTCTCTCTTTTTTTTAATCCTTTTGGATATAGCAAAGACCTGGAAGCAGTTATCAGAAGCAACGTGTTAAGATGAACTAAAGTTAAATTTCTGGCCGAGGGCTCCTAGTGATAACTATTTCTCCATACTAAGGAACCCTGAGATTATTAGAAATGTAGAAATCATATCCTCAGCCACGTAGTAAGAAAAGGCTTACACATAAAAGTATCCTGTTTCCCCATCTCTCATCCCAAAGGAGAGGCAAGACAAAGACTTAATTAACCCAAGACTCCCAGTTCAGTGTTCCTCCCATGACGTCACGTGACCTCTGTTGTTCTGACTTATGATGTAACCAATTCCTCTGGACAATGAGCCCTTCTGTTCATCTGTTGAAAAGTTCAACACCCCAGCCTCCTTCAAGGCTCTTTGCCACTCAACCTCAAAATCCACACACTGAGGGGAAAACCCCAATTTGCCATAAATGAAGTCTTCTCTCTCACATTTCTCTCATCATCACGGGCCTTAAATTTCTTCTAAATTAGGAGGCAAAAAACTCAAGTATCTCCTGTCATACACACAGCATGCAAAGGGAGGGTTATTGTTTTTTTAAAAACAGTCTCAGAGACCACAACTCAAAAAGCCCTTTTAGATAAGTTTCCATATCCCCTCAGCCAGAGGGAAATAAACCACACCATTTAGATATTTTTCCCCTTAAGATCTAGTTAGATTTGATTTCAGTAGATTTATATTTTATTTTTAGAAAACAAACTTAATTTGGGCCGCACACTGAGTCTATGTCTTCATACACAAGTGAGGCATAAATCTGAGAAAAAGTCTTGAGCGCTGACCAACTTCCCCACCCTGCTCACAGGAAGGCTTCACTTTCCACCTCTATTTACTTGCAGGCAATATTTAATATCACCTAAAAAGATGTGTCTCTAGGAGTAAAGCTGAGCTGGAAAAGGTGGAAAACTTACAGTCTTAGTATTCTAAATCTTGGTATAATCCTGCAGTGTATAGACTTGGTTGATTGAAATCAATAGTACTATAGAAAGAACAGTGCCACAAGCACACCCAATATTCCCCACCCAATTTACTCTGCCCTGTGTCACACTCCACTCATCTATCAATTGTAGCTAAATTGACCTGCCTGTTCAATGAAATGATAACCTATGACTACTTGGGTAAATTATTTCTTCTACTCTCTACTCTACTTCCAGTTGTTTAAATATAGTCCACTAGTCATCCCAATCACAGCCATCTATATCAGAACTATGATTAAATTGATCTCATAAAAGAGAGAACAATGTATATGCCAATTCAGTTTAGAAAAAATAATGTGGTCTAGAAAGACCATCTACATTATTTAATAAATATGTACATTTTTTAATTTTTGTTATATGATACTAGTTTCTTTTGCCTGTGATAAATCAAATTATAATGCATTACAGTTCAAAAGCAACAAAAGAATTACATCTGATGTCTAACTTCAAATGATAAGAAAACCAGGATTCAGAGTAGAAATCCCCTCAGCAGTTCAGGTTCTCCTTTTCTCTTTCCTTGGATATGATAGTTATGAAGGTCACCTAATTGCTATTCATGCCAAAATCCAATTTGTAACACTCACTGCTGTTAAACCAAGTCTCTTCTGCTGTATATCCAATGACTTAGTATTTAAGAAACTCCTCCTTTGTCTATCCAGGCAGGTATATTTCTCAGGACTCCCTCATTTCCACCAGACACTGCAAACAGAGTGAACTACCTCATATTCCCCAAGCATATCCCACTCTTTCTCATTCCACATGAAAGCTTGTAGTTCTAAAGATGGAGGTTCACTCGAGTCCAGGGCAGATCTGAAAGTTACTTGCAACATCATTACCTCATCTATACAAATCTTAGCCAATTCCACAACTCCACACAACATCATAAGGAAATGACTTTTTAATACCTTATCCAGAGCTTCTGATCCCAATTCTGGATCATTGATCCATGAAATATATCCAAAGCTATATATCTGTCTCATGGTTTAGATATGAAATGTCTCCTCAAAGCTTATGCATTAGACAATCCAAGAAAATTTGGAGGTGAAATGATTGGGTATTGAGTGCCTTAACCTAGATCAGGACATTAACTCAGTTGAGTGTATTTAACTGGGTGGTAACCTAGGCAGGTGAGGTGTGGCTGGAAGAGGTAAGTCATTGGGATGTGCCTTTGGGGTTTATATTTTGTCCCTGGTATGCAAGACATCTCTCTCTGCTTCCTGTTGTCATGTCCTGAACTGCTTTCCCCACCCACATTCTCCGGCCACAATGTTTTTGCCTTACCTTAGGCCCAGAGAAATGGAGTTGGCTGTCTGTGGACTGAGATCTCTGGAACCTTGAGCCCCAAAGTAAACTTTTCTTCTAATTGTTCTTTTTAGGTCTTTTGGTCACTCTGCTAAAAAAGCTGACTAAAACTGTCTCCACAATTTTTGATCCAGTTCTCATTCCCCAATCTTTGATCCCAAAATCTGCACTAAATAGATTGCTGGTATCCTTGGCTTTGGGTCTCCTTGAGGCTAACTCATTACCACAATTTGCAAGCCAGTTTAGTTTTTTGTTTTATTTTGTTTTGTTTGGGGGGGGGGCAGTACCAGGGATTGAATTCAGGGGCACTCTACCACTGAGCCACATCCCCAGCCCTATTTTGTATGTTTAATAGAGACAGAGTCTCACTGAGTTGTTCAGCACTTTGCTTTTGCTGGGGCTGGCTTTGAACCTGAGATCCTCCTGCCTCAGCTTCCCAACCTGCTGGGATTACAAGCATGTGCCACTGTGCCCAGCCAGTTTAGTTCATTTTTATATCTAGATTCTGAACTCTAATTTGTCTAGCATGGTATGTAAAGTATATAATAACCACAGATTCACATTGAAATCTCCTGGATAGCTTTAAAATGTATTGGTGTTTATGTGCCTCCCGATGATATGAGATTCTGATGAATGGATCTGCAGAGTAGCCTGGATATCATGATTCTCAAAGTTTTCCAGGTGATACAATATGCAACCAAGATAGTTCATAGCTCAACAGAGCAGCCTGTTTGCTGCTGAATTCTGCTCAACTGGGCCATAGGACTTCTATATTCTTTCCTCTTTACTTTCTTTGTGCAGCTTTTCAACTCCCACCCCTAGGGGGCTGCAGACATAGCTTGGTAATACAGTGCTTGCCTACCATACACCAGGCCCTGGGTTCAACCCCAGCACCACAAAACTCATAAATAAACAAATATTTTAAATTCCATTCCCACCTCCTCAGGAAATTCCAATGTATCCCTCTTCCTGACTTCTTGTCATAATTGAGCCTATGATCTCTAACTCCACCAAAGCTTTTTATAATTTCCACAATTTTCTATTAGCTAATCTTTTTTGGATTCTCATTGCTTAATATTTCCTCCCCTTTATGATAACTGCTGAAGTACCTATGATCACAAGGACATCCCTGCTCACAAATGCCTGATTACTTAACAAAGGCTTACTTATGAATTTATGAATAAATGTACTAGATTGATTAAAAATACTCCTATTAGTTGATTTCAATTATTCTGTGCCACTGAAAATCTGTGATGTCGCATATCCACACATAGTTCACCTTGTGTGATGACAAAAATTTGCACATAGAATAAGCAGACATAGAGAGAGTCAAAATTGAGATGGAAGTGGGAGCCAAAGAGAAATCTCAGCACTTGAGGAAACTCACGGTGGCTGGCACTCCATCAAGTTGTCGAGCGCCATGATTGGACACTAAGATCCCATCCAGACCATGCTTAACTGCCTTCCTGGCATCATCGCCTGGGGGGAAAAGAAAAACAGCCTATGAAAACTAGGATTTAACAGGTTTGGGTTTAGAGGCTGCAACAATCCAATTTTTCTATCCATTTATACTGAGAATTTAGTATATCCTCAAGTTCTTCAAAATTTCCCATTATTCTGTCTAATCTATGTCATTCATCTTATTGTCCTTAGAGGCAACTAACTGCCTAGAGACCTCTACCTTCTTACTCATTTCTGTATTTGTAATTTTGGGACCCCATTACCTATCTTCATCCTCTATGACTGCTCCTATTCTATTGGGATTGAAAGTCTTATAGTCCAATACATAATTTTCCCTGTCTCCTCTGTGTTCCCAGAGAGCCCACCTTGAGTTATAATTTTCTATTTTTCTTCAATCAAAATTCTCCCTTATTGTTGTTTTTTTTTCCATAAATTCCTGAAAGTTTTTGGCTATTTGTGCTCTTCATCTGTTTAGCCGTGCTGTCATTGATTTATATATGTCAGTAAGAATGAAGTCTTGTGTTTGATAAGAGGGTACCTGTGTATTTAGTCCAATGCATATCAATTAAAGTGTATTTTCAAAATGGTTCTCTAATGTATGGTCTTAATGCACTGCTGTCCAATTGAATTCTGGGTGAAAATTAAAATATTCTTTATCTGTTCACTTCCATACAGTGACCACCTGCCACATGCAGTAATTGAAATGTGGCACTGTGACTAAGGAACTGGATTTTACATTTATTTTATTTTACTTAATTTAGGCAGTCACGTGTGACTGGTGATTATTATATTGGACAGATGATGTTTATATAAGTTTACCTATCTTAATAAAGATATACAGTAGGGTATTTTTTTAAGTTTAGATATAGTCATAAATAACATTAACACGCAATGTAAAATTATGTTCTAAAATGATGTGGTTTGGTCTGGTTATGTACTTGTATGCATGATACCAAATAGAAAAGTCAAATATAAAAAAAAAACATTGAAATATGTGAATTATGATATTATGTGAACCCCATAATTGAGCACGTATGTATTCCTCCTACTTGTATTTGATTTCTGCCACCATAGAATATTATTAATAAATAGATCCTATAAAGAATGAAGAAGGGATTGACTTCTTAGGCTAAGTCATAGGACTATCTGAAATTTTTTATTGGCGTATATTAATTAAGTAGAATGCTGGGTTTCAATGTGATATATTTTCCCATATATAAAAACATAATTTGATTGATTTTGCTCCCAGTACCTTTCCCACAATCCCATCCTCCCTCCCCAAGATCCCTTTCCTATACTCTAATGGTTGTTCTTCTACTTTCATTGAATCCCGTTTTTCCTCCTAGTTGTTTTTTTTTCCTCCTCTTGCTTCCACGTAAGAGAAAACATACAATAATTTCCTAAGTCTGACTTATTTTGCTCAAAAATATGGTCTCTATTTTCCTGAAAATGCATAATTTCATTCTTGTTTATGGCTGAATAAAAGTCCATTTTGTTTGAATGCTATATTTTCGTTACCCATTTATCTCTTAACATACACCCAGGCTTATTCCATAACTTGGTTATTGTGCATTGTGCTGCAATAAACATGGATATGCCTGTATCTCTTGGATAAATATGAAGGAGTAGTATAGCTGGACCACACGGCAGTTCTGTCTTTAGCTTTTTAAGGAACTTCCATATTGATTTTCAGAGAGACTGCTCTGATTTACATTCATACCAAAAGAGTTCCTTTTTCCCCCACATCTTCATCAACATTTATTGCTATTTACATTCTTGATGTTTGTCATTCTAACTTGAGTGAGATATAATTTCAGTGCAGTTTTGATCTGCAGTTCCCTCACGCCTAAAGATATTGAGGTTTTTTTCATATAATTGTTGATCCTTCATATTTTTTAATGTCTGCTTGATTCAGTTGCCCATTTGTTCATTGGGTATTTGCTTTTTTCAATGTTGTGTGTGGGGAGGGGTATTTGTTTGTTTTCATTTTTGTTTTTTACTTCTTCATGCATTCCAGACATTATTAGAAGAGTAACTGGTGAAGATTTCCTCCCATTATGGAGTCACTCACTGTTAATTCTTTCCTCTACTTTGCAGAGCTTCTTAATTTGATGCCATCCCTTTTATTGATTCTTTCTCTTATCTCCTAAGCTATAAGAGTCCTAGTCCTAGTGGTTTTTGCTGAAGTATATGTATATGTTGAAGTGTTTCCCCTATTTCTTCTTCTAACAGTTGCAAAATTTCTGGTCTTATACTTCTGTCTTTGATCCATTTTGAGGTATCTGTACAGGGTTAGATATAGAAATCTAGTTTCATGTTTTCTATATATGAATGTCCAATTTTCCCAGAACTGCTTGTAAAACGGGCTGTTTTGTCTCCAGTGTATGGTTTTGGTACCCTTTGTCAAAAATCAAATGACTGTTGTGTAGGTTATTCTCTCCTCAGACTGGTTTGCAGAATAAATAAATTGAGTGTTTGGAAAGTGTCTGACACATGTTGAGTACTCAGATGATTATGAAATATTACTAATACAGTCATCTGGTAGTGCAGGGAATATAAACTAAGAAGATGAGTTAGGTAGAGGAAGATTCATTTGCTGGATGCTTTGGGAAATTTATTTGTGTTCTGTTTATAGCAATAAAGTTTCATGCTAGTCTGGAGGATGATTATAAAGCACCCTGCATTTGGAGTAAGTGTTATTTAAGAAATAGTTTGGTGTTTTCCATTATTTCAAATGGGTTTCCATGTTCTCCAGGCAGTGTAGGACTATAAGGCCAAACAACAACAGAAGGATTTTCTCAGGGGATAGAAGCAGGAGCTTATAGAGAAGCGAAGACAGTAAGAATAATTCGTGAATGGATATAAGCTCTTTTAATTAGCTGCTTATAAATCTGTCTTTTGCAATTAATTTTTTTTATTTATAACCTGGACAGGAAAGCAATTTTGCCTTCATGAGAAGGTCAAAATATTCTGACTTAGCAAAATGTTCATGAATCTTTGATATTTTCATTAACCATAATAGTTTACTGGTTTGTCATTCCTTATGTGTTAATTTGCCATTAAATTACACTGATCATTTAAGAAGCGAAATAACTGATAAGTATTCATACTGTTTTCTATCTTATTAATATACTATTTTCATATTTAATCTAAAATATCAAAGTGAAATATAGGTCATCAAGATTTACACTAAAGTCTTCTGAACTCTAGATAACTGGGCAACAATTTTTAATACAATTGAGACAGCCTGAGTAAAATATTATTTAAAGTGTCTTAAATGAGCAAACCAACCATGAAAAGAATTAATTAAACAACACTTCCGTAGATGCAAAAATAAGCCACAGTGGAAGTGAGATAACCTCATTAAAAAAAAAAAAAAACTAAAAAGGATTATGCCTTTGCTCATGAGTCATTTGTTTATTAGTGTGAATTCTGGCAAAGACCAAATCCTGTCTGAAGTACACGTTTGGAGCTTGTGTTGATGTTCTCCAAGGACCAAGTTTAACCACAGCAAGGGATTACATCTTGCATTCCAATGTGCATCCACTAAAATGCAATTCTTAAAATGGTGGTAAGGATGGGATGTTTCACCTAGATCTTTCCAAATGCTCTTGAGTTTATGTTCCAGTGAACATAATCTGCATACTTCTGGTAAAAGGAAAATGAAAGGAAAGGGATGACTCTCAGTCAATCCATGTGATTCTGGAAGAAGACTTGTGACGTGAGTACTGGATTTCCCAGAACTCATCCACCTTCCCCTCCTCATCTCCAGATTGTGTATGAGCATTATTTGATGTAGTTGCTGTTATAGAGATGATTGTTGTTTGCTAAATAAATGAAACAAATAGTTACAGAAAAAACTGGACAAATATAAACTTACATTTATAAATAACTAACTTCTTTTCAAATGCCAAATGCTCTATTTCTTTATCTTGCTTTTTGAGTTCTAATTATATAGGCTTAGAGTTTTTACCAAGTATTTTATCTAATAAACATTTGGGCTACCTGATATGTGCAAAATATTGTGAAAACATGTAAAAATGAGCCAGATAATCCATATACACAAGAAAAAAGAGAGATGATGATGGTGGTGGTGGTGGTGGTAGTAGTCTTGGGCAAAATGATTACAGACTAAAATTCTAGATTATTTTTCAATGTAACCCATGATAGTAAGTGTAATGTAATGGATTTGCATAATAACCTATTGGGCAAAAAGTAGAAAATGATATAAATTGGGAATCCAGAATTGAAAACTGGGTCCAATAAAATGACCTCATTTTTTATAATTATTTCTTATTTAACTGAGACCATTTGGAAACTAGACTAAAAGTTTGTTCTTCTTTAGTGATTTCAAGCCAGATCTCCCAGGCCATGTCTGAGATTAACCATATTAATCTTCTAATTCAATTTTATCTTCTCATTCCCTTCCCTGACAATCATTTCTTACCTGGACAATCACACTTCCTGAATGTTCTTCCTGGCCACCTCCATCCATTAGGTCAATTTTACAAAACATGATTTTTCTAAGGTGCTGATCTGATGAGGTGGCTTCCCTGATTCAGATGCTTCAGTGATTCTCAACCACCTTAAAGTCTACATTCCCTAAAATGCCTTACATTTTATATAAGTTGTTACCCATAAGTGCTTTATTTCACTACTATTTCAGTCTGTAATACAATCTGTTGACCCATTATCAGAGTGAAATTCAAGTATCTTCATTCTGAAATGAAACCTTTTCTAATCTGCTCTTCTAATAGTCCAACCATTTTAAAGCCACTGCCTTACACTGCCTAGTATATCTTTAGTGTTTTATACTTCAACATTTTAAACAACCCCAAATGCTTTTTTATATGTTTGTCTGTATAACAACAGGCTCTTCTTTAGGCCAAGCATCTTAAATTATAATCATAAAAACTTTTAGCACAAAATAAGTACAATAAATGTGCATGGAATGAATGAATAAGAAGAAGCAAGAAACAATGAATAAATGACACAGAATATCCCTGTGAATGTTCTTTAGAACCTAAGGTTGTGTGGCTACAGAAAGTAAGGGGACAAGGTGGTTGCAAATATAAGAAGTGAAACTGTTGTTTAAAGGTATATGTAAATCATAATTTAATCACTATGGTATAAAACCCATAGAAATTTTGAATTCAGATAATGATCAATAGTAAATAGTGTGACAATACATTTTTCAAAAGCAAAGATTAAGCTAGACCCCTGTTTAAACATATCTCCAAAAGCTGCACTGAGCCCATTCTTTCATTTAATTTTTTCTTAGTGCATAGATGACACAAAGTAGGCAGCATGCTTAGAGCTTTATAATTAGAGACCACATGACACACATTCAAGTAAACTCCATGAACAAAGTTTGATTTGTTAGACTCTGAGATAAGTTAATACACTCTCTCATCCCAAAGCCACTTACTCAAACATTTCACTTTTTTTTTTCAAGTGTTTTTTTTGTTTTTGTTTTGTTTTAGCTATCTATATAACCATGCTGGAGGTGGAGGGACACAAAATGTTTTCAAAGAAAACATTTTTTTTTTTTTTTGAGAGAACACTCCAAAACATTGGCACTCCAAAGTCATTATAGTGATTATAAATCCTTGTGGGACTTGTATACATGTGGATTCTGGAGTAAGAATCAACTTCCTTACTATCCATGGGTTGATAATTGAGAATTATCCACCATTCTTCACAGAGAGATAATGGGAATTTCTCCACAGTCAAATATTAGCCCTGGCCATTGGTACTTGGAGGTAGCACAGGAAAAAGAGAAAAGACTCTTAAAACAACAGGTCTGGCTGTCCTAGTTCCTTCATTTGGGGCGTCTTTGGTCTAAGAGCAACTATTGTATCTTTCAGGTAAAACCATGTACTCGTGATGTTCTACCAAGATTTTGCCAAGTTCCATGAGTCAGTAATGGCTCCAGAACAAGTCAATGACATCACAAACACTTTGAAAAAGGTAACTTCTTACTTATCATCTTTTTCTCTGAATATTACCTAAGAATGAGTAGATATTTACTCACTAACATCAGAAGAGAGAACTGAGAATTGGAATGTGTCTTTTGATTTCCATAATAAGTTCTTCCAGATTGTTTTCCCTTAGGGGAAAAAAAAAGGCACGGCCGTATCCACTAAAGTTAGTACGGATTCCAACTGAGAAATAAACAAACCTCTTAAGATGCCCTTTGCAACAATAGGCAGTGATGTCAGTCCCCTCAGCCACTCAATATCTTTCCAACTGATGGATGGGTCTATAGCTTTCGCCACGTATGCAGCAAGTCCACTGTCATCTCCAAAATTTTCCGTAGGAGAAAATGCTAAATCATTGGTTTCAAAATTCTTCAACCTGAAATAGTTGCATAAATGTTAGAGTCTATAAACAAGTCAAAATAACACCTGGCATTTTGCCAGGGGAATGTTAGAGTTCGTAAACAAGTCTGGATGGTGCCTGGCAAAATGCCAGAGGGAGTGGTTTGAGAAGCAACAAAAGTGAGCCATTAAGTGTGAAGATTCCTGCTTGGTTGACTGCTGTATCTAGTTTATGTTAATTAGATAAGCTGTGTGGAATGTATAAATATTGCTCCTGTCCTACAATAAACGGCTCCTACTCCTGCTGTATCAACGTACACAAGTTGTTCGTCACCCCCCACCCCCCGTTATTTTGCTGCAGCCAGACTGCGGCACATAAAATAAAAAAAAATTCCCAAAGTCACAAATATATTTATGATGATTGAGTCAATGAAAAAAATAAAAGTGACTCTTTTCAAATTAATTAGCTATTCATTCCTCAATCACTCACTGAAGGTTACTTGCAGTTATATTTTCCATGTTTTGCTGTAGGACTCTAGGCTAAATGTGACAATTCAGTGGTCTTCATTGATTAACTAAAGAGTATGTGTGTGTGTGTGTGTATTGTTAAACATTTGTATATTTATAAGCAATTTCAAAGAAAAATATGTGGCCATGTTCAAACATTTCCTGTTTAGGCCAGTTTATGGATCTAAACAATAGACTTGATGTTATTTTCAGCCAGCAATGCAAATTAATCATAATGAAAAACATTTGCATGATGCTTTATAACTTACAAAGGGTTTTTATATATCTATATTTTCACATTTCTTTAAAAAACTTTTAGAAAGTAAAATTGACTCCTTGTCTCCCATTTTACACACACACACACACAAATGAAAACAGAAATGTAGAATGAGTTGCCCCAAGAATAAAGATAGCTAATGACAGCATTTGGGCTCCAACCCAGGTGTCTCCACTGAACTCTTGATTAGGTTCTCTTTGCTTTTATAAGTTGCATCCTGGCTATTACAACTGGCCTCAGGCAACCTGACAATGCCCTAGGGTCCAGACTAAAGAAGGCTGGAACTGCAGTAACATGTGTTAATACTTCCTGTCTGTTCCCCTGTGGACAATTTTACCTGCCATATTGTTAGGGTAGTAGTGGTGGTGGGTACTGGGTACAAGAGGTCTTTTCTGGTATATAAGTTGTCAGAACTGGCTTTCCAGCCATCCTTCATTATTTGTTCCTTCTGAAGCTCTGTACCTGCTGATTCAAACTTCCCTGATCTTCCAGACAACTTGGACAAAATCATGAGCTGTCCAATTATCAACACCTTAACCTGTGGCTTTTTCTTGCTCTGAGGAGCTTAAGTTACTAGCCATACAGAAGACTAGAAGTGTAAATAACCCAGCTCCTACACCACTCCAGAGACTAACTCTGAGATGCAATCTACATACACTCCCAGAGTTTTCCAGCAAGATTAAGCCTCAGTTGCCCTCTGTAACTGCCTTGATAAAGAGTTCTCTGTATGCTGCCTACCCCTCCTTGCCCCACTTCCCTGGCTCTCTAACAATATTTCTTCATATTCCAAACGAACTACCTGCATTCAAACCACTGGCTCACAGTCTGCTGCTCAAGGAACCCAATCAGGTACACCACTGAGTTGCTAACTTCCCGTGTCTAATTGCGTTGACCTAGTGTAGTCCCCAGTTTCTAATTCACCTCTAAACCTCTGCTGCTGGCTCATCCTAAACCTGAAGTCATTTCATTGGACCTAATATCCTCATATTCTAATTAGACTTTGACAGTTCCCCAAACTAAAGGAAAAGTCCTTTCTGCCTACGGGTCTGACCACTAGGTGAATACATGGTCACCTGGACACAATAGCACCATCCATGTGACTTATCTACCCACAGCCCCAAATCCAGTAGCAATCTTCAGTCCCTGAAAGGCTGCTTATAAATAATGACAATGACTGGGTTCACCTTGATCTTCTGCATATTGTAACTAACCCTGTTAGTCAGTCTCCTTTTCAGGTATAAGTAGAACTATATATTGACCTCTGGCTTAGTTCTAGCTCTCTGCTCCCCTCTGGCACTGAACATAGAAAAGACCTTGGAGCCATGGCTGTAAAAGCCTTTATATAAAACTAGAACTATCTGGGAACATTGTTTTTAAATTATTTTTTAAACAATCCTTTAATACAAAACTCTTTTGATACTTTTTACATTTCAGTATATTTCAGCTCAAATAACAGGTTGTGTAGCTCAAGTGGCATATATTATCATAAGGACATGAACATTCAATTCCATAATCCTTGATTCAAGCCATTAGAAACATTTTCTCAATAAGAATTGAATAGTGCTATAGTTTTATGGACTCAGGTGACCACTAAAAGTAATAGAAAATTCTAGCTCCTTGAGGGTCATAAGAACACTTATCTAGCTGTTGGGCTCTGATAGGGACTTTAACTGGGCTTCTTAAAAAATCAAACCACATAGGATTGCACATTTTATCACAGCCTTTGGTCTTCTGTGGTCACACTAACTTGAATTGAATTTACCTTTCTGGTCAATGACCATACACTTATGGTAAGACCTATTCCACTACTTATAAATTATATTAAAGTTCAAACTTTCAAGTAATGTTGTTAATAAGAAAAAGTGCAGTCTCTCTATCCCAGAGCAATAACAGGAGAAAAAAAATTGCTATGTGCATGGAGTCTAAATGGCACACCACCCCCATCCCAAACAAGCCACAGTGCTTCAGCAGGGGTGGGGTGAAAGGGTGAAATGGATAGGAAAAAACAGAAACATGGATAAAATTATATAAATAACTGTTGTTATTCTTGGATGGTGAATGCAGATCAACACTTGAATGAATGTTGCCTTACAGAAATCTCAGTGCACAATGAAGCCTTGTTGTTGCTCTCAAAATTGTTCAAAGCCAGAAGCCAAGAAAAAGTTTTCAGATATCTTGACAGAGACCCACGATGGAGTGTTTTACCAATGGCTCCAAGAGAAACCGCTATGAATGCTATTTTTATTCAGATTATGACATATATATATATATATATATATATATATATATATATATATATATATATACACACACACACACACACACACACACACCCCACACACATATCACACATGTATATATCACTTATGGCGCTTCTGATAACCAAAGTATTCCATTTCGTAAAAAAGGAAAAGAGAAATATTGAAATAATAACACAATTGCTTAGGGCTTAGTTTTTAAATACCAGTCTGTTTAATGGCACAAAGGCAAGTACCTTTTTTGTAAAATATTTGTTATGCCTAGAAGCTCTTAATATAATTTAACCTATTATAGAAATGGCTTTAGCTTTTAGTAAGTTAGTATCATGGTAATAGTGACAATTACTAAAGAAGGTTAAATATTATTAGATAACTACTAGCAATGCTATTATTATTGGATAATGTATAATATCTATTATATATATTGTTAATGTAACACTAAAGGTAAAGCCACATCTGTATATTGGAAAACCAAAAATTAAAATAAAATAAAGCTTGCAATATCAACACAGTAAAAATTAAAAGAGAGATTGGGGGAGACATTCAAAATCCACACAGGATTGGTTCACAGACCACCAGCCTTGAATTCTTTGATTACAAAAGTACTTATGTTCAGATGATAGCCCTGGTCATTTGTTTCTCAGTATGCCTGGTAGTTAAAAGACGGGCTAGAGCTATAAATTTCAAGTTCAAATCCATGAGCAACTTCTTCATAGTAATGTTATATGGAGAAAATCTTATGTTCTACTACATTTTTATTTATTGACTCAACAATTATTATCGAGCAATTACTTATTTAATGTCACCAGTAAATAAGACAGTGCAAACTCCCTATCCATTGTAAAGACTATATGTAAATTATAGAGCATATTGGAACGTAAGTACTAGCAAATAAGAAAAGAAATAAAAATATAAATGGGACAGAATAAAGGGATATGAACCGGCAGAATTTCCCATTGAAGTTTTAGTTAATGGTGACCAGGGCTGACCTTGATGAGAAGCTACTTTGAGAAGGAAATAGGTAGTGCTACATAATGTTTATTATAGCTGTAACAAACAACCACTTCTGTGGAAGCATAAGATGCCACACAGATTTATTATATTGAGGTTCTGAAGGTCAGAAATGCAAAATGGGTCTCACTGGATGGAACTCAAGGTGTCCTTTAGCATCATTCCTTCTGGAGCTAAGGAGAATCCATTCCCTTGCCTTTCTCAGCTGTAGGAACCTCCTGCTTCCCCTGCCTGCTGGCCACATCAATCCAGCCTTTGCTCCTGTTATCTCTCTCTCTGGCTCTGACACTCATGCCTCATGTTTCCTTAAACATTAAGTCTTTTAGGCTAAGATAGGATCACCTCCCTATCTCAAGGTCCTTAATCAGATCTGCATGTGAAGTAAGAGGTTCCAGCCATTAGGTATGGACAGCTTTGGCGTACCTCACCAATTAGCGAGGATGTTTTCCTCCATGATGTACCTCAGTCTTAATCAAGTGACCTCTCTTCTCTTGAAACTGCACTGAAAGAGCCAAATCCTAACCCAGTGTAAATTAACCATTCCCATGAGGGTTCAAAGAAATGAAAAGACAGACCATTGTCTCAAAGCCTCAAGAATCAGCATGATGAACCAGCTTCATTCCTTGCTTCATCCAGAGCAGAGGTGAATTTTCCTTACTCTTCTCAGTTTCAGGCACCTCCATGCCATTTATAATATGCAGACTTACATATGTTTTGCATATAGACCAAGCAGAGATTTCCTACCCCCTGAACTCTGGCTGCTCCCAGATGCCAACAGTCAGGAGCCTCCTCCATCCAGGCAGAGGAAGTAGCAAGGGATGGAAGGAGCCACTGCTTTACAGACTCATTCTCCTCTGGATTTCCTGCCTCCTTTACCTGCCAAACCTCACTTCTGAAAAGCCAGGCTTCACCTTCTGTTTGTCAGGTCAGTTGTGAAACCGATTTCATATCAAGCTATAACAGATGAGCTTTTGGGGTATAATAGGCTTAAAGCGGAAGCCAGGACCTCCCATTAATATACTGTGACTTCAAAAGCTGAAATGAGAGCCACTGGGGAGCTGACCGGATGGCAAGAACCTGCCCTGAAGCCCATCCTGACAAGCAAAGTCAGTGTGCACTCTGGGGAAGGGGATACACTCAGCTGCAAGATGGTTCCCATGTTCCCCATAACCTGGATGTGTGGCTTATTATTTGCTCATCTTCAGACCAGTGATGTGACAAGCTGGGGATCCACAGCCACTCCTGTGCACACAGACAGCTGAAAAGAATCTTTGTTTCATGGTCCTTCACGTCATCTGGGCAGAAGCCCAGGAGCAATGGAAAAGGGAGAAAGTAAATCCCCCTCCCCGCTCCTCACTGAGTGGCCCCAGTGTGGAAGGAGTAAGAGGAACCAGCCAGAATTAGTAACCATGTCATCTCACCCACCTAATTAGATACCTCTGCAAAATGCACTTTGCTATGCAAAAAAAAAAAGAAAGTATTTAAGTTGCAAAGAACAAACAGAACAATAAAAACAAACCCTGCTCTATTATTATTATTATTATTGTTAGCAGGAGTCCTATTGCAGGCAGGAAGAAAAGTAATAGCAAATTCCTTTTCAAATGACCAAAGGGAAATAATGAGGAATGTTTCTCAAAAGAAGCCAAGATAGTGGGAAACTAATTATTTTAGAAAGTCTCAAAGAAATTAGGTAGTCAAAATAGAGAAATAATGTAATTACAGGTTGCATGTTAGGGAAGTTTGAGGTCATCTGCTTTCTGACGAGTTTGGCAAGGTGTAGGATTATGTCAGAGGTTTTGTTTTTGTTCTCTTTAAAGACAGGTTGTTTGGGTAATATGTGAAGCAGCTTTATTGGCAAGCCTAAAAAAGGATAGTGCATTCTCTCTCTCGATTGGTCCACTACCGGTACCATACACAGAAATAATATCCTAACCTGCCTGGAAGAATCTGAGCAATAACATCATACTGTTAATTTACACCTGGCTCAACCACAAGATTTTATGGACAATAGTTTATACTTGCATATGTACATACCAAACACAGGTAAATGACAATTATGTGTCACATGTACAAGACTACATAGAGTCTTACAACTTAAATGGTAGTAGAGATACATCCTAATCTGATTATATTATGTATCAAATTATTGGTTTCCAACAATCCTTTTGTCCTTACATAGAATTCTGATTTGATTTTTGAATCTGTTTAGTGTGGGACTCTTAGAAGGGTAGACAGAGTGTGCATGTCTGACTTCTTTTGTCTCCAGTCTTTTATCCTTTTTCAACCTCCCAAACCCAGTTGCTCTAAACACAATGAAAATACACACAGTGAGGAATGGCTGCTATGGAATGAGGTTAAGTCTCCCAAATCCATCCCTCATCATCTCACACTCAGCTGGCTGCTGTGGAATTCCACCACCAAAAAGTCCTCCTGTAACACTAAGTTAGATCTCTGTTTGGATACTTACAGCCCTAATGATGATCACACATCAGTCACACATTGGTATTAAAAAAAAAAATCCAAGGGATGATTTTGCTGGGAACTATAGGAAGGAAAAAGCAATAGGGAATAGAGGTCTAGACTTAGGATAAGTTGGACTCTCAATAAGTTCCACTGAGTTCCCAGCTCCAACTCACTTCTAACCCTAAAATACTGCAAGAAATGGGAAAATACTCAAAGTTAATATAAAGGCTGAATGAACTAATAAAAATCATCCCAGTTCAATCTAAAATATTGGATACATAGTTTTTGCTAAGATGACTGATTGAGTGAATGAATGAATCTTGATCCATGGATGAGCCACATGAAAGTGGAAGATTGCTGAAAGGGGTAGAAGATGAAGGATCAAAGATGTGGTTTCTTTCACTTCAATTCTTTTCAAGTTTTTTTTTTAGCCCTAGCTGCTCCTAATCCAATTAAAAATAATATCTAAAAATGGCTATTTGATTTCAACACACAAGGAATAGGGGACCAAGATCATGGTAACAAATTTTTGCCTATGTTAAATTCATTATCTTTCATCTGTATGGTATTTAGTACATATCAAAGCTCCAATGCGCTCTGGCACATAAACATATTTTAATTTTATAAGTATTTGGCAACTCATGGCCCCGTTATATAGCTCTAATATGTGACACCCACAAAGAAGATGTTATTTGCTAGAGAGTATGTGGACATTTAGCAATGACAGTTACTAGAACCCAGTGTCTATCATTCCTAGACAAGATAGATCCCTTTTTCCATGTGTTATTCTTTAAATATGAGGTGTAGTCCCAAACCTCCTGTTAATGTAGGAATATCCGAGGTGAAATGATTGTATTGTAAGCACTGTACCCTATAAGTCCATCCTAGTTTGAATGGGCTAATGGATGGTAACTGTAGGCAGGCCAGGTTTAGCTGGAGAAAATGTTCACTAATGGGGCCTCCCTACACCCCCACCCCCCCACCCCCACTTCCTGGCCTTGAAGAGTTGAGCAGCTTTCCTCCCATGATGCACTGCCTCACCTTGGGGCCCAGAGCAATGGAGTCTGCCATCTATGGACTGAGACCTCTGAAACTGTGGGCCCCAAATAAACTTTCCCTTCGCTGAGTTGTTCTTGTCAGGTGTTTTGGTCACAGTGGTGAAAAACCGACTAACACACCACACTTCAAACTTTTTGGAGATCTAATTCCCCAGAGCATCTTCTGAAAACTGGGAAAAGCCTCTGTTGTCAGCTCATGGCAAGCAAAGAAGACTAGCAAATCAGCCCAGGGACCACACCATCATCCTTACCTGAGTTGAGGAGGCAGCTTGAACCTGTTCCGCACATCATCAAAGCGGTTTCCCAGGTAAGGGGTGTCCACGGTCACGAATATGGCCTTGTAGCCCATCTGCTCTGCTCGCTTCACCAGCTGCCTGGTGACCTCACGGTCCTTGTAGATGTACAGCTGCAGCCAACGAAGGGCCTCAGGACCCGCCTTGGCCACTTCTTCAATTGAGGAGGTAGCCCAGGAACTCAGCATCATGCCAGTTCCCAGGGTCTGACAGGCTGAGAAAGAAAGGAGACTATCAAAGCAGGTCAGCTATATCTCCCTCTCCCAAGCCTTTAAGTTGTAGATCAGTGGGCAAAGACCTCTGCAAGAGCAACTTGGCAATAGGAAGCCACATCTTTAAAATATTGGAAATGTATCCTTTTCACGTTGTGTATGTGGCTCCTATGTAACATCAAAGATGTGCCATATACATATGGGAATATTGAGAACAACCTGAATGTCTAGTCTTGGAGAATTGGTTTACCAGTAATTCCCACATAAAATTAAATATGCACCACAACCATTAAAGTAATGTTATTGTGCTGGTTAATTTTATGTATTAACTTGGATAGGCTGTGTTACCCAGATATTTGATCAAACACATCTGTGTATTGCTGTAAGGGTATTTATAGATTAGATTTGCAGATTATCCACTGTAATGTGGATGGGCCTTGTCTAATCAGTTGAAAGTCTTAACAAAAGACTATTTCCTAATGAAAAAGGAAATCTGCCAGCAGATTTAGATTTTAACTTTAGACTTGAGCAGCAATCTTGACTTTTCCCTAGTTCTCCACTGTGCTGTCTAACCTGCAGATTTGAGATTTATCAGTCTCCATGATCATGTGAGCCAACTCCTTAAGGTAAATCTCTATCTCCTGTGAATAGATAAAGAAACATAGGTAGAGATAGATATTGATATAGATAAATATTTATGTGTGTGTGTGTGTGTGGAGAGAGAGAGACAGAGAGAGAGAGAGAGAGAGAGAGAGTCTATTGGTTCTGTTTCTCTGGATAACCCTATTACAATTATTTTTATAAAATGTTCACAGTCAAAGTTGTTTGAGATATAGATATTTTAAGGAAAAAACATTCTACAAAACATGTATAATTCCATATTTGTTCAAATTATAATTATTGGTATAGGAAACTAAATAAAATACATGTTAACCGTGGGAAAGATAATTGTCAGTGAGTTTAATTTTTCTACCTTTATTTTTCTTATTTTTTTCTTCCTTAGTTTTTAAAATTTCATTTTTAACGATGTATTCTACCACTTATTTTGTTTTACAGTTTTAAAAAGGTGTATATGTTCGAAATCTCAAATAGACTCAACATTTCTTGAGCAAGATAGCAAGAAACAAGAAACAAAATGAAAAATTAGTAAACAAACATTTGTCTTAGAAGACTTTAACAAATATGGATCTTGGGTTTTCCTCCAAAAGTAGTAAAATTGGAGTCAACTTAGTGGAGGAAAAATTGATAGAATGTTTGAATACTATATAGAGAAGGACAGAAGATACATTATAAATATCTAAAACTGACTATATGACTCCAGGTGTTTGGCTGCTCTTAGTGCCTTGTCCTACCAATTGGGAGTAAATGTAGTTACAAAGTGACACTCATAAGATAATGATGATAAGTTAGTGAGATGGTACTTATAAAGTTGCACTTGCAGGTTAAAATGTTTCTGTACTATAGAGCATGGTGGTGCACACCTGTATGTAATCCCAGCTACTCAGAAGGGTAAAGCAGGAGGATTGCAAGTTTGAGGCCAACCTAGACAACTTAGGAAGATCCTATCTCAAAATAAAAAATCAAAAGTGCTGTGGATGCAGCTCAGTGGTAACGTGTTTTTCTATCATGACTAAGGCTCTGGGTTTGATCCCAACCACTGCCAAAATACCAAAAAAAAAAAAAAAAGAAAAGAAAAAAAAACAATAAATAAATAAAGCTTCTGTTCTTCTCAAACTTTAGCTAACAGCAATAACCAAGTCCCTGGAAGGCTTATGAAAACAGGTTTCTTTGTCCCACCTTCAGTGTCTGACTACACAGGTCCAAGATGGGGCCCCAAGTTTTCCTTTCTAACAAGGAAAACTTATTACAATACTGATGCTGCCAGTGCTGAATCATACTCTGACATTTAAGTAGTAGCATCACCACTTGATAGTAAAAGTCCAAGTTCAAACAGTAATAAAATGGATTTGGTTTTTGAAAAATGCTACTTTTCCCATGACTTTGAAGGTGATTTCATCCTTGTTCTCAGGTCATTTGGGCACATTCAGAAGATGTAAGCTGGAGATCATTATGTTTATGGGTCATTAATATGTTGCCCCAAGAGTTCCTCCGAGAATTTCTATCATAGGGTCTTATGACTTGCAAATTGTTGTCCAAGAAAAACCCCATATTTTTCTAAGCAATAACACATATGAACATCTGGACCATTGTCTGATTTTCATTAAGATTTGGAAATATGGAAATAATGCCAGGGGACATTGATTGCTTGGGTCAGAATCTTCTTAACCATCAACTTACCACAAAGAAAGGATGTCCTGGAGAAGATGTGACCTAACTAAGGTCACACAGTGTTTGTTGGACAGCAAAGTAGCATAAAAAACCGAGTACGTCTGATCATTCCTCCAGGGCAAGGATCTTTCTAGAACTCTCAGATGTCCAAAAGACTCTCTGGTACCAAGCATGGATAAATTTATTTCTTCTGTATTTCATAGTCATGATCTCCAAGAGAGTAGGTTTGCCATGTGCCTGAGAGATGCTAGCATACTCACATCTCTGAGGAGGCACAGAATCTTGGAAATCAATGAGAAAATCTGCCATATGTCAGAGGTGCAGTGAGGTGGCACAAAGGAGATCCAGCAAAGAGGACCACTCAGATAAAGGGCATCTTTTTGTAAATAACACTAAAGCATCATGTAGGCTTAGCAGTGGCTCTGCCAACAGTAACATCAAAGTCTGCAAAAATATTTGCTTGATTTCTAAGAAATAGCTGCAGACATTAAACCTTGATTGTCAAAATGCCATACACACAGACATGCGCACACACACACACACACACACAAATGCACAGCTAATTCCTAAGGCATTCAAACCATCTAATTTGTGCAAGATGTCAGTCTTCACAAGCATGTTACCCAAGTGGCTTGAATATGGATGTTCTGGAAAAAGAAGGACAGTCTCTCCATGCCATCTATTTCCAGAGCCTACCTGTTCTGATACAAGCAGCTTCTGGAGCTATTGCTGATCCTTATTTGTTGTTCATGATTCAAACTTAAGAGGCTGAAATTTGGAATCTGGATCCCTCAAATTCCAAGTTACTATTGTTTCCAGTTTTAGGCACTCTATAAATATTGGTGATTTAATACATTTATTCAAAAAGAGTCTCCAGGATGCAGGGGGACTATCAGAGGCTGTGCTGACGCATTATCTGTTGAGGCTGTTATTACTCCCAGGAGAAAACAGAAGGAAAAATTTTATAAGGTCCCATGCCTCTTACACCAAATACTGCCGATCATGGTGTTTCCCATTTACCTGTGATTATTTTCTTGATAAAGGTAAATTATTGATGAATTGCATCCATTGTATTTAACAAAATATAATATTAAAATGAGCTACAAGAGCCTGAGATTTTCCAAGAACCATTCAAAATAACAATTAAAAATTTGTTTATTCAAGCCAGTCCCAAAAAACCAAAGGCCAACTATTCTCTGTGATATGTGAACACTAATCCACATAAGAGGGTGGGAGGGGAAGAATAGAAGTCCATTGGATTAGACAAAGAGAAATGAAGGGAAGGGAGGAATGAGGCGAGTAGGAAGGACAGTAGAATCATTTGGACGTAACTTTCCTACGTTCGCATATGAGTATACCACCAGTGAAATTCCACATTATGTACAACCACAAGAATGGTACCCTAATTAGAATAATCATACTCCATGTATGCATAATATGTCAAAATAAACTCTATACTCCCATGCATATCTAAAAAGAGCAAATAAAAATGAATAAAATGTATGCTAAACTACAATACATAAAAATTTAGAGAAAAATTTTTTAAAAATTTGCTCTTTCAACTAAGGACAGATCTAAGATTAAGTTGATACATACCAGTATGGCAAAGAGCCTTGCTAAAATATCAAATTAATTCCATCCCAATTGGTAAGTAACCATGACTTTGAAGTGAATATCACCAATCTTGGTTTCCTTCAATGTGCTTCAACATGTCATCCATTCCTTCCCTCCCCAAGGAAACACCAGACCATTCTACCATCCAACAGCTTAAACATCAATGCCTGAAAGGCCTGGAACATACAAACCTACTGGAAGACTGGAGACCATCATCCAAACACCACTCCTAACTGGTCAGTTGCTAAACTTGTTGTTAAGGATTTCAAATATCAACTTACCTGAGAGATGAAGATTAAATCCTTCTAGCTCATACTTACTTGGGTGGATAAAAATTATAATCTTTCAAATTGTATGAATTGGTTTCATTTCTCATTAGAGATATCCTGGTCTAGGGTTTCAGAGGACTCCTGTGTTTGGTCCTTTTACTCTACCTGTGCATCTCTGAATTTCTCTCCTCCTGCTCTCAATGGTAAGAACAGTCAGATTTCATGCTCCAAAGACTGACTGGCATCAGTTTTTATTTCCATTCCAAACTTCTGGCTTTTTATCAAACGGTACTGAATATTTTCACAACACCTGACAAATGGAGCTTATGGACACGGGGTTATTACTATAAAGGCAAGTCCTGGCTCATACTGATGATGAAGTTCTCTGTTAGGGTTTAGATATGAGGTATCCCCTAAAAGCTCATGGGTGAGACAAAGCAAGAATTTGTATGGGTGGAATGATTAGATTATGAGCCATATAATAATCAGGGAATTAATCCACTAATATTGATTAATTGAGTAGTAACTCTAGGCAGGTAGGGTGTGATCAGAGGAAGTAGGTCACTGGGGTTGTGCTTTGGGGGTTTATATTTTGTCCCTGGTAAACAGAACTCTCTCCACTTCCTGGTTGCCATATCCTGCGCTGTTTCCTCTGCCCTTTCGCCATGATATTCTGCCTCACCTTGGACCCAGCTAACTGTGGACTGAACCTCTGAAACCAGAAACCAAAATAAACATTTCTTCCTCTAAGCTGTTCTACCAGGCCTTTTTACAACAGTAAAAAGGCTGACTAAACAGTCCCTAATGTTATTCTAAGCCTAAAAATCTGGGCTTTTCTATTAGTACATCCTAGAGATAACATATCCAGGATCCTTCACCATGAACTAAACATCAATTTCATACGAAAACCCAGGATTATAATTCCTTATTTTTAATCCTCTCTTTTATCACCCTTAAGACATATCTTTGAGAATAAACAGCTACACTTTTGATGTTCTCTAAATTTATTCAGACTCTGGTTATATGTTGGCATTTCTTTCTCATCTATATTTAGTAGAAAAATGCATAGGAGTCACATACTATCACCAAAAGAGACATTGGTAAGGTTATCAGCACTCAGGCATCAAACATAAAGCTACATATATGAACTGGGAAATAATATTCATATCTCACAATGAGATATTTGGTTGATTGAAAGTCTAAAGGCCTTGGTTTCAGTGCCAACCTTGAATCCCTGAGGCACATTCCACCTGCAAAACATCTGTAAGCCTAGCTGCCCTGCCCAGTTTATAGCATTGCTGGTTAGTCCATTGACACAGATGTTGGAACATTTTCTGCATAAACTCTGCAACTGAGAGATAGCCTGTCTCAAAATATAAATTTTACAAAGGTCTGGGGATATAGCTCAATGGTAAAGTGCCCCTGGGCTCAATCCCCAGTACCAAAAAATAAAAATAAAAAATAAAAGGCAAATAATAATAAATGTTGTCTAGAATGGGAAAAAGGAACTCTGGTGTACACTTGGCAGGAATATACACTACTACATGCATTTTGGAAAATAGTATGGAAGTTTTCCTGCCATGTTTTTGATGTGCAGGAACACATTCTTCTCTTTCTTTCCTTCCCAAATAGTGTCAAATGCTCACTCCTTTTAAGGGAAAGCTTCTTAAAAAGAGAAAAATCTTTTCCATGCCAAGGAATTCCCTATAGGGCCTTGTATAGGAAGCAATATCTAAAGAAATAATTTCTGAATTCTCAAGGCATATATTTCTGGAGGGTCAGTGACAAGATAACAGCAAAAAATTCAGGAATTGCAGCAAATCTGGTCTCTCCCCACCTCCATCCACAACTGTTTATAGATTTCCATGAAGAGAACTGTAGAGTAAGTCTAAAGGAGGGTCAGTATTTACATTAACCAATAATACCTGGAAGAATGAAGAAATCCTTTGTATGTATTTTTTTTCCTTTATTCCACTTGTGATTTAACTGCAAATATAAACTAATGTTTACAGTAGCCCAAATCACAATAGCCAATTTATGGATTAACAGATAAAGAAAATGCACGTATTCACAATAGAGTTTCAGTCATAAAGAGGAATATATTTACGTCATTTTTTGGTAAATGGATGGAACTGAAAAACACCTAAGTGAAATTAGAATCAGAAAGTCAAGAGTCAAAAAAGTTTTCTCTCATATGTGGGACTTAGAAAGAAAAAATGGAATCAAGAAAGTTATCCAATGAAAATAGAAGAGAGAACTGGATTCAATAGCCCACACCTATATTCCCAGCTTCTCAGGAGACTGAGGCAGGATTGCAAATTCGAGATCAGCCTCAGCAACTTAGGGGGATCCTTTCTCAAAATAAATAAATAAATAAATAACTGGAGATGTGGTAGTGGTAGAGTGCTTCTGGGTTCAATGCCAAGTAAAATAAATAATAAATAAATAAATAAGCAATTGAGTGGAGAAATGGGATCAAGAGGGAGGAGCCATGGGGAAGTACTAGTGAATAAAATCTAAAATTTTGCTATGTCCATGCACAAAAAAAGAACCCTATTTTCTATATAATTATAAGGCACCAATTAAAATAATACTAATAATAGAAGGAAGACCATAGAGTAGAACAAGAGAATCAAGGGAGGGGAGGTGGGGAGGAAAACAGAAGGTACTGATAAATGAGATTGATCAAATTATATTGTGTGCATATACAAAGATGGCATAATGAATCTCCCTACCGTGTTTAATTATAATTCACCAATAATCTTCTTCTATTTTAAAAATAGCACAGCTTACTATCACCCCTATCTGTGTCCCCTCCAAAAAAAAAAATGGACTCTGGACTGATGGAAAGCATTAATGCTTTCAGTTTTATAGAATGAATGATGTCCTCAGACCCAGAAACAATACACGCTCAGATTAATATCAAGTCCCAGCACTAGAAAGACAAAATGCTACAAGGACCTGCAATAGCCTGGTGTAGGGTGTAGTTCTTCCTCCCTAGACCGCCATTGTATAGAGGGCTAGCTGAATTCCATACACTATGGAACCCATATTCAACTAATGAGGTTGACATCGACTTGTACCAGATACGAATGCCATTACCTCTAGGGTTGACACAATCCTGAACACCAAGGGATAGTGATATCCTGGACTAGAACAGGTCAAAAGCTTTGCAAATCAGCCTGCACTGGGAGCACCTTCCTTAAAGCTAAGGATCGCAGTTATGCTTCTAATGACTGTTAGTTCCCTTTAAATATCAAGCCTTAACAAAAACTTTCATTTCTGGGATCAAGGTAATCTGGATGTGAAGAAGTGAAAATGGGAAACATATTGTGTACTTCAACTTTGGGGACCTGGATACTAAGCCCGCCCATGCCAGGTCTTTAATTGAAAATTTACTGAGTGGCCCTCTTATTTATCTAGTCTGTATCTTACCTCCCACTCACTTCAAAGAGTCAAGACAGAACTTAGATGGTCTTCAGAAGGGAATGTATTTGTACTCCACCTAATATGCTTCATGTTTGAGAATTTCAACTATGCCTCTAACTGGGAACCACCAGGAACTTTCATACCAGGCTTCTCCGTTTCTTCTCCAGCTTTGATGTGCATGGTGATCACATGGGAATGTTGACAAAATTCAGATTCTGACCCATTTGTTCTGTAGTGGGACCTGAGATTGTGCATTTCCTAATAGCTCCCAATTGAAGTTTATTCTATTGACTCACAGACCATAATTTGAAAACAATGAGATAGATATTCTCTTTCACGAGTACTCATCTAAGGATATGTGTGGTGGTCCTCCCATCTTTGAAGAGCCACTCAAGATTTTCCTTATGGAAAACAGGAAAGAAAAACTAAACCATGGTGGTAAGGTGGGCAATAACACGCATGCCAGCATCCAGTCATGACCTGCTGATTACTCGGTCATTACCTGTTAGTAACCTTCCAAATAGAGACGCAAATTCTCTTGCCATGGTTTCTCGTGTATTCATCCCTTACTTATTTTAATGTCAAGGAATTAAACAGCATTAGAGTGACAACCCCTCAGCACACTTAACCATCATCACTTATATTTTATAAGCCTGCTTATATGTGCTTTGGCCTGCTTCCTAGATTTCAGATTAGAAGGGAAAATAAATAACCAAATAAAAATGAAATGGCAGAAGATGAGAAAGAAAAGAAAGAAGTTACTCAAAGCTAAGAAGACACAATTTACCAATTATAAAATAGCTTCCAAATGTTTAATATCAGGTCCAACAATCTTACCAACAGGGTGCTCAGTCATCAGTTAAAACTAAAGCACATCACAAAGGCTTGACATGGAAGGAAATTATAGTGCATCTGAGAAGGATGCCGATCCACAGCCACCATCACCCTCATGACACCAGAGAAAACATTATTTATCAAGGGGAGTAAAGGTCTATTATTTGAAACATTAATTCATGTGGAATAAATCATGTACCCAGACTGGAGCAGAACAATTAAATAATGTGTTACTTTGGGTACAAATGATTTCTTTGAAAAATACCTCCACTTAATGGGAAAAGGGAATTGATTTTCCCGAATTAAGTTTTTAAAGAAAAAGGAAGAAGTGGAGGGGGTGGAGAAGAGAAAGGGGTAATTTGTTCAAAGGGCCTCAGATTTTTTGAAGGTACATTTGATTAAAAGGCTTCTGCAAAACTTAGTCACCAAAACAGCTGCACTGAACATAATTTTGTTGAGAAAACGAATTTTGTCATCTGCACAGGAAGTCATTGTGTAATGGGGAAAATATGCAATGACAAAGTATCAAGCCGTTGTGTGGTTCTAAACTCAAGGTCTGACATATTGAAGTGTTTGCATAAGTGTGGGCCATAACGTCCACTGTGTGTGTCCGCCTTTCATCATAAGTGCACTTAGGTTACACAGGTTTGCTGAAGACACAATTAACATTGTTGCATAAATATCGCAAATTACGATTGATATTACCCAGAAAATAAAGTTCTGAAGCCTCTGCTCTACAGAAAGAATAAAACTTCCACTACAATTATGATCTAAATTCTTTGACGTGGTCAAACAAATCTTCTTCTACTATTTAGGGAATTGTACTCATTTAAACACTTTCAAGAAAGGCCAGGAAACTAGACTTAATTGTTCTAATGCTTCCACGATGCTTCATTGTCTGAATCAGGAGCAGAATAATCCTGAGGGACCACACTGCCACTCTATCTCTAGATTTCTTTTTTACTCTGCAGAAATATTTGCAAGGAACAAATAGTCTCAGTAACATCTTAGATCTCCCTGCCTTGCCTTTGCTTTATATCTGGGACAGAACTCTACAATAGACTAAAACATTAGCTCTACTGCAATGACTTTCAGGTTATTATCCTGTCATCTGATCGAGCTGTCAGGTCCTGGCATAACTGGCAGATCACACAGAGACCACACCACAGTGAGATGCCTTTCTATGATGACTTTGAGCAGTATCAAGTTTGCACCTGACAATTTCAATCAACCTCTCACAGATTAACAATCTCAGTGTTGGGATACACATGTGAGCCTCTGACTTCTCACTGTCTCATTTTAATGCACACAGGCATACTAATTCAGAGAAGAAACAATCCCATGCTCTCAAGAAAGATGCTCTAGAGGCTAAATTTTGGTAAAAAGTTCTTGATAGTATGGCATTTGATATTAGAATTTAATACTGGTAGGTTTTAATATGTTTTAAACATCGTTAAAAAATTTTATCTGATTGCAAAGTGAACTGAATGCACTTTTGTGAAAACAAAAATGTAATTTTTATGAAAATTTTTAGAAATGAATTACTCACTGTCTAGATACAGACCTTTCTCAACTTACAATAGTGCAATCCCTGGTTTTCAACTCTATGATAGTACAAAAGCAATATGTATGTATTCAGTGGAAACATTTTAAAGTTTGAATTTTGATCTTTTCTTAGACTAACCATATCTCATATTTCATATTTCTCTTGCAATACTGAGCTACAGCTCACTGTAATATTGGCATCATTCAGGCAAATGACGAATGCTCTGCAGTGTACTACGAAGCTAAGCCACAGTAATCATTAGATTATGTATATTAAATGTATTTTCAACTTAATGATATTTCCCATTTTCAAGGAATTTATCAAATTGTAACCCCACTTTTTAGTCAATATATATATATTGACTAAATATATATATATATAATATAGCATCTATATATAATATAGCATCATAGGCACGTACATATACAAAGGAGGCCAATAATCTTTTAATATATGTGTATATGTACACATGTGTGTTGTGTGTGTGAATGCACATGTACATATAATGCGTATCACATGCACTACTTTTCCATTCTTAGAAAAGCACTTCAAAACATGAAATTGAGCTAAAACTGATCGAAATAAGGGTGAACAGAGGCATCAACTAGGATTTTAATTTGTTTGTTTTTACTACAATGACACCAGGAAATATTTGCTTCCAAATGTTTAGTTAATGTAGTTTGGGCAAAACTTTAGGGAATCTCTTCCCTTTTGTTCCTCCCTAGTTTTGTTTCTTCTTAATAAAAATGCACAAAATAAACCATGATGTCAGACTTTACAGAGTGAAACAGAACGGGTTCAAGTTCCCTCTCCGCCATTGAATGGTTCTAGTGCCTGCTCAAGGGTTTCCTTCCCTCTACTACTAAAAGCCACTGAAAAGGACCTTAAAGGTCTGTCCTGAAGAGAAATGATAGGAACGTAAAGTCTGAGCATTACACCAAGTGCCTAAAAGCCACTTTACTTCAGAAAGACTAAAAGTTTCCTTTAAAGCAAGTCCGGTGTTTTGCCTGGATTAAATAAAATTGAGAATCATGGGGACATTTCCCTAGTAGTTATGCTGAAATGCATATCTACTCGGTCACATAGTACAACACATAAACACATAAATCAATAAAACTTTCAAAAATAATTGGTCTGAGTTTGGAGCAAAGGAAATGACAATTTTTCCTGTAGATGTTCTTTCACTCAATGTTAAGTTTGATCACTTAATCTCGGAAAATCCAAAAATTCAACAGCTAAAGCTCTCACCTACGCCCTAACTCAGTTCTCTGGGGTCTGTATGGCTCTTTGTATTACACTGCAATTTGTTCCACCTGCACCTTATAGGTGGTCAGTGCATAGCTGAGTCCTCAAACTTCACTTTGGAATTTTCTGGCTTTGGGGCTCAAAAAGAAAGTGTTTAGATTTAATGGTTTTATGGTCCATCAAATCCTGTGTAGTAGCCTCTAATTACATTCAGGGGCAGGAATTTCTTTTTAAACTTTTTTTTTTTTTTGACAGCTTAATACGAATTTGCTAATATGCTGAGCATTCCTGGAACGCATTAGGTGGATTTTAATTTTCCTCTATATGAGGTCCCAGTGCTCCCTCATGTGGCATTTGTCTATATAACAAGTCAGAAGCCCAAGGATGAATTAATATTTAATCTTCTTAAAATTTCTTTTTCATTACCCATGTTTAAAAGCAGGGGGAAAGGAGGAGCTTATATAACCGTGGAAGGTGAAGTAAAATTTTATTTACAGCCATTGTTCGCAAACCCAAACGATTCCCTTATTTATGTTCATAAAGCATCAAGTGACAGAGAAAGCATTGTATTAATTGGTTCTCTGAGAAATCAGAGATGCTCTACTTATCTTGCAAGATTGAAATTTAGCCTAATGATACTATCTATTGTATATACTGCTGGCACTTACATTTAATATTGCTATTTTCTTAAATATGTTAAATACTTTTAGAATGGATTCTATGCCCTTCCCTAAAGAAAATAATGAACAAAACTTTATAATTAAAAATTTTTTAAATAATCTACCAGAGCCTCAAATGGATGTGCCATTATTGATAGCACCATTTATCAGATTCAAAAATGTTACAATAATTGACAATTATTAAAATGCTAATTAAATAATCTGTAGAAACATCTTTCATGCATAGCACAGCATGTGAGAAATTCCAGTCAACGTTTTGTAGTGATTTTCTTCCTTCAACAGAGATCCAGGAATTTTAATTTTAATTTTTTGATATTTTAAGACCTTTACACATGCTCCCAAATTTTATGGAAAGCTCATATTTTCTGTAATTTTCATTTTCTATGGCTTGCTCCATCTTCTCAAAGTCAAAAGGATAAAATTATAAAAACATAATGTTTTCAATTAATATTCCAAGATTACAGCATAGGGTTTGCCTTAGGCTACAGTTCATGACATCTGAAATATCAGTAACTGACCAGGATATTATAGACACAGCTCCTAAGAGAATGATATAACCTTGAGAAAAGTAATTAACCTCCCCAAGCCTCAGTTTCCATATCCACAGGGGTTGAAGAATAATCAAGGGAAGATTTTTCAGGAAGATAGAGAAAATGAGGAAAATACAGGGAAGAATCCCACAAATATAGATGGGCCATCAGTGGAGTCGAGGGAAGTAATAGAGGGGGAGAAATGGAAGAATAAAAAGGAAGGGACTGAGGATTGAATTGAACGAACTGTACTGTGTACATATGTAAATACACTGCGGTGAATTTTGCCTTTATTTAAAGTGCCAATTTTAAAAATTATAAATAGATATATAAAATAAATATAAAAAATTATAAATAAACAATAAGAAGAGGATGGGAAACAGGGGGAAGGAGGAGGGGAGAGAAAAAGGAAGCACTAGGGACTAAAGTGGAACAACTTGTGCTCCATACTTGTATGATTATGTTAAAGTAGACCCCAATGTTATGTATAACTATGATGCACTAATAAAAATATTTTCTAAAAAAAAATAATAATAATGAACTTTTATTGGGAAAAGGGGAGGGAGGAGTGGGGAAGGGAGCATGGGGCAGGAAAGATGGTGGAATGAGATGGACATCATTAACCTAGGTACATGTATGACTGCACATATGATATGACGCTACATCATGTACAACCAGAGAAATAGAAAGTTGTTCTGCAATTGTGCACAATGAATCAAAATGCATTCTGCTGTCATATATACCTAATTAAAATAAGTTAATTAATAAATAATTAAAAATACAAAAAAAATAATGCTCTTACACTTTGGACTCACATATTTTTAACGTGGTAATAAGAAACAAATGAGATTACAAACTCAAATTGCCAGGCACACATTAATTTCTCAACAAATGTTGACTTTGATCATTTTGCATAAGATTCTGAAGTATTACTTTCAGAATTTGCAACATTTATTAAATGTGTTTTTGTGTTTTCAGCAAGATCCAAAGATAAATATGTATCCACTTCCTCTGCTCTATCTCAGGTATGTAGTATAAGAAAGAAATCAAGCACATACAAATACTCCCCATTTGAACTCTCCACATTTGGCATAAAATGTGGTAGAAGAGGTAGGATTTCAGAAAAATAAGGAAGGGCAGGTCTGTACTTTGTACAGAGTATTCAGTGAATGTTTAAGTGGGATAAAACCATTTATTTATTTACTAAAAAAATTTGTAAAAAAAAAATCCCCCATTTCTGTTAGGAATTTTCAGGTTTTATTTTTGTAGTTTTCTTATTGAAGAGTTTTTTGTTGCAGTTTGTTTGCTTTGTTTTCTTTTCATCTTAGCAGCAATTTAAAAAAAATTTTTTTCTCCTAAGATCCAACATGAAACACAAGTACCTGTATGTTTGGTGATACAACTAAGGTCTCTAAGATCCTGGAAACCACCCTAGCACCACTTTCTTGGCTTAAGCCCCTCATTTTATCAGTGAAGAAACCTAATCCTACAGAGTGAAAATGACCTGCCACAAGAAGCAAAACCAGTTAGTGGCAGATTTTCACATAAATCAGATGTCCCAGCTGAGCAGCCCAGGAGACAGTTGTAGCCCACAGAAGTATTTGCTTTGGCCCACATATTGTTTCCTCAAATAGTGTTTTAGAGCATTTTGATTTATTTGCCAACATGTAAAAACCAGGAGATTGTACATAAAATCAAGATTTCTGACTTCTCTTAAAATATTTGAAGATTTGGCAACCCCTCATCCTCACTCCTTGGGGGAAGAGTCAGTGAGCCCTAAGATGTGGCTGCCCTCTTTGGGATACAAATACAATCTCAGCAAGGATTGGATGGAACTTGTGATCTCAGGTTTACTACTTTCTCCACCACTTGTGCGGTTGTTTTCTTAATTCCTTCCCTCTTCAGACATTAACTTTACAAGCTTAACCCTTAAAGGCCTTTTTTGAGGCCCCCTTTATAAAGCTTAAGACAAAAATATTTTTCAGCTGAGAAAAAGGAATTTTCATTCCCACCAAGGTTAAAATGGAGAGGACTTTCTGAAAGTGGGTTTTTACATGTGAAAGAGAAATATTTGGAGGGCTTTGGATTTGGAAGAAGGACAAATAAAAAGTATGCCCCATTTCTGTAAGCACTTACTTCAAGAATCCTCACAAGAATCCCTGAAAGTTCTTATTTGTATAGGTTTGCCACATTTAGTAAATATTAGGTTAAAAAAGTGACTTGTTCTTTATCTAAAATTCTCATGTAACTTGTCCCTGTATTTTGTCTGGCCACCTTATATTCATTGCCATTTTATATTTTTAAAAAAGTGTAGCTCTGCTGGTAATTCTGAAGCATAAAACAGCAATCATACTAGGGTTATAAGGTGAGAGGAAAGGCCAAAGTTTCCTTAAAGTTAGATTCTGCGAAAATGTCTGAAGAACCCATTGGGAATTGAAGACTACATTGCCATGGCAACATTCAGAACTTTCTGGAGGCACATACTAATTACTCAGGCCAGATCATTCCCTATAGATTCAAATGGCCTTCACTCTCACTATGGTGATGGGGACACTTTCTCAAGAGACAGATTACTAACTACCCTCTGTCCTCTCAACTTGGTACCTACTTCTCTTCCTTGCAAGGGGCTACATCCCTGAAATCTGGAAAATTTAGGGGCCAGATAACTAGGAGGGTGACAGAAAAAATCTTTTCATAATAACATCCATAGATTTCACAATATTCCCAAGGATTGCGATTACTAGAAAAGATTTCCATTTTCTTTTGGGGGATGATGGAGTAAATCAAATTAGAAGCTTCATAATTGCATGATGATTTTCTGAGTTTCAGAAAAAAAAGTAATCTTTACCAAGTATGAATGTTCTTATACTCTTACTTAAAATTTTCCCATGGCTGCATATAGCCCTCAGTTAACTATCATCCTGGTATTTATTCCTCTGGAAGCCAACGATGACAGGATGATTGAGTGCAAGTTGTTCCAGGTAGGGATGATCCCAAGGTGATCACTGGAGGATGGAGGGAGTGAGAGACAGATATAGGAAGGTAGCCAACCAGGAAGACAAGGCTGATGGGCAGGAAACTTTGGTGGACAACTAGGGATCAATTCCATTGGGTGACAGTATTAGTAAATGCTTCAGTTACTCTGAACAAAGAGAATTGAGCTATTTATCCACCAGTTACTATACACCACACATTCATTCATTTACTCCCAACTTAGCCATTCATGGGCTCCTGCTGCCAGAGAAAATGCCAGGCAAAAAGTTGCAGATTCAGAAAAAAAGGAAGAACAACGATGAAATATATCTGGGGCATCAACAGAATCTGCTCCAGGGACACATCCCTCCCTTCCAAATAACCCATCATTCTACAACCAAAACACTGTGACCAAGAATTCCACTTGACTACAAGCCAATAACCACTGGTTTGGGGGGTTAATCTGAATGTTAAACAGACCAAGAACCCATTGATGAAAGCCTTAAAAATTCTGAAGTTCTCCAGGGAGGTTTCTCTCACAAGTCTGGAATATAATCTTTCTGAAACTCAAGAAGTCTGGAATAAACCTCAAGGGAGGTTGATCTTATAAATCTGGTTACTCTTGAGAGCAGTGTAACCATTCATTGACATCACCAAATCCTCTATGACCTCAATGTCACTACATTCCCTTCATTCTGTCTTTTCCACTTTTTCCAAATGTCTATTATATATTTTGTTATCCTGGGAGAACTACTTTGCATGCATCTAAAGTTATAAGTTAATTACTTCCACAGGATTGTGATTGGCAAATAAATGGATTTCTTCTCTTGACACTTCAGAAGATTTTTCCAGACATTCAAGGCCAGGAGGAACTCCAATTCTGGAGACAGAATAGCTGGATCTGAATCTTACCTCTAACCCTTATTATCCATGTAATCCCGAGCAAGTTACTCATCTGGTGTGTAACTTGGTTTCTCATGCGTAAAATGGATTTAACAATATGGCTTGATTCTCCAGGCTGTTTTGAAAATTCAATCCTTTAATAATTGTAGTGGCCTTCATAGTGATTTATAAGTGTCCGCTAAATAACTCTAAAGGGATTAGACTCTAATGAGCATTTAATATCCTCTCACAGTTTAGTGCTCAGGAAAATAATGTTAGATAAAATAGTCCTACCTAGGGGTTGTGGTTGTAGCTCTGTGGTAGAGCGCTTGCCTAGCATCTGTGAGTCAATGAGTCTGATACTCAGCAGCATAAATAAATAAATAAATGTCCATCATATATATATATATATACACACACACACACACACACACACTTGTTTTATTGTATATATGTATATATTAGTTATATATGATATATTTAAATATATATAACTAATATATATATATATTTTTAAATCCTGACTAGGCTCTGAAGTCATTCATAGTTTCTAAATAGCTTACTTTTCTTCTTTACTGACACCCTATATTCACCAAGAATAAGGAACACTAACCTTGGCACCATTAAAAGTGACCTTACTAACTAAGAAACCTGCTTTCTCTGTAATTATAGCCATTTAGCCAAAATGAGACACTGACACCTGTCAAACATCAAGTAAAGGTATAAAAAGGTATAAAAGCAACTTGTTAGCTCTGGGATGTCTTACCCACTGCTTGTTAATTTCTATACTTCATTCCCTTCATTTCCATTCTCTTTATCGTTTTCCTTTTTTCTCCCCTCTTTTAAATCTAACTTGTGTTGAATTCTTCTTAAGAAATCATCCAAAGAGCAGTTTATAACTACGGACCAAGAGTCAGAAGAACAAAAAGTCAGGAATAATCTCATCACTCACGCATAAACCTTTGTAAACTCTGATAGGCATCCTCATCTTTAAATATATACTTTTAAAAATATTAAATAATAGCGATTTTCTATGTCATTATACTCTATGATATCATTTTTTTTAAATTTCATTACATTTCAATGCATCCTAGTTTTTGCAACTTATGTCCAGTGATTGAGATATTTTTCCAACTTTTTGCTTATTAAATATATAATAGATGTGCTAGAGATTACACTCTTGCCAAGCGTGTATGAAGCCCTGAGTTAGAACCCCAGCACTGCAAAAAAATAAAAATTAAAAAAAATAAATTAAATTAAGAATAAGAAAAATAACAGATGGCAAGGTCCTTGCAGAAGTGTTTTTCCTCAAAGTACTACTTTCTTGGAATTCCTAGAAAATAATGTGTAGCATCACATGGAATTTACATTTTTAGTGCTTTTTACTATGCCAAAATACTTTTAATGCCTAAACATTTTTAGAAAGATTATTCCACCATACACTGTTCCTCATCAGCTTTTTAAAATGCACAGTTTACTCCTAACCTCAGCTTACTGTATGATCTGAAAATAACAATTTGATATTTAGAAAATGAGAAATATTGTTATGATTAACATTCCTTTGCCTATCAGTGAAATTAAATATTTTCCATCCATTTATTGGTGGTTTTAATGTTTCCATTTGTTAATTTCCTACTTATATATTTATTTCCACTTATATATATTTTTTGTACCTTTTGGGTGATATGTTATTTTCTTTTTCAAATATATGGGCTTTTTACAGAGAAGGGACATTAACCCATTGCTATCACATTTTATCACTTTTTTTCAGTTTGCCCTTTTCTTTAAATTTTTATAAAAATTTTAGAGCAACAATGTTTTAGTTCTGTATGTTTGTTTGCTTTTCTTTACTGGTTGATTCCTATGGCATCTTATCCCAACTTTAAATAGACATATACCCATTTAGTATTTAGTAACCAGATTTTCCTTCTCCTTGCCTAATTTTCAGGATTCCCATAAATCAATGCCAGGAATCCCAAGGCCACTTACCTGCATGTGGTCTAGGATTAGAAAGAAAGAAGGAATGAAAGAAAGAGAGAGAGAGAGAGAGAGAGAGAGAGAGAGAGAGAGAAAAGGAAAGGAAAGAAAAGAAACGAAACAAACAAAAATAAGTGCCAGCCTCAGTTGCCTAAGTCTGCCCAAAACCCAGAAGAATTCATTCTGACATCCCTGGTAGAATTTTGTGGCAAACATTTCAAAGAGGAAAATGAATCCACAAGATCCTTAATTTTTAGAACTAAAATGCCTTAAAATAGTATTTGGTTCATGCTCATTTGGCCTTCATTTCCAGTTCTACTGAGCATCAAAAGATGTCAAGTAAAATTTATTACCAATTTTTATAGGAATTTTTAAAGCAGAAATTACAGTGATATATGCATAGCCTTTTAAATGCTAATCATTGCTAAGGAACTAGGAAGTTCAAAAATTAGGCACAATAGGAGATTTCTTTACATCATATTTGATTTTCTCTTTGCTGTCTCTTAAGGCAGTTGAAAATGCTCTATTGGGAAAATAACACATCCATAAAAAAGAATCTTAATCCAAAATCATAGAAGAAAACACAAGCAATCTGATTGCTTCTGTTCTTTTCAGTGTGAAATCACTTTGGCTTGGAGAAAGTAGATCTTTGAAATAGGGTAGCTACCTAGTTGAATCCCACTTCTGCCCCTACATAGCTGTGGCCTTGGAAGAGCCATTTCTCAGACCTTCATTTTTTGAGATGTTGATATTAACACCCTGAGCCACTAATCTATGCCAAGAACTTAATATGTGTGAACTTATATTCACAGTAATCCAATGAGGCACGTATGAATTTTATCTTCATTTTATAGCTGAGGAACCCAAGGTGTAGAGCAGTATGTTGCCCAAAGAGATACAACTAGAAAATAGAAGAGCAGGATATATAGCATTTTGATGATAGAACCAACAAGTTTAATTTTTCTGAGTGCAGGGAAGTGTTTGCTTGATGCATCATAGAAGAGAATTGCTAATCATTTTTCTTCTTCTGTCCCTGTGCTAAGGACATACTTCCTACCTCTCACAGTTGCAAGTTCCCCATCCACATGAGCCATGCGCTGCATGGCAGTAGCCCCAGCACATATTGGCATGCTGACCCGCTGTCCTAAAACAGAAGTTGACAAATCGATTTCAGCAACATTCTGGAGCATCCTTGGATATAGCTTCCATCTACAATTAAAAAAGATAAATAGCTTTAGAACTTGAAAATATAACCAATGATTTGACATGGCATTTTATTCAGAAAGAAAAAAAATATTAGATTTTTTTTTTTTTTGCATCAAGCAGATGATATCACAAAGCTAAAAGACAAGAAGCAATTTTAATTGTTAGGGCAGAAAGTTAATAATAAGATGATAAGGAATATGATGCAATGTGTACATGTATTGAACAATACATGGCACCCCTTAGCATGTAAAACTTTAATTTTTATGTATGTATCAATCAAAATTCAAACATACAAAAAAGATGACAATGAATTTCCCAAGCTATTTATTTATTTATTTATTTATTATTTCTTACTAGCAATTTTTAATTAAAGTATAAATAGCATACAGTAGAACTTACCAACACTTTTGTACATGTTTGTAGATTGTGAAAAACATATATAGTGGCATAACTGCTAAGAAAATGAAGAGCCTTAATAGCTCAGTTACTCCTAAATTTCCCCATGCCCGCCACCTTTCCTGAATATGCAAAGTGCATTTAATCCATCTTCAAGAGTTCCCAAAGTATTAACTGTTTCAGTGTTGCCCAAAAGTCCAAGTCCAGAGTCTCATGTTAGATTTAAGACAAATTCTTTACTGTTAGTGTGAGCCACTGTAAAAAGCAAAAGCAAGTTATATATATATATATCCAATATATAGTGCCACGAGTAAACATTCTCATTACAAAAGGAAGGAATAGATGCATGTAATGAAGGAATGGGTCTAAAATCCAGCCAGGCAAACAAGTCCTGCATGTGTATAGACACTTGGTAGTGAAATGTGATAACCAAAAGACTTGTGTAATTCCATCCCTGTGGCCTTGTTGGTTACCATCCAATTGGCCTCTCTCTTAGGCAAGCTGTCTGCAGTCAGCAGCTTCCCTTGGCAGGTGTTCTGTTTAATTGGCATCTCTGAATCCCAGGGGTCTTTATTGCAGCTTTGACTTCATTCTGCTGACTTCATGCATTGTCTTCTCAAAGATGCCTGCAAGGATTCCAACCCTGCTACACTTTGCCTGGCCTCCCAGACCTTTTAAATCTAAGTAGAATCTTCCATGACCCCCTAACTCCAGCATCCTGCATTCCTGCAGAACCAGCACCAATGAGATATCAACATCTGCTGCCAGCTCCAACAGTACATGGGACTCCTTGGATCAGAGCCGCACCAGCTTCTGAAAGCCTGGGCAGCTGAGTGCAGTGAAATCAATCCTGGGCAAAGAGATTTCCAGATTCCCCCCATTGGCAGAGTTCCACCAAGGAGTCTTCTCAAAGGAGTTTTCATTTTTACACCCTTGAACCGGCCATGAGTGTGATCTTGCTGATTCCTCTCAAATCTCAAAGCATCTTTCCTATTCTTTCTGTGCAAAGTACTTAACTTCACTTTATTGGTGTAATCTCTTCAGCAACCACATCTTCTTTGGCCCCAGTTTTATTTGTGTTTTTCTGTCCAAACCACAAATTTTTAAAACTTATTTTCTTCTGCATTCTGCTTCTGATTCTCACAGTAAACCTGTGAAAATAATTTAGAGGAAGAAAGATTTATTTGGGGCTCATGGTTTCAGAAGTTCAGGCTATGGTCAACTGATCCCATTGCTTTGGACCTGAGGTGAGACAGAACATCATGGAGCATAACACAGAGAAGCTTCTCAGCTCATGGCAGCTGGGAGGCAAAGAGACAAAGCCCCACTTGCTTTTACAGTAAAACACTCCCCATCTCAATCCTCTGACAACCATAAATGTGTTTTTTGTTGTTGGGTTGCTTTTTTGTTTGTTTGTTTGGTTGGTTGGTTGGTTGGTTTTTGTTTTTTGTTTTCAAAGTTTTGCTTTGCAAGAATATCCTAGAGTCTTTAATAATATTCTTTTTCCTTTGAATATAATGCATTTGAAATCTGTCCATGTTGTTGCATTTATCAATAGTTGGTGCCTTTTGATTAATGACTAACACTCCACCATACAGGGGTATCACAGTTTGTTTCTCCATTCCCAAACTAAGGGACATTTGAAATGTTTTCAGTTTGAAGTGATTATACATAAAGTCACTATAAACATTGACCTACAGGTTTTTGAGAAAACATAGTTTTTATTTCACTTCCCTCTGGTCATTTTGAAGATGGACAGAGGCCCAGAAGGTAGATTAGAGTTGAAGAAGATATATTACATCACTTTCTCTTCTTTTTTCTGTAATGCATAGTAGCTGCAATTGCTTTTTAAATTATAATTTGCTTTCTTCAGCATGGTTGAGCTGAATGCTGTACTCATTGATATGTGATAATGAGGAAGGATAACCCTTTTTAGATGAGTTGAACATTTTCCTTGAAAATGTTAGTTAACTGAAACCAGAATTTTGGGCTTAAACAGTTTTTGACTCCTGAAAATTATCTTACATGATTTTTTTTTCTGTGATTCTTCCATGTTGGAGTAAAAATTTCCAAAAACAAAACAAACAAAAATTCACTAGTAAAATTTACAGATGCAACAGTTCTCTTTCCTCCAAGCAAAATGTACATCTCTAACTCATTTGGGTTCATTATTTTCCTCATTAATGAACAACTAAAGCTGAAGAAAATTCAGTCTTATTACTAATGGGTATTGGTCTAATGAATTGCTTGCACAGACACACATCTATACCTAACCAACACTTAACTCACACTTCCTTTCCTAGAGAGATTGAAGTTTTTTTTTTTTCAGTAAATATGGTGAAGTGTGATGTAGTAATGGAGTAATTGAGAAAAAAAGTTCTCATTTGAAGCCGACTTCAATTGAGAAATTCTGCCTTAATATTGCTTGTGAACTAGCTAAGGGTCTGTAATCTAACCCGTCCATTATAAAGTAAAACATCCAGTTCTTAAGAAGCACCATAAAGTAGTTTCACTGTGTGATTTCTATGCTATTCCTTTGAACATCATAATTGTCATTATTTATGTCACACCGCACGCTCTGCTGCTGGAAGTCTTTTCTTCTCCACTGACCTTCACAGCATGATTCTTTGATCTCCGTGTTGAAGGGAGAGAGGCAAAAGCCTTGAAGGGAGCTTTTATTACCAACCATGTGTGTTCTTAGAATGAGAGAAAAAGATTTTAATGGCAGCCATTGGCATGCCAGCTAGGAAGGCACTAATATTGACTCAGGGCTGGGGAAACAATGAAAGCCTTTATGGAGAGGATACACAAAGCTGCAGGGTATGGGCGAAGGGTGTGTGTGTGTGTGTGTGTGTGTGTGTGTGTGTGTGTGTGTGTGTCAAAGGGGAATTTTTCAATGTCTTATTCCTATTTGAAAAGCAAGGCTCTCTCCAGACAGCAGCTTTACACTTCTCCACCTGGTGGCGCAGTCACCTTAATAACTGTGCTGCTGTTGCTGCTTTCACCACAAATGCTATTTTCTGTGCTGAGGATGTTACAGTGAATCATCAGCCAATGAACGAAATCCAATTCTGGGCAAAATCAGATAAAGCCAATGGAGCGGGGAAAATGTTCATCCTCTAAGAGTCATCCACGTTTGGACATTTTCCAAAGTTCAAGGACACTGAGTTTGCCAGATGTTTCCCATATCTTTCCAAACCCTACCCAGCCCACCCGAATGAAACTGACTGTCCCAGGAATCATGCAAAAATGATGCTCTCATGGGGCCTCAGCTTTGGAAAGTCTTTAAAGATGCATCAAATGGTTGAACCAACTGAAGAATAAGACTTTTTTCAAAGGATAGAAAATAAGATGCCATTAACAGCACTTTTAGCCCAACGAGGCCCTCAAATTTAACTTATCAAAAAATCAACACAGGCACACACTCTCCAAGAGGTGACTGCTCTTGGAAGACATCCCAGCTTTAAAGCCTGTGCTTATTGATCACACCTACCAAGCACAATGAATGACTGTTGCCTAAGTCCTTCAAACACTGTCACCTTGCATTCCAATTTCCTTACCTTAATATTTTACTTTGAGACAGAATGCAAAAAGTGCCTTAACCACCTCTGGTGGCTATTAGTTAATAGATATTGTGATGAACACTAAAATGCTACTGGTGAGTTTATATGGCTTCTGGAATATCAAAGTAAGAACATCATCACTTTTATTCTTCAGTGATTAACAGAAAAAAAACACACAGTTGTCAGTGTCGTTAGGTGACGTAGTGTGAGAGGGAGGAGCTTCTATTTTTGAAACCAGAGGGCCTCTAAGTACCCAAATTATAGAATGATTTTCTATCAATAATTATTTCAGAAAAAGCCACAAAATATGTGCAGATCATGCTTTAGGAGACTGCTTTGAGAGCATGTAGATGAGAAAAAAAAAATATACCGTTCCTTCTCAAATTAACCCTAATCAGATCAGGTCACACAAAATGCAGCAAGCTGACATTCACTCTGTTCTTATCATATTTATATTTGCAATAGGAAATTTCCTTCTTCTGAGTGGTTCCATTTATTCTTCATTATGTTTTTTTGTTGTTGATTGATTGTTTGTTTTTGTTGTTTGTTTTTGGTTACAGTAATACTAAAGCCCCGAGTCTTAATCATAAATGTCTCCAAGCGATAGCTGGGTCACATGAAAGGTCCCAGTCCCCAAAACTCCAAAATGTGGTTTTCAGATCTGAGTACAGAGAGATAAACACTGTTACTTTAAATGACTCTTTGTTGTCCTTGTGGTAGGAGGAGACCATTTCACAAATGTCTTTGAAATACCCTGACCTTAGGTTACAACGGGTTATCTGAAGTTTAGGTGTTGCACCCTTTATTTGAATCAGAGTCAAAAAAAAATTTCAGGGTGATTCCTTTCATGTTATCAACCCAAAGCCACCAAAACCCTGGCAGAAAATCTTTTAGTTCCATGTGACAGCTAGATAATACAAGACAAAGAATCAAGGGTCACCCAGCAAGTCACACAGCAAAAGAGGAATTGAGATGTGAAATCGGTAACCACGAGTATGTGTTGCAATACAGTCTCAAGTGCTCAATAACAAAAGAGTATCAGCTGTCTTCCAAAGTTGATAATGTCTTTTTTTTTTTTCTTTAAGGATGAACAAAAATGAATTGTCAAGATTCATGGAAACGGTGGCATTGCAAACTCTTTCCCATTACCTGCCACCCTTCCCTAAATTTCTCAGGGCACACATAGGAAGGCAATAATCTCTGGAGTGCCACATGATTCAAAATAAGCCATAGGATGGTTTTCCAGTTCATAACTTGAAGTGCCTAAGTCTTCTGGTCTCACAAAGTTCTCGAATCTCGAGGGTTGCAGCACCCTTTGGCTCTTTTCTCTGAAGGCTTCTCTGAGCCAACTGTTTGGAGTCCATTTAATATTAATTCAATCCTCCAGAATTATGGGAACCCAAAGTCAATATGCATTCATGGGATTTAAGCTCCTGTGGATGGAATTTGCTCTGGCTCACTGCTCTGTCCTCAGCTGGTAGTACAGAACCTAGCCCCTAGAGACTGCTATAAGCAGAAGTTAACTCATTGGCAAGCATTGGGGGAGGGGCCAAGGAGTGTGGAAAGCTGTATAGAAATGGCCTGGGTGATCACCAGCACCAATGCTGAGACACCAGCTCCCTGCGTCTATCAAGGGCCTGAAATTCCCTTGGTAGTAATGGCCCATTTGGTTTAAGGTGTTGTTTTCAGACCACTCACAGAAGAACCATGTCACCTATTGAATAGAATTGACATGGGGGCAGTTGACATGACAAGATGTCCAAGAAGGGACATCTTCCAGAAGCAGAAAATTTTGATGGGTCCAACATAGAAAGCAATGATTAGAAAAGATTAGATTATGCAGAAATGTAAGCCCCTCCACTCTTAGGCTATCATGAATTCTCCAGAATTTTCTAGTTCAAATGGGAGAAAACCTGAATCAAGGATTGCAAGGACTGGGATAGGTCCCACCCTTTATTCCACGGCCAACCTGGGGCATCATGACCTGTGGGTCAATCAGCACTGCCTGCAGGAGATCAGCTGGGTTAGAATGATTTTATTTGTCCTAATTTACATATAGCAAAGTGATTTTGAGTGATTTCACTCTAGATTCAAGAATTCAAAAAGAAGCAGACTCTCCCTCCCTGGATATTTTCTGTCTCTTTTCCTTTAATTTATCACCATAATGAGCACTTACACTATTCATTGCCTTTAGTAAGGACTGTAATGGAAGATGGATGGAACTAACAGTGTATTGCAGCCTCCCCTCCCCTCCTCCAGAAAATAAACCATTTCTGTATCTGCTGAGAGAAAAACACTCCTTTAAAGATATCTTGTTTCTTGTTTTTATTACAAACAGAAAACATAAACCGTGACACTCACCATCTTGTATCTTGAAATATGAAAGTCAAGGGAAAACTAATTTGGGAAGAGAAATGAAGCTTTTTGCAGGAGAGATGAAACAGCGAAGTTGAAAGATGAATGTAACGTAGACAAATTGAAATCTAAAGTGGAAGTTAAAAACAACAGTAATCAAAATGAATGATAACACAGGAAGCCAGCAGGATGGGAATATCTGAGGCAGTAATCCTATCTGGTTCAACCAGATAAGACGGTTATCTTGCAGTTAGTGTTATTTCCTACCTCATGAACGTGAGCACTCACTGTCACTCTCACAGAAAAATAAATAAATAAAATTTAAAAACACAAGGCATCAAAATTTATAACTAATGTTATGTGTGGTTAAATTAACTCCATCATACTTTCAAGTGTAGACAGAGGGTTAGCTTTTACAGTCAATTGTTCAAGATTCTCAGCCTTGGAATATTTTAAACAATCCAAGAACTCAAGATTCTTCACATCCCCCCAGAAAGTTCCCCTCTCTATTAAACGCATATCTAGACAAATAATTCCACACCACCAGCACAAACCTGCATCTCGTTTTGATGCTATATCTTAGTGTAATATTAAAGCACAATTTTACATTAAAAAAATTTCTTACCTGGAGAATGCTGTAATATTATCAGCCAAGGTCTCCTGATCATTTGCCCCAGATCTATAATAGTCATATATAGACTTTTGAAGCACTGATTTAGCATGTTGTTCATAATCATCAATACAAACTAGCCGGGAGAACATTTTCCTAGCTTATTTCGACCTTGGTTGTTACTGGTTTTTGGTTGTTTATTTTTTGAGTATTGCCTTCTACACCCTGACAATTCCATTATTTGTCAATTATTAATAGACTTTTGTCAAAGTTCATATTTAGTTCTCTGTTGCTTACATCAAGTAAGCAAACATTATATGCTTAGACTTTGAAATTTAATTTGCAAGGTTATCCACCAAAGAACACCTAAGCCATAAGAAGTTGTGATTGAGGAGGCAGAAGGAGGCGATGAAGTGTCTATCACATTGAAAAAGCAGAGAAATGAATACAAAAATAAGGACTTAGTATTTATGTGAAATCACTTTTGGTTTAGTTGTGCCTATGGCTGATTCTTCTACGTTACCTGCCTTTGGTCTTTGCTTTGTTCCCAGAACAGGCCCACTCATTTTCCTTCCACATTTGGATCATGTACATATTATATGAAAATGAAATACACTTCTACCAAATATGAAATTTAGCTATAAACCTTTGGCTTTAACACGGAACATTATGGCCACATTCACAACTAATTCTTAAAAAAATATTTGGAGGGGATATAGGGAAGTGTCATCCCAAAGGACAATGTGATCTCAACCTAAAATTTCACCCAATCACAGAATATGTGATGAAGGTTTGGATCAGCAAGATGTGATTAAGAAAGCAATGCCTTTAACATCATGCCTGTGTTTCAATCTAGGAGCCTTTACTTTGAGTTGTTCCCATCTCTTCAACAGCTGAACTCCAACTGCTTACAACAGTATGAGAATTTTCTTCTAAATTTGGAGCCTGCTTTTCCATCCACATGACTGAAATGCTTAGTGTTATGAAATCAATATCTCATGGAACAGCCTTCAATCATGAACTTATGGGAGATGGTGCATAAATACCATCTCAAATACCTCACTCCTCTGGTGGGATCATTCCTCTGTTCTGATTCTATGACACAGGCTGTAGTTACCCACAGTGAGTTGCTTGAAAACCCAGCGGTAGTGAGTGCTTTCCTTCCAGTCTCACTGCCCTACCCCTTATCAATGCTCTGTCCACCTCCCAAACAAAACCCTTTTATTTGAATGCTTGTCTCACAGTCTTCTTTTGGTGAAACCCAAACTAAGACAAGGATAAATATTAACAACTATTTTGAGGGTTGACTGTCATGAGTGAAGGGCATATCATTATTGAAACACTTAGCATGTGTGAGATATGTAATAGATATTCCCTGCTCTTATTGTCTAGATAGAGTTTGTAAGTATTTTTTTAAAGAGTTTTGCTTAATACCAATTATGTTAAAACAAATCCTTAGCATGCAAGAGAATGAAAAAAGAGATTCTTGGGCTTTTATGACATCATTGCTGTTCTGCAAGTCCATTGGTTCCTGAGTATTTTCTTGTTACATTTGCAATTAGTTCAATTTATTTTCTATGCCCTCAAGAATAATGCCTTCCTGAAGTAATATGGATTTTTATATCTGGATCTTTTGAACAATTGTCTTAACTTGTACTTTATGAAATTCCATAGAGTAAATAGGATAGGACGTAGAATCATAGGGTCACACACTGGGTGAGGGTCTTCTAAGTATTTTGTAGTGCGAAAAGCATCCAAGGTGAAAAGAATTACTAGGATTTGGTATGTAATCTGTAATACAGTTTTGACCTACCTGTGGCCACAGAGCAGAAAGAGTCCAGTCAATTATCATGTAAAACTCCTGCTCTGTGCATCACCAAACAGAGAAGAGGCAGGATGTGGACCAAATTCACTTGTACAACTAACAAAGCAACTAGAAACCAAAGATGCTGGTTCGATAGCAGTTCATTGGACAAAGTGGGAATGAAATAAGCACCAAAACTATAAGCATATCTAGGCCTTTCCCAGCTTTAAGGAAAAACATAATTTTTAAATTGATTTTTTTAAAAAATAAATGACAGTGGAATGCATTATAATTCTTATTACACATATACAGCACAATTTTTCATACCTCTGGTTGTGTATAAAGTATGTTGACACCAATTCATGTCTTCATTCATGTACTTTGGATAATGATATCTATCACATTCCACCATTCTTGCTAATCCCTTGCCTCCTCCCTTTCCCTCCCACCCCTCTGCCCTATCTAGAATTCTTCTGTTCCTCCCATGCTCCCCCCCACCCCACTATGAGTCAGCCTCCTTGTATCAGAGAAAACATTCAGCATTTGTGAAAAACATAATTTTAAAAAGGAAATGAGTTTTGATTTAATCAAACACGTTTTGTTTGAATTATTTATTATTTAGTTAGGATTGACGTTAATTATACCTATGTTGATTCTAAAGTTTACAAATGCTTACTTAGTGATAAATAAAATGACATACAAAAATTGCTATTAAAGGGCTCAATTCCCAGCACAAAAAAAGGAAATAAAACATTTTTAATTTAAAATTGCTACTGGGGCCAGGCACCGTGGCACACACCTGTAATCCCACCAGTTCAGGAGGCTGAGACAGGAGAATTGCAAATTCAAGGCCAGCTTCGGAAACTTGGCAAGGCCTTAAGCAATTTAGTGAAACACTGCCTCAAAACTAAAAATTGGAAAAAAAGAGCTGGGGATGTAGCCCAGTGGTTAAGTGCCCCTAGGTTCAATTCCTGGTACCTAATAATAATATTAATAATATAAAACAAAAATAAGAATGTAAAAAACCTGTTGATAAGATAAACAAGTTCTAAATAATTTATTTTGACAATTAATAAAGCCATCATGAAAGCTGATTCAAGGAATCTCAATTGCTATTGAGTATAGATTCAAAATTTGCAAACTAACCATAATCTTTTATTTACATATTCCATCACTACCAATTATTAAAAGTTAATGTTAGCTGTTATTGAAAGTTGCATCTTGCAACTAATATCATTGGGATGAACAGGCAGTTTGGTGTTCTATGGTAAAACTTCAGCAGGCCATGTCCTGGTACTACTGAGGAAGAGAAATAAGGGCCAGCATTTCTCAAAATGATTGGCCTCCCAAGAAGACTGATAGGAACAGGCAGTCTCAGGCACTAGCCTGAAGGAGAAATTATGGCCATTGGTGTGGCAAGAATCATCAGATGATGCTGACATGTAATACTGTTTGAGAGCCAGAATTTGGGCAAAAATGGGGAACCGAGAAGTATATTGAAAGAGGCTTGAATTTAAAAAGAACGAACAAGCCCCCCACTCTTCTTCTATAGGAGAGCATCTCATCAGTTTATTTGGAATAACATCTTAGTAGATGGAAATGCAATCCTCACACTGCTTCACTCATCTCTCAGTGGAAGGACAAAATGAAGTAGTTGGTGTTTAAAACAGATCTTGTTAATTTGTGATGATTACGTTCCGGAAATATCTCACATTCTTTTAGAGACAATGCAATCTTGTAAACCTCCTCTGGAGGCTCGGTGAAGTGAGATGCTTAAGCAGGACCCAGGGGACAGCAAGCTCATGTCTTGTTCAGGCTGCTAAGGGCTGCATGTGTCACAATTGTTCCCTCCTCCACTCCCTAATTTGAGAATCAGACAGTAAATTATGCAAATGACATCTTCTTAGTTCAGGTTCACCCCCTTTCACAGTGGCCAAAAGACTAGGGGTTTTTTTGTTTGTTTGTTTGTTTTCCTGCACTGGACTGAGCAGAATCTCTACTTCCAACCTTCCTTAGCATCCTAATAAAATCTTAGGCAGAATAATGTCCCAACATCTCCACAACTGTGGGATGGTTTCCAAGCCACAGGGCTCTCTTGCAGAACTCTCACCTGATGCTTAAACTCTTAAAGCAAAACTCTTAAAAGAAAAACTGAAGCATGAGCTTCACCGAGGAATCACCGAGATTTCTCTATCTTTGTCAGGGCACTCATTGTCACTTAACAGGCAGTTTAGACTGTTGCTTGAAGATGTCTTGTTTCCAGCTTTTATCCTTTTGCAAAGCTTCTTGTCTTAAATGAGAGAGGTTTGGTGGAATCTTAGTCATTTCCACCATCCTACACACTGGAAAAGGCTAAGTTTTACAATTACCCAGCACCACTGACAGGCAGGCATGGGGTACCCTGGATGGCTGGAGAGAGTGCCTCTGACCCGTAGGTGGACCATTTTGTTGTGGTTTAACGTATATTTCCCTGTTGATTTACAATTTTGATCATCTTTTTACTGAACTTTTATTTTCATTGACCTTTTATTTTCCCACTTTAGTGAAATCTTTGGCCATTTTTTAAAATAGAATTCTGGTTGTTATTGATTAGTAGGTTTTCTTTATATATTTTGGCCATAGGTCCTTTGTGGTTATGCCCGGGTAAATTACACTTTTACTAAGCTCTTGACTTGCCTTTACACACTAATAATGTCAGTGTCAGCCTCAAATCTGCATGATTGTGAGCTTGTGGTTAGAACTTCTGTTTTCTTTATTTTGGCCTCCCTTTTCCCCTTCCTCATTCCCTCCCTTCCTTTCTTCCTCTTTCCTTCATCATTTTTGGTGGTGTGGGGGATACTGGAGACTGAACTCAGGGGCACTCAATCACTGAGCCACATTCCCAGCCCTATTTTGCATTTTAGTTAGAGACAGGGTCTCCCTGAGTTGCTTAGCATCTCGCTGTTTCTGAGGCTGGTTTTGAACTCGCGATCCTCCTGCCTCAGCCTCCAGAGCTGCTGGGATGACAGGTGAGCACCCAGCTTTGTCCTCATCTTTGACTTTTTTTTTCTTCTTTTACTTTTTCCCTTTCTTCTTCCTCCTCCTGATTCTCCTTTTATTAATTCTCTCTTTAACTTTCCTTTCTCTCCCTTTCTCCAATCAGAGCCCAGTCCTAGACAGGTAACTTACTTTCAGCTAGTTGAATTTTCTTTTTCTGGTTTATACTCTAAAAGCATTGCCCTTTGAGGTCCTGGCTCTGAGCTGGGATTAAAGGGTATGAGAGTACTTACAGACTTCTGGGAAAGGTTCCCTCTTTTATTCTCTGCAACAATATGACTTGGCAAGCAGTCACCTGGGGTGGATGAAGGCTGATAGGAGGGGTGCAGGGGGTTGACTTGTGTTTCCACTACTGTGAGTTAACAACCCTCTGAGTATTGGTTTATAAAGTGATAAATAGGATTTGCCTGCAGTTCCTCCAAGGTCCAAGAGGCCATTAAAAACAGAGCCCCAATACCATATTGGGTTCAGCACATGTTCCTGAGGTAAAGGTGGCTTCAAGATGCTATTTACTTCTGTGGGCTCTTGCTCTCACAGATTTTGATCTGTTTAGTCCTTATTACTTTAAAGGGATTGATGCCTTTAGAAATGTGTTTGTTATATTTAAAGTAACTTTCCATTATGTTCAGCAGAGTGGTTGAATTGGAAGAGTTGAAATCCCTTTATTAGCATGAAAATAAGCAACCAATCATTTGACTACTAACTAGTGCTCACGAATTAGCAGGTTTTTTGTTTGTTTGTTTGTTTGTTTTTATTATCCCACATACAGTATTTCCCATGGACCATCCCTTAAAGCAAGATCTTCCAGAACTCTATTTCCTGGGGGTGCCCTTCAGCATCTCATCTTTGTACAGCATTCTCCATAGCATGCTACTTAAAAGAGGCTCAGCAGATGGGGAACTTTCTGCTTTTTGTCACTTACCAGCTTGTTATTGCTTTTATTATTTTTACTGATTTGTTGTATTTTTTGGCTCCTTGAGAATACCCCTTACTTTGTCATTCCAGTTACACCCTGTAAAGTATGCTTATAACATTTTATCTCACATCTGTAGTTTTGTGAAAGACGTTTTAGTTAAGTGAGTCCATGTATCTCTAATGATGACTCTTTTAAATATAAGCCTTCTCTGATACAGAAATGTAAATGCTTTATATAGTCAAACATATCATAGCATTACTGATGAGCTTTTTAGTCTCATTTTTTAAATCTCCCAGAGGCCTTAAAGGCATTCTCCCATGTTTTCTTTCATCTGGAACTGATCTTTGTGCACTGGGGTAGTTGCCATTTTGCTTTGGTAAGTTAAGTGGACCAAATGTATGACTCAGGAAATGTATCAGCTCCTCCCTTTCAAGGCACGGTAGTGAGACCAAATATTCTGGTTCCCTTGTGGACAGGGCCAAGCTGGTTTGAGTTCTCGGCAATGATTTGTCAGTGTATGGGACTTTCAAATTGGGGTTGGAGCACAGGATCCTCAATGCAACGCCTTTCCTAGATGTGTTTTCCTTGGCAGAGTAGCCAACTCTATCCTAATGCTTGCTACAGTATCAGCCTGGGTAATGTCAACCCCAGGCATCACATTGTGTGATCTCAAGTTATATCATTGTCACTATAAGTAACATGACAATATGTACATATATATGCATATATATGTTGCTCTAAGTTACATAATATATGTCAATGTTTTATATATGTATATACATGCACACATATACACACATACATACTCACATACATACATATGGCCTAAGGTAGGAATTAATTTAGTTTTCAAAGCAAATAACCAGTGTCTCACCATCACTTGCTGGATAACCCATCCTTCCCCACTCATTTAATAATAATATTCATTAAAACACAATTGTTCACACTCTGACTATGACCAATAAAACCTAAACCTCTCCTTTTAGTTTACAAAAGACTAACATTATGAGGATATTTCTTGCGTAGATATAAAGATATTTGCAAGGTGAATAATGAAAGCAGAAGGGTTATAGATGCTAGACATTATGGGGTTTGTAAGCAGTGAATGGGAAGGTAAATGAGCAGTCTCCTAAGGAAGCTATTCTAAAAACACAAGTGTAGTTGGGACCAGTGAGCAAGAGGGGAAAGAGCAATAATGAAAGGTCACACTCTCTGATTTTGGAGATTAGGATTCAGAATCAAAATGACCTTCAATGTTACTATTTTATTTAAACTGTAGTCTTCTGCTTGGAGGAAAAGCCCTCCATATTTAAAAAAAGACAATTTCTTTAGGTTAATCACTTGATTCTAGGGAAGAATCCACAAGACAGGGAAGATAGCTCTGCTGAAAGGCCGTAGTAAAAGGGAATCACTGTGCTTGGATGCACATCCCAGAACAGATGTGCCTTTAGGGTCAGGCACGATGTTCCATTAGGTTTTTTTTAACTAGTACCTGACCAGTTTTGGAGTGTAATGGATGCCTATTAATAGCATGTTTTTTTTGTTTGTTTTTTTTTTTGTTTTGGTAAACTATTCCTGATCACCAAAGGCTAAATTTAAAAGGCTATTTCAAATGAAAATTTTCTTTTAGCATATTTGAAAACCAGAAAATTGTTAAGAATGACTCTTATGAAAGTTTTCAAAATAATATTTTTATGTCAAATGTGTTCAGGAACCAGGCTATTTTTTTCAAAGCAAATGGACTTGAGAAAAGGATCCTTCCCCTCTTCTTGTTGATAGACATAAAAATAATAAGAATATTAACTCAGTTTTTTAAAGATATGTAAAATGCTTTTTTTATATACTGATACTTCAACTCCATTGTTGAAATATCCATTATGGTAAGCAAAGGTAGGTGCCCAACCACAAAGGAGAGTGCATAAGAAGGAAAAAAAAGTTTATCTTCCAATTTATTATCACTGAGGGAATTGTTTACCGGAAATATTCTTTTTCTAATTTTTAACTGTTGATGGCTGTTATGGTTTAGATACAAGGTCCCCCAGAAGCTGATGTATAAGACAATGCAAAAGTTTTCAGGGGTGAAATCATTAGATTATGAAAGGTGTAACCAGATCAGTGGATTAATCCACAGATATAGATTAACTAGGAAGAAACTGTAGGCAGGTGGGGTGTGGCTGAAAGAATTAAGACACTGGAAATATGCCTTTAGAGTATATGTTTTGTCCCTAGTGAGCAGAGTTCTGCTTCTTTGTTGTTAGGTCCTGAGCTGCCACAGTTATACACATCTAACATTATGGTCTCCCTTACTTTTGGCCCAGAGCTCTGGAGGAGTCAGCTAACCATGGAATGACACTCTGAAACCATGAGCTGAAATAAACTTTTACTCCTCTAAATTGTTGCTGTCAGGCATTTGGTCACAGTAACAAAAAGCTGACTAAAACAGTGGTGAATTGTTCAGTGTGGGAGTTAAGATCAACATATATTAATTATGTGAAAATTGATTGTCCGTTTCTTAAAATCTTAATAGAACTCATGAATTTACACATTATAATTCATAGACTATAATAATATAGCCTCATTGCCTTGTCTTACAAAAAAATCCATTCAATATAATATCATATTGACATATGTGCATATTATGATATGCATATTGCATATCATATTGCATAATATAATGTCATTGTAATATATATAAGCTCACTAACAAAAGTTATATAGACCTTAAGCTAAGACAAAAAAACATGTGGGGTCCAAATGGCATGAAGGGGGATGAAAATAAGAAATAAATTTCTCTTTATTTAGTGGTGCTACATGGGAAATGCCATCTGATTTACATGAAATTGCAATTTAACTTATATATAAGATAAGCTAAAACCATGGCTAAAAGTTAAATGCATAAATATTATAGTATCTATAGAGATAGTAGAAATCATTGAAAGTCTGGGTTAATTCCCCAAAAACCTCCTAAATGGTGATTCGTGTTGTTTTGTTTTCTCTTCCATAAATTTATTGGGATGGCTGTATGGATACATGTTTTTGTATATTCTGTAATGTTGATATTCAAGATTAAAAGAAAATTTTCAATTTAAGGTTAAAATCTCATAAAGGTGGGCTTTTAGCAAATAGAAATTTTTAATATAAGCAAATATTACCTATGAGGACAGGGAGGAAACTAGGAGAATAATATTTACAATGATAAACCATAGTTTATCTAATGTCCCAAATGTTGAATGATTCTTCTTGATTTCCCTTGTAAAATATGCACAATGATACTCACAGACCTGGGGAAGTAGCTCATTTGTAGAGTATTTTCCTAGCATATGTATGGCCCCAGACTCAAGCCCCAGTACTACAGGGGAATAAAGAAGGAAGACCTCAGACCTTACAGTTTCTTAAGCTGGGAATAAATAAGGTGACTATCAACCTCTAAGCCAAGTAACTTGGCTTTTAGAAATTGCAGAAGTAGTTTTCTATTCTGTTCAAGTGGATGGATACAAGACATTTTCTGATGCTGAACGCCTACTTCTCTGATGGGATATTAACCTTTGCCACCCTGCCAGGGCAATGCTAACATGATTTTGTCCTGAATAATGGATTTTTTTTTCCTTAAATAAACTCATTCAAAAGTTGTTAGTTTTTTAAAAAGACTCAATCAATTGAATGAGACCATCACTATTTTAGCAATCTCCTGATTATTAAAAACAAATCAAAATGTTCCCAAGTTCTATAGGTTAGTACAAATATACCTTATGCCAACAGCTTCATTATAATCAGGAAAAAAAGATGCTTTTCAACTTCTATATAGCATTTATGTGAAGTCTATCACTCAGGACACTACAGAAATATAAAAGTAGTAATTTTCCAAGTGTATGATTCTTTATGTCTCCCTAGCCCCAGCAAAAAGGCAAATCACAGGTTTTGCATGGCTGTCTTCCTTTCCAGGTTGAAGTGAGACCATTTTATAATGAAACCTTATAGTTCTTTTCTTTGTTAAGCTCTCCTTTACCTATTGTAGAATAATTCCTGAAAATTAGATATACATGTGCTTAACTTTCCTATTGTACTCCTTGTTTCAGAGAAAGAAAAATCACACACAAAAAGGTAGGTTTTCTGAAAGGTTGAAAAGAATATGGTGAATTTGCAACAGAAAGAAAATTAGAAAAAATATCCACCTTGACATTCTTGGTATCAAATAGTTTTCAAATTATTATTTAAAGCAATGGTCCCCCTTCAACTTCTCATGTTCCTTTTGAAAATATAACTATACATTGTCTCTGGTTTTTTTTTCTCCCAAGACCTTAGCCCACCAGCTTCTAACATTTTCTACTCTCCTAGTCTCCACATTCATCTCCTCAGTGAGACCATAGTTAGACAACTTTAGGAATCAAGCCAACTCACAACTCTGCCCTTTTATCTTAATAGGATTTTCCAGAAATCATGTGGATAAAGATCATACCAATTATTCTGCTTTTTCAGCTCTCAGTAACAGGAAAGTGTCTGTTAATGAGATTTCGGTATTGATAGACATCAACATTTTCCAGAAAGAAAATGGCATCATTTCCAATGTGCAGGAAGCAATTTCTCAATGGATAGTCAGGTTCAAAAAGCACAGGAAATATAAAAATGAAAGACTTAAAAATTATGGTAATGCAGGCAGCTTGTTTATTTTAACCAATATATTTCTAAACAGAAATGAAATGTGTTTTTATGATTCTTGCAGTCTGGAGTCCATACCTACTGGGGCAGAAAATCAACATTTAATAATGTTAAATAATTTCTGCCCATAGAGGATATGTAAGTTCTCAAAATGTTTGGATACATATAAAATGAGCAGTACCTGGAATTCAAGTTCAACCAGTGAGACACATAATCTTTGTGTTGCCTTTTTCCATATCCCTTGATTGGCATGTGTAGGAAGGCAGCAACTCCTAAAGAAACTGGGTTTTGTGGGTCATTAATAAATGTTCTTTCAGAGAAACTAACTACATATAGGAACAAAAAATAGCTTCAATGAAAAATTATGATTATTGAGACCACAGACTCCAAGCTTATTGGATTCTAGTCTCTCATTGTCTTTGAGCAATTTTACAACTCATAAATTAGAGAGAGATCTGATGGAAATGCAAACTAACGCAAACATTACATCCACAGGAGTAGTTTAACCCAATAATTTCATCTTGCATGATCACTCACACAGATGCTCATAATGAAAACTAGAAAATATTACTAATTCTTCTCTTTACCTTTCACTGTCCACAACTTGTCCAGTAGCATTAAATTATATGCCAATTCCCCCATTAAATGATACATGTATTTAACCATCCTGGCCCAAGCCATCACCCTATCTCTCTTGAAGTGATAACCAGAGGATAAACTTCAGAACTTAAGTCAAATCATGTTTTGCCCTGCTTTCCACCCTCCAATGCCTTTTCATCACACTGAGAATAAAATCCACCTTTCCTACAGGTGATTTTTACTTATTAAATAGTCTTTTCCTCTCTCTCTCTCTCTCTCTCTCTCTCTCTCTCACACACACACACACACACACACACGGCATTCATCTCCAACTGTTGTTCTTCTTGCTTATTTTTGCTTGAAGATATCAAACTTATTCTATCTTCAAAGACTTCATGATCACTCTCCCTTCTCCAAGTAACACTTTCTAGAACTTTCCATGGCTGACTCATTACTCAAAATCTATTGAGAGAAGCCATACTGGACCATCCTATTTAAAAGTGTATCTTCCTTCCAGAGCCCTGACCTTTTCCTTCTTTATTTTCTTAATTACACATATGAAAATCTGAAATTATATCACATATCCATGTGTCTATTATTATCATTGCCCCCATACTAAAACATCAACTCCTAGAAATCACAGACTCATCTTTCACAGTTGACTTGTCAATGTCCACAACTGGGTGTGGCTTAAAGGATGCCATTGTGGGCTGAATAAAATCCTCCTCTACCACCATTGGGTCACTTCTCATTCTAGAAACTGTGACTATGTTACCTTAAGTAGCAAAGGGACTTTCCAGATGGGATTAAATTAGTGATCTCAAAATAGGTATATTATCCTTGATTATCTGGAAGGGCCTTAAATGTAATCAAAGATTTTTTATGAGAGGTAACTATATCAATGATGATCTGGTGATGAAACTGAAAATGAGAAGGGAGGAGACAGAATTCTGGCAGCCTCTAGAAGCCGGAAGAGGCAAGGATGCACTCTGCCATCAAGCCTCCAGAAGACAATAACCTCCAGACACTGTGATGTTAGCACCTGTTATGGTTTAGGTGGGAGGTGTCCCCCAAAAAGCTCACAGATGAGACAATGAAAGAAGGTTCAGAGAAGATATGGTTGGGTTGTAAGCATCTTAACCCAATCAGTGATTTAATCCCGATAGGGATTCACTGAGTGGTAACTGAAACGGTAGGATGTGGTTGGAGGAGGTGGTAATTCCAGTGTGTTTTTGGTGTGTATATTTGTATCTGGAGAGTGGAGTCTCTCTCTCTCTATGCTTCTTGATCACCATGATGTGAGATGTTTCCCTCTGCTATGATGTTCAGCCTCATCTTGAGCCATGAAAAATGGAGCCAGCTTTCTATGGACTAAGACCTCTGAAACCCTAAGCCCTCAAATAAACTTTTTCTGGTCAAATCCTTTAGTCACAGCAACAAAAAAAGCTAAGTTAAACTGCCCCATAAGACCCATCATTTCTGACCCACAATTTTTAGCTAATAAATGTTTGTGTTAAGCCACTAAGTTTGTGGTCAATTTGTTTTAGCAGCAATAGCGAACAAATACAGATGCAGTCAATAGGAATTCACTTAATGAGTCCATTTAATAGAGGAATATAATACTTTGGAGGGAGGTTGTATATTAAGAACTTTTAGGTCTTGTCTGTTAGGCTCATGAGAGTGTATGTAGAAAGCACTTTATATAATCACTCAATACTTACCGAATGTTATTATTTTTATGTTTTATAGTTCAAGGGAAGTACGAGCCCTCTGTTCCTTATCTCTCGCTGTACATTAAAACCACTTGAAGAAGTATAAAATGCTCATGCTGTATCTCCTAACAGCAAGGACCAGCTACATAAGTTGCAGGACCTCATATAAAAAGTATAGGGCTCCTTAATCACAAATTATTATAAACTTCAAAATAATACCAACAGCCTAGCACTTAAATCAAGCTCTGAGTTCTTGTAGGGATGACTGCACACATCATGTCCCCCACAGAGTTCCCTTTATCCAAAGCATTCTGAAATAAGTTGTATGGGCTTGTTTTAAATGTCAAGTTATTCTAGTATGAAACCACAGTTGAGTACAACTGATGTAGTTCAACAATAGTTTTCAGTAAGTTGAAAACACTGAGACCCTTTGGTGGTACACCAGAATATCTCTAAAACAAATTTTAATGAGACAAAATCAAGCTTTTTTGCTTACTATGGTATGGCAGAGTGCTACCTCAAAGAAGTCTTTATTGCACCTCAGATGAAGGATGACAAAACTGAAATATTTATTAAAATTCCAAGTGACTGAAGCCTTGGTTAGTTAGGATTGGGTAAAGATCAGAATGCAATTGTACAAGATCACAAGATTCTTCTATTGAAGAATCTGGTGGGTCTTTTAGAAGGTCCCTGGATAGAACATACAGTTATTTGTCACTTTTATTTTCCTGGGCAAGTGTTTTCTGGAAAAATTATGATGACAAACACAGTATGGAATAATAAAGTCAAGTTAATTTAGACTTTAGGCAGTGTAGACATGCTGGATTTGCTCCAGGAAGGTGAAATGTCTTGCTCAGTATTACACAAGTAGTGAGTGAGTCAAGATGGACCCTGAAGGTTCTGACTCAAAAGTAATGTTCATACCACCTTCCAGGGTGCTTCTGCACTTAGACTTGTGTAGGAGAGAGCAATAAAACAAAAGAAATCTGTGGAGCTTTTAACATATGTTAATCTAGATAACAAAGTAGATTTTACTAAAATTCTTTCCAGAGATAAAAATAATTATTTGTGATTCTGAGTTTTGTTAGCTGGAATTACTGGACCATGTAGGGTCACTAAATTTAGACAGTTTATATTCTGGCAGTGAATCTATAGGTCTTCATATTTGTGATGTGACACTTATCACATCTTGGATTAAATTATTACCCAAATCAATAGTGCATATTTGGTATGAAAGCCAAATGCATGAACAATGGAATAAAGAAGTGGGAACTGAAGAATGGTTTTTTGAAATAACTCCAGAAAGTCAGAACAATGTGGTTGAGGCTTTGATAATATGAAAACTGATTTGGTGGTGGGTTGCGGGTAGGGAGATGCATGTTTCCAATTAGAAAATCAGACTGAAGGAGCAAATTTGATGTAGTAAACTTGAGATTCTCTTCAGAAGCAAATCTTCCCTGTGAAATTGCAAACTGTATATTATCTTTGAGACAGCTTCAATAGCCATCTGATTTTTTTAAGACATTATATTACACTCTTAACAAAGAAAAACAGCCTACGTCAATACCACTTGGAACCGTCAAAAGCTGTTGCCTTGCTCCATTGGTGGTGAACGGTTTCATTCCAGGGGGATCTGGCTGCTGCCATGGAAGTCAACTTCAAGCCAACTTTGTAGCAGTCAGAACAGGCTAACAGCTCCCAGAAACTTGAGAAATTTCTGGAAAAATATGCCAATGAAGGTCCAAATAAAAAAGCTTTGAGTTGTGATTAGAGCAGTCCACTAAAGTGATACAAAGGCACAGACACAAAATTACAGAGGTGCAGCACCTACCATCCTACTCCAAGGATGACTTATGCAGGTAAAACTAAAGAGGCTGAAATTAATGTAATGTTTGGTGGAAAGGATGTGCTCATATATGGCTGGGAGAATTCCTGAGGTGGAATAACTGCAAGATGGGACTCATGAGCCCTGGCCACTCCCCTGGGTGAAGTACATAGGTGAGTGAGCCACAATTTGCTACATTCTTAATCCAAGAGCAAGAATTTTTAGCATTAAAGTAGCTGACCAACCTGAGGAGGCAATAGAATGGATAGCAACAACCTCAAGAACCATCTCATGGGGCCCATACTACATTCCTTGAGCAGATTTAGGGAACTGGGAGTGATAGCAAGCATAATCCATCTTATTCAGATCTTCTTAGGTAAGCATAAACAAGGTCCAAATTCCTTCAGGATCCCCTACACACACACAATTCTTCTTGAAGAATTGGCACCAATTTGACTGCAGTACAATAGGTTTCCTATGGTGAGGAATCTAAAAGAATCCAACATGGGTGAGTCCATAGGAGGATCACCCCAACCTGCCCAGACAAATCTGGAGGGCTGAAAGTGTCCAACACTTGCTTCTGTTGTAGAGAAGGAACTTCCAGAGTAGTCTCCACCATGAGGGTACTTAAAAGCAATATAAGCTTTCCTTACACAAGGAACAGGGACTGGAGGAAATTGAAGATTCTCTGAATGGGGAGAGGGTATGAGTGTGATTAAATCCTGAATCTGATAAGTAGGCCTTCAGGAAATTTTCCATTTTCTATCTACACTGTTTGTGGAGAGGACAAAGATGAATTTTGGCAGAGGGAACTAGTCTAAAAGTTCTATGACAAAAGCCTGGCAAGAATTCTGATCTGGCCAGCATAAACTAAATATGTCAGATAAGGGCTGACAGATGGAAAATGTAGTAGGTATACAGGGACAAGTCCTTTGGACACATGGATATGGAAGGCCTCCTACCCTTTTCCTCTCTCAATAAAGGAGAATTCTGGCCATCGTCTTTGATATTTAGTACTTTCCTGGAGATCCACGGTTTTGTTGTACAGCAAGATGAACCTTAGAAACAGAGACAGTATATTTATATCTATGTCAGAAAGGATCTGTGGAAAGAGGATCTTCCTTTAGAGAAAGTAAAGAAGAGAGTTAGTAGTAAAAGGAAAGTGGCTAGGGAGAAGAAAACAATTGGTGCTGATACTTTGGGGGAACACCACAAAGAATTTTTAGGGAGAGAATAAAAAATATAATGAGGCAATACACTAGTTTGGGGAATGAATAGCTTCAGGGAATAAAAAGAGAGAATTATAATAATATTTAGAAAATCATTTATAAATCGAAAGATTTCTGGATTATAGTCCTTTGAATGCAATAATCCACAGACAGGGCTATCTGAGCCTCAGAATTTAATTAGTATCTGGCATCCTACCTCATAGCAAAAAAAAAAAAAAAAAATCATCCAACCTAAGAACACAATCATCACCAATTAGCTTCCTCCCAGTATTTACACTTGCTTCCAAGATCATTTTATTCTGATTTCAGGAGTTGGATAGATAAAGGTTGAGTGTTGATCTCTGATGGATCTGTTTATTTCTGGTTCATCCTTATTCTTAACATTACTTGTTTCAGAGACCCAACCCAAATGAAAGGGTCTCATAAACCCTTCCACTCTTAACCAATCCCTGTCTCCTCAGCCACAGGATACTCTCAAAAGCATCCCTAAGCTTATCAACACTCCCCTATTTCTCCTCTTAGAAAGAGCAAATGCCATCAGGAGAAAAATAGCCATGAATGTCAGGATAACCCCTTGCTCTTTGATATCTTGTAGACTCTAATGCCATATAATACAAAATATATACATGCATATTTATATTGCTTCTAAAGCAATTTTTCACGTTGTTCTCATTGAAAGAGCTAGTTAAAATCCTCTGCCTCCTGATTAATGATGTGGAAGTTTCCTATTAATATCATTGTAAATATGAGACACAGAAATTTTAGGTAACATGCTTAAATTCAGATCCATGACAAGCTGTGGACCTAGACTCAACCCCAGGAAGATCTGTTCCAGTGTCTATTCTCAATCATCAGCTACTTGCCTGCTAGGGAAATATATGTTGCTTTCTAGCGTTTCCAAAACAAATCATGGAAAGTCCTGAGGAATATATTTCTAACATTATGGTATTTCTCCCAAAGGTGATGATAATCATCATCATCATCATCATCATCATCATCATCCAGGGAATGTCTCAGTCAAAATGTTCAAAGGATCAGTTACATAGAAACATTGTATATACCTGACAATAATAGAACTTATGGGTAATATGTTCATATAATAATAAAATTAAAAAGTATTGAACCAATATATACAGAATGAATGAAACTCAAATACATTATTTTGAAAAAAAAAAAGGTACCTTTTTATATTTCATACTCCTTTCAGGTTTCTAAAGTTTTTCCAAAAAAAAAAAAAAAAACTATGATGTTTCTATAATAATTTTGTCTCAAGAATTTAGACAAGTCTAATCGGCCCTCTGATGAATTGCTTCCTTGTGTGATTTGTAATTGTTATGGTTTGGATATGAAGTGTCCTCAAAGACTCATGTATTGAAGGCTTGGGTCCCCAATGCAGGTATGTTTAGAGGTAGGGCTTTTGAGAACTGATTGAAATGTGAGGGCTGACTTCATCAGTAGATTAATACACTGATGATCTATGACCACTGGGTGGTGATAAAAACTGTAGGCAGTTGAAAGATATTGGTTCCTGGGGGTATTTCCTTAGGGGGACTGTACCTTGTCCTGGCCTTCTCTCTCTCTCTCTCTCTCTCTTTCCTTCCTCACCTCAGGTCTAAAATGTTGTAGGCAACCTACAATTGACCAAAACGTCAAAAAAAATTTTTAAATTCTTTCCTCTTCTAAGTTTCTCTTGTCAGCTATTTTGGTCACAGACAAGAAAAGCTAATACAGTAATTTTGGATTGTGAATTCATCTTAAATGGGGTTTTACTTATGCGAATCTTTAAGCCAGGATGGGGATGTTTTAAAGAGTAGTTTTGTTGCTTTCACCTATATGACCTCACCTGCTGCTCCATTAGCCTTATAATTTCTGTTTTGAGACTATGGAACTATTCTCAAACTGCAAGTTTTATAAGGTCACACCCATGATTATAATTTCTTAGAGAGGCCTATTGTGTATCAACACATACACCAGGCTAAGAAAGGTTTTCTTGTGCTAGTGAACAGACTTGTTTTGCCAAGTATGTAAATAGGATATTATTTAAATTCCAGTATCCCATCTTGAGGCAGCCAACACCTTTTATCCTCTAACCACGTGGCCAATAAAACGTATATTCTGCTATTTCCTAGGGCAACAGCTTTCCACCACCACCATTACCATTATCACCAGCACTGGGAGAGTCCTAGTACTAACTCAGTTTATTTGTTTCATGGTAAATTTTCAGCCTCATGTTCTTTTTGAGATCAACTTTGCCTTTAAAAAGCTAGTTTAGCCAAGATCTCTAGCTTTTGTAGTGAGCTTTCAAATGTTTTCTACCATATTTCTTGAAAAGTGTGTTTTGGAAATGCTAGAGATTAAACTCCTCCTTGAAGATTCACATTATTAGCTCCTTAGAGGACACCAATTTAAAAATTCCTTTGATCAAAAACTCTTTTTGACATACAATGCACAAAAATCTCTTCTTGGGTTGGGCCATAAATCACCACTTTATGCATTTTATAAATGAGACCATTCTGCTAGCCCAAGAAGAGCCATGAACTAGTTTCTTGAAGTCATTTACTTGGACCTACTAATAAGACCATGTTTGAATCACAAGACAAGGGCTTATCTTCCTCTTATAGTATAAGAGCAGAACTACAGTTTTAAAACATGTCAATATCTATGTTAAAAAAAATTACCTTCCTTTATGCCATTTAAAAAGACAATTGCCTCTGTTAGAAGGTAATTCCTACTTTTCCAGGGTCTACAAAACAAATGCTTTGAAAAGAGGGTCAAATGTCTTGATGCCAAAATTATAATCCAATGGCTTGGCCCATGGTGTTATATATGGACTGACCTAAATAAACAAGACATTTGGAAAACTCCATTCTATACCTGGCTCTCTCACCACTATTGCAGTAGTATGCTATTTTCCACCAGTGGAGAGAGCCTTCCCTCTATTGGCAGTCAAGGATATCAAAAGTATTAAAGAATGCATTGTACAATAATGTTAGTGGCCAAAGTAATTACGAGTGTGTGGTCAACTTATAAACTACTGGGTTTTAATGCTATTTATTAGACTAAGATTCATGCTTAGAACTTATACACAGAGAGCTTGTTTGAAGAGCAGTTCCATAGAATAACAGCCCAGTAATTAAGATTGTCCTAGAACACATATATTCTCTGGGTCTATCCTATGGTCTCTACCTAAGCAACAACAAAAAATAATTTTAGAAAAGGTCTCCATAAGTGACAGTAGTACACAATGAATTCTGATGGTGAAGACTTTCCAAAGGATAATATTTAAGTTAACATGATTAGTCAAATGTCTACTAAACAGAATATTTGAGAAATCTATAAATTTCTGATAAGAGTATCAGATATTTAAATAGGAGGAAAAGCTCATGCAAAGATTAGAGAGAAAGTGAATTCATAACTTTCTCTTCAAAAAGAAAGTAAGGGCCAGAATTTATCTCGCTGGGTAGGCAAAGAATCTCTACCAAGAATAACCAAGTTTATATAGGCTGAGACAAAGCTAACATACATATTTCTCTGTAGGAGGAAATAAGATTCAGAGTTAGTTACTCTGAGGGAGGGATTTAGAGGCATACCAATTTAATAACTTTCTTACTACATATCCCACTATCATCTTCTAAGAGAAAAATCAAATCTCCCATCACATTAAGGCCTGACAGTGTTTAAAGAATTGCCTCACCTCCTTTGTGCTATTTTACTGCAATAGTGGCAAGAGAGCCAGGTGTAGAATGGAGTTTTCCAAATGTCTTATTTAGGATACCAGGTCGGTCCACAGTGTCTTGGAGGAATCACAGCATCATTTGCCATCGGTTCCAGTCCTGCCACCCCCAGACCTCAGGACTGGGAGGTGAGTGGAATGATTTTGTAAAGGCAATACAATTGGCTATGTATGATGATGAGGAGCTCTTGAATCATAGAACTCGTCCTTGAGCAGCTAAATGGCACATAATTTGGTCTTTACAGAGTTGGGGTGGGAGAGTTGGGGAATGAACAGACAGATAAAGAGCAAACACAGAAGAAAAAAAATTTTTTAACAAAGTAATATTTTTAACTGCCTAGGCAAATGGTTTTGTGAAAATACTTATATGAAAAGCAATACACTATTTTGCATTTATGTAGTCATCACTATTGGGTTTTGACATAAATGAAAATTTACAATAAAGTGAAACCACACAGGATTAAGGATTATGTACAATTCTGTATCAGATGATCTATAATATAGGCAATGTACTGCTTGAAACAATATCTTGATTTCTCATTTCACTTGCTAAAGATGTACAAAGAATACATGGATAAACAGAACACTAAATGAAACGGCAAAATAATCAATACCATTACAGAAAATATACATAACAAATTTATAATGCATGACAATACAAATAAGCAGTGTCTTTACTATAACAACTGCATTCCACAAAGAAAGTATCTACTAACAAATATGATCTAACTATACCGAAAACATATCACATATATAAAGCATCACAATCTACATAAATTTTACTGAGAATAAGCCATCTGAAGGCCATATCCTGGGCTGAAGTTTTCAAATAAACCTCCACTTTCAGAAAGCTGTTCACAACAGCCCCATCAGGTTTCATCAGACTTGATAACATTTGGCTTTTGCAAGATAAGCTATAATCTTCTCAAGGGAATCAAAATGTAAGACTGAGGTAAAGAGATACTACAAGAGGGAACTTTTTTGTTGGCACAAAAGATTTACATGAATAACCTCCAAAATGCTGATATATTTGACAGGATGGGTTCACAACACATGTATAATACTGACAGAAATAACACTACAACACTGAGATGAAGGACCTACTGACAAACACTAGCAAAAGCACCAATCCCTCTTCTTTCTCTCACTTCATGCTCAAGATTTTACACTGAAATTTACTCTTCTTTTCTACCTTTTTATTTTAATTTGGACCCTTTAATGTTTCCCATCCTGTAAGCAACAGAGCAGCTAAAGTCCCAAAAGCCTTGCTAACAAAGTTGGATGGCAAGTATTCCCTTAAATAGCATTTTTATCATCCAACCCAAAGGAGGTACAGGATGCAGATCTGCAAACTTACATACACTCAAATCATGAAGCAACCTCCAAACTATCAACAGAGTTTGGGATCATAAAAAATCAAAATACAGCTTTCATAGCTGCAAAAGCCAACCTATTCAAAGCCTGTTTACTTTTTATAGGTAGTTATTTTTAGCTTACAGGGATCATATTCACAAGATGATGTTGCAAGTACGTGCCAAACAGTGCAATGCCCTGTGAATTTAACAGGCACTATCCCTGACCTATTCAATTATACTTCAAAGGGAAAGAAAGTGGAATTGCTTGTGCATTGCTTCAGTGAGATCCCTAACCAAGCAGGCTTCTTTTAGCAGATCTAGCAGAAGATGAATAATAAAAGAAATCAACAATAGGGTAACTAGAAGTTTCACATTCCTTCTAGGAGATGAATAATAAAAGAAATCAACAATAGGGTAACTAGAAGTTTCACATTCCTTCTAATCAGTGACAAGGCACCCTGCTCCCAACTACCTGCACATAAAGTGCTATGTACCCACACTCCACAATCATTACTTTACTTCATTCACCTATTCTGAATTCGCATAAAACACAATTGTATGATTAAACAAACTGATACTGCAATAGAGGGAAGCATGACTTTTTAAAAAAATTTTAAAATCAAAATCACATTTTCCATGCATTTAACCACTGGATTAAATATATTACTATAGAAAAAAACCAATTGAAATGCTGATCTGACTTTAAGTTTAGGTTGATGTTTTTATTTAGTTTTATATTAAGTATTGAAAACAAACCTAGAGGTTCAAGTGGAAAGATAATAAATTAGATGTGTATGAATCATGCCACCTCCTAGAAAAGCTATCTTTTGTTAGGATGATAAAAAAAAAAAGGAAAAATCAGGAAAAAATGGTTCTTATAGACAGATACTTAAACTTTTACTGGAGCCTCTTCCCAAGATGTTTTTCTTCCCACTCTATATTTTTAAAAAAGAAAATACATTTTTCTTATCATGTAGTTAGGTATTATTTGGGGTCCAACTGTAAATTGGGCTTACACTTAATAAAAAAAATAACAAAAACAACAACAACAACAAAAACAAAAAAACAAAGTAGAACGTGTTTTCTTTCTCATGCCTTTCCTCTAGTTGAAAACTTCACTTTAAAAAATTCTATTTGCAGGAGGGACGTTATATAGAAAAGCCAATCTATGAAACCTTTCTTATTTCATAACTCTAAACTTGAACTCACTATTCTTTGAAATCTTTGTTTACACAGTTGATTGTAAGAGAAAGAAATCCAGTGACAGGAGGACAGGCACAGCTTAGCTTGAGAGTATCCAGAAAAGCGTCCTGGTGTCAGGGAGTAGAACTGCCCCCATCAGAACCATGGCACTTTGGGTGAAGGTGTGTCAGAGGGGCAGGAACTGGAGGGAGGGGAAGAAACAGGCACAGGTCAGGTCAAAATTCTTCCTCCCAGTCCATCAATTCTGTGATGGTCTGAAGAGCACAATTACTAGCAACTTTAACAAACTTCAGCATATTAGGGAAGAGACTATTAGCTGAGTTGGAAAGATAAAAAATAACTATCTTTGAAAATCAATTCTCCTAGTAAAAATCTCCTTTGTGCAAAGTTGAAAGGAGCTTCAATCAACTACAGGAGGGCAGAGAGTTTCAGAGCCTCCCCTACCAGTGAGCCCCATTGTTAACAGTTAATACAAGGAAAGGGTTATATAAATAGTCAGATAGAAATAGACTGCATTTCCTTTTTAAAGATGACAGAAACTTTCTGAATTTCATAAACCTGTACTCATTATTCTGTCTGGACCCAAGGGGTATAAGCTTGACTTTAAGCATCTTTCATATGCTTGGAATCTAATTTTATGAATTTATTCTAAGACATAAATCAGGTAAGAGAAAAGTATATGGATGGATTTTGAAAAGAAATTGGGTTCCCTGGGTACTTATAGTAGATTGAGGAGTGAGAGATTTACAAAGATACAATTCTCTAGAAGTTAAGGAAGATGGAAACAAAATCAAATCTTTTACATCCTGATACTGACATTCATTAATTTTTTCACCAAAAGCACATCAAGTGAAGGAAACTAGAAACAGTTTCCAGTTATTATTAAAGTGTTTCAAGAGCCAGGGAACCCCCTGAGATGGAAACAAAACAACACAGTATTCAAGTTTTCTTCACAAGGCTACCCTGTACTGGGCAAGACTTAGATCACTTCTGGCTTCAAAAAAATATAAAGCATTGCTAAAGAAACTTTCTGAAAAAAGAAAACTACTACAGGTTGGCCAAAAACTTGTTTTAAAATCTGTCCTGTAAAATCCCTACTTCCTTTGAAACTCCAAAGGTTACAACATTTCATTTGAGATAGTTGGCAGTCAGGGCTTCATCAGTTGTGTTACTGATTTTCTAAACCTTCAAATGAGAATAAACATGGTGGAAGCAGACCTGGCTGCTGCATCTCCTAAGTGAGAAACAACTCTGAAGAGTGTGGGTAGTCTACAGGCTCATAGTAGAAAAGTTGGAGAAATAAAAAATAGGAAATAAAACATAACAAAGGAGATTTAGAGCTGGCATATTTCCAAGCTCTTTTCTAAAACTGTATCCAGGGCCCTCTCGATTTCTATCTCTAAACAAATATTTGTGCACTGTGGTGCATGATGTTTCTTACAGTTTCACAAAATAAACAGTTAACACATGAAAAGGAAGCAAGACTTCTGCTATTCTTTGAGGATGCTCAGAAGTAAAGGCTGCTTTGCCTTCATTTTATGGATCTGTAGCTTTTTCTCCAGAGGGTGCTAATGACTGGGGGTTGCCTCCTCTGGTTAAGACTCTCAAGCCCCAATTAAATGAACTTGTTCCCATCCAGATCCCCCAAACAGATCATAACAGCATGTTGTTTTTATCTCTCGATTGTCATGACTGAAAGATTGTCCTTAGGGTACATGAGGCCTGTGCCTATGATACAATGCCACTAGAGATCATCTTTTAAGGGAGAAGCTTTCTCAGTCAGGAAAAATTAAGGATTTGGTTTAAATTGCAGACCAGAGGAAAGCTGACATATTCTTTTGGGCTGCACTGTTGGAAACTGCATCACCGAACCTATCTATGGTCCCTTACTGGCATTCTGACTCTTGCGCTGCCTCAATGCATCTTCTGCCACTTCTGTATCAGGTGAATGGGGCTGTTCTGTGACGTCTTCTTCAGCCTCATCAGGTTCAACTTCTTCCTGGGTCATACTGCCCTCTCTCAGGGGCCCTTGGTCACTGACTTCACTTTTCTCCTCATCCATACCACCTGGCAGATTGTCCTCTTCCTCTTCCTCCTCTGCTTCATCCTCATCACCAAGGTCTTCTTTCTCTTCTTCATCATCAACAAGGCTGTCCTTGTTTTCTTCTTCATTTGAATCATCTTTTTCCTCCTCTGCATCCTGCAACTGTTCAGCCCTGTGAGCTTCCTCAGACTTCTGATTCTGCTCTGTAGAGAGAAGACAGGAAAAACATCCTCCAAATAAATGATGGTAATTCAGTATTCAATTGAGTGTGTTTATCTATGAAATGAAAAAAACAGGTGAATTGACAGTTTTATCCACCTTGAAGCTCTTGGTATTATACAGAACAATTCCTTACTTAGCATCCTAGCCCCCACCTAGGCTTCTCCTTCCCTGAGGGCCTTCAGTTACTATGTTGACTTTGGCAGAACATGTGGGCAGAGAGCAAAGGTTCCTTCATGCTCTGTATTTTGTAGCTTTTAAAAGGGTCAGTGGCTGACTGGTCATAGCAATTGGTTCAGAAATGTGACTTGAGCTGAACCAATCAGAATACTCCCTAGGAGAGTCAGGAAGAAAGGCCATCCTGTTTCTTAGTAACTGGTTAAACTGGTAAGATGTGAGTTGGGACTGCTGACAGCCACTAAATGAGCACCATGGAAACAGAAATCCAACATCACTCAGGCTGGGAATGATGCCAGAACACCCTTGGACTTTTCAGACAAGTAAGCTAATAAATTTTCATGTTCCCCCCTGAAGATGCTTTATACTGGGTTTCTGTTACATTTAAGAATTCTAAGGATCACATATATTATTCAATTATCTATGGAAGTCTCAAAGCCCCCAAAATTTCAAGTATGAAAATTCAAATTTATCTAAACTTCAAATAAAATTCAACAATTACAAAGTCTTTATGCAAAGTCTCAAAAAATAGCCATGAAAAAGACATTCAAATCCAGGGCCACTTAATTCCAGAAGCAGTGTGAAACATTGCTAGGATTCAGGAATACTGCCTTAAAGGACAGTAACACACAGTAGAGACTCAATAAATGTGCACTTCTCTCCCTCCTATTGTTCAATTCAAATGAGGAAAAGCTGTCCACTGATTAATGATTAATAAAGGGCATAAAACTAAAGAGCAATTACCAATATAAAATATACTCCAACTTAACAGAGGAGAAAAAGGATTTTTTATTTTCAAATATACTCAGAGAACATATTTTAAGAAAATTGTCAAGGTGATATTTTGTTCATTTAAAAAATCAGGGGAAACCCCCTATGTATAAGAAGCACAAAAAGAATTCCAAACCATAGAACACCATAAAATTCTAAACATACTCTCACATATGAGCTTTTCAGACTTACCAGAATGTTCAGATAAATTCCTTGGAAGTGGCACATAGAAACATTCTGATATTATCACCAAGATCTGGAGGAAGAAAAGTGATTTTATAGTAAGTTCACATAACAGTTATTACCAAAGGGTATCAAAATTAGGCCTTGCTTCTATATAAACACACATTCTTAGACTAATAATTAATAGCTGATCAAAAGTCTTCAAAAAGATAAAGATATAATTAAGAATTTCCTCCTTTCAAATGTGACGTAACACAGGAAAATACCAATAATTTAGAACAAGGGCCACAAAGTCAAAAGCCTACAGAGAGTCTACTATAAATAGATGAGTGAAACAGGTATAAGAAAACAGGCTCTACAAGCCAAGTCTAAAATGGTCTCCTTAAAAACACTATTTTGAACAAAAAAAACTACTACGTATTTATTTGAGCTGCCCCACACTAATGGGTAACCCTCAATTGAGTGGAAGAACACTTCAGGGTCTGGAATTCTTAAGAATACCATTGAAATTTCTACAGACAAACTGTGAGAAAACTACTCAAAAATGTGAACTAAATCCTATTTGAGGCAGTGATGGATTAGTTTCATCTCTGACCTTGACTGAAGCATAAGTCATTTTCTATTGTAATAACCATGTCTTTTTCCTTGATGAACTCTAAGCTCCTTAAGGATAGGATCCATCTGCCATGGCCAGGGACCAGTAATGAGCCATACTGATGATACTAATGGCTACATCCAATAAGGCACCTGGTGCCAGAACAAAATTAGGATCCACTCTCTTCGTGTACAATTTTCCCTGCCCTTAAAGCACAACACAAACAGATCCAAGAATAAAGAAAGCTGCCCATTTAGAAGGCTATACATTTCTTCTTGTATTTAATGCTTAGATTACAACTTCTTTTTGAATAATTGTCCAGTCTTTAAAAACAGGAATAGTGCTACATATACTAGTGTTTTACATGTGCTCTAAAATTTTAAATAAGTCAATTCATAGTCCTTTTGATTCAATATTATAAGTATCAAATGAGTACTCTACTTTGTGTTCAGGATTACTACTAGGCATATATTCATTTATTACTGTACTTGATATTTGGTTCATTAGGTTCAAGGTACCATGCATGTTAATATCTGGGGCGTGTGTTGCAAAGAGAAAAAAACTAAGTTTATGGAAAATAAGTCTCATACAAAGCACTCTGATACTTAAGAGATAAAGAGCTTACATCCAGGTATGGAGTGGAGAAGGATCAAGGATGGAGAAAGCATTGAGCCAGAGCATAGAGTGGACAGCATAGGCAACATTCACTGCGTGGCTGCTCTAAGCTGCAGCCAGTGAGATTCCTGAGGCTCCTGGATCTCGATAAAGTCACAAGTGCCAGGTTCAGGAGACCCATGAAGTAAGGCAGTGCATTTCAGGAAGGCTTTGTGGGTTGGGGAACAACAAGCTCCAAGCCATTAAATCACCCTTACCAGCAAAGAGGAAGCATTTCCATGTGTTAGGACTGAGGTTAAGGATCTTACATTTTTAATGTGATATTCATATGTTTACTAGCTATTTTCAGGACATAATATCTCTTGTGACTTTTTTTCTTTCTTAATTTCACCAGGAAGGACAAAGTCCTAATATATTGCAAGTGAAGAAGAAATATCTTTCAGTGACAATACAAGCATTTCCAACAATGCCCACAAGGGAGAAACTTGCATTTATGATACTAGAGGGCAGGCTGGTACTGGAGAAAAGACTCACAGGGGACCAGTCCCACCTTTGTCTTTCTTGCATTAGCTGAATAACCTGAAGTTCCCTTAACTGCTTTCGCTTATGCTCAAAAGGACAGGTTTGAGCTAGCCTACCACCAAGTCCTGTTGTCTTCCTTCTCAGAAACTGGGAGGAAATCCTCTCATCTTTTCATTAGATTCTTTCACTTCAAGGTCTAATTCTGGTCTAGAAAACCTTTCAGAAACAGTCTATAGGAGAATGGTACCTTTCTCTTCATCTTCTACAATGACCATAATAGGTTTTGGCTTCTACCTAGATGCAGATAACCATGCTCCAAAATGAAGAGGTGCACTGAAAGATGGAGTTTTTTCACAGAGTTATGACATTCATGATTCTAACACTGGGGACCTTCCTCTGTGGAAGGCCCCAGGCTAGACATTGGTTATCAGCATCTAGAAAAATAATCTACTTAAGCACCAGAATTTGAATAGTGCCTATATATGGCAACAGAAATAGATATGGCAGAGGAGAAAGCAAGTCAGCCTCTTCTTTTTCCATGAATGAACTATCTGAACTGAAAAGCTTGTAGACCTAAGCTACTTGGATCATAGCCTGTGTTCTGCAGGGCTTTTCTGCTTCTCTAAAACTTTGCTGCCTTTCACCCTTCAGAGTCCAGTTACTGACAGCACAATGTGATCCTGTCACAGTCATTTGATCTATAGACTATGAACTAAAGATCACTCCAATGTTAGTTAAAAATACAGAATATATACTTGATTCTAAAACTGAGCTCTTTATTTAATGTGAAAAATAACATTTTATAAAATACTTCTACCATTACCAGGCTCAATCAAGAAAACAAACAAAAGTCAAATCAGCAGACTTGTTTTCATTTCCCATATTTTAAAACTGGGGTGGGGGGGGAATAGTAAATACAATAGTCAAGCTAAATGAAGAAATAATAGAGAACATTTCTTATGGAAAACATCTTGCCCTCCTAGCACTATGAAGACACACATAAAAGGAAGGAATGTCTCAAAAGTCATCAGAACCAAGTTCACATGTCTGCAAGCCTGGCCTTGACTTTTAGCCCCAGGTAATGGCAGAGGTGTCACAGAGTGCTGAAACTCACATCTGAAGCTCTGGCCTCTAATCCTGACTGTAAAAAGCAAGTGAGTCACAAAGCCTCTGCTGGCTGCAGCTTCTCTGGGAAGGGGGGTGGTGAAATAGAGTATTTTAAAGGCTGTTTCCTTTGAGTACTCGGGCAATTCCTACTCTTCTATTTTGAGAAATCCTATACTCAGCAGTTTTATCTCAGATTTATTCTATCTGAACTACTCATCTTTACATCCTGGCTTCACAACAGATGTGTCATTCCCCAGGGAATGTGGGCAAGATGTGGGGCAGCTGCTTCTCTGGGCCATTCAGAGCCAGTCTCAGTGATTCTGTTGAGCAGCAGCATCCTTTTCCCTAGTGTGCTACATTCACTCTGTGGCTAAGAGGTGAAAACAATTGAGAAATGCTTCTTCTATAATCCTAGAAGCTAGTGAAAAGGCCATTCTGGAATAGATGATTTCAAAAGAGATAAAAGAATTCAGCTCTTTCAAATTGTACAACTAATTCCTAAAGATAAGATTTAAAACTACAAAAAAATAAAGATTTCTGAAGGCAAAAATTCTACATACTTTACAATTTTACAAAAACGTGATCTTAAAGATGTATTTACTATTTCTGATTAACAGATTATTTTGCTAAATAACATTATCTTCCCATGTTTTTATAAAGGCACAATAGAGTGTTTTCTTTATCACTTGAATCTTCTTTCTTCAAGTCAAGCCTCCAATAACCTTCCTATAATGTTATTTCAATCTAAGTTTCAAAATGAACCTCATGCATAAGCAGGCCTGACTCAATTTCTTAGACTTAAAAGTAACCTCAAAGTCTAAAACTCTTTATGCTGAGAATTTTCACTGGTTTTCCAACAGGTTCGTACTCAACCTACATTCCCTTTGTCTCCATCTCTGAATTACCCAGGACCTCATCCTGTTCCCCTACAAAAGCCTCACACTGCTAGAAAAATCTGACATTAAAAATACATGGGAGAAGCACAAACAGTTAATTCTACTTAAATCCAAAGTCAAATCCCTTTAAAACAGGGCAGTGGAGACATGTAAACTAGCAATACAATTAATATAACAGAATATAACACACCAGGGACCTAATTATTAATTTATTCAGGTTGCTAAATTTCATCCCTACCTCTAAAGTTAACACCAGTAGTAAATCTCAAAGATAAGCCATAATGTGAATACAGCATGCTCTTGTAAAAATAAGAACTAAGTGTCCTCCACTCCTTAGAGTTATTACTTTGTCAGACCAAGTTGTGACTTAGTATCAAGTCAATTGCTAAGCATTTAAGCTTATTAAAAAGAAATGTACACAATCTTACCTAAAAGTTTGTTCTTTAATATAAAACTTTTATAATCATTAATTATTCTCACCATGGAGTAGTTAACAGCTATGTCATTACCATACAGTAAAAAGGCTTTTCAGAACTTCTAAGAATTCAACAGGAAATCAAGTTGATCAAGGGCAGGTTAAGAGAAAGACAAAAATAATTTGTATCAAAGAGTAAAATATGCCAGGTGTGGTGGTAAACATTTGTAATCCCAGCAGCTCAGGAGGTTGAGGAGGAAGGGTTGGGAGTTCAAAGCCAGCCTCAGCAAAAGCGAGGCAGTAAACAATTCAGTGAGACCCTGACTCTAAATAAAGTACAAAACAGGGCTGGGGATGTGGCTCAGTGGTCGAGTACCCCTGAGTTCAATCCCCAGTCCCCCCTTCAAAAAAAAAGTAAAATATGCCACACATTTATAGTTGCCTATATAATTAAATAAATAAATTTATTATTTCAACTTTCACCTAAAACACCTAGGGATAAAATACTGAGATACCTACTGGATACTGATTTTCATGTCCAAGGAGAACATGGTGATTTACGCTGAATCTTTTTTTCCCCCCACATTAATGACAGTGTTCTTTCATCCACATTATTTTACAAAATTCACCTCAGGAAAACCAAATATGTATAAGCAACTGTATGTATAAGCAGCTGGTCAGGAGCAGAGGTTCAATTGGAGGATATGAACAGAAAAAAAAAAAAAAAAAAAACTTTGATCTAAGTAAGAAACAAATTCACAACTTTGGCCTTATCACCACCATAGTCTAATCAAGTAGGCAATGTGTAAAAACCATAGTCAACTCAGTTGTCTTGGAAACTATCAAGTCTGGGTCTCTGTTTCTTCGTTCTCCAGTGTTTATGTTCTGGGCAATACACATCTTCAGAATAGTTAAGGGATAGGACTAGGGAGCGATAATTTAATGAACTTTCCATTATATCTCATATTACCCTTAAAAGTAACATTAAATAGTCAAATGCTATTTAATTACTTGATTATACACAAAAGAATGTTTTGTGTTTTTTTCTTTCTTAGTCCCCTTTGAGTTTTACAGGAAATCCACATTTCTTTAAAGAAGAAAAAAATTGGTTTTCTCTCTTACCAGACCCATAAGGAGGCCAAAAAGCAAAGTGGCAATGACAAAAAAGACATAAGAACACCAGGCAGGAATTCCAAGGGTCACTGTGAAATAGTTGTGAAGATGCTGCAAACAAAAGAAAAAAAAATTACTTGTAATGAGGACCAAAAATATTTTAATCATCTTCTCTAACACCAACCTGCAAATTGTCTATCCATACATTTTTCCACAAAATGACCCCAAATATGTACCCAAATGACTCTTAATGAGCAAGTCAAGTTTTTCAACATTGAAATACTCAGAGTAATTATAAAGGTTGTATCTAAAAAGAGTTATCTTTCCCTAGAGCTCTGGACCTGAACAGAACTCTAGTAAACTGTTTTGCTAGTCCTTTCTTCGATCATGATTTGTTTTGTTTTGGTCCCTCATATAAATAATTATATATATTCAGTATTTATTCATAACACGGCATCTTTTAAAAAAATGAAATTCTTGGTCCTTTAGAAATTTTTATGTAAAGCAAAATGACTACAGAACCAACTATTTAAAATTGTCTCCATATTTACTTTTTCAAATCAGACTTATTATTCTATCCCTTAACAACTTTATTAACTACTACAAGTAATAAAATGCAATACTGAACAGAAGAAATTTTTTGATTAATTTATTTTAAGCAAATGAGATTTTATTAGTCTTTCAGTAGAACATACATTATCTTATGCTTACTATTCTCTGGGACTCTAATGACAAATACTTGAAGAGACACAATCTTAGCTAGGAACTAGTTACCTGCTAACTCACACAGGGTTATAGACATGAACCTGCTCATTTAATGTCAAGGTCCACTTAGATGCGAAGTTGCAGAGCTAATGCTTCCCCATGGTAATTTAGTCATCTGTTTTGATCCTTACATTGCCATCAACTATAATCCAAGCAATTTCTAGACACGGGGTAAAATGGTTCCAAGTTATATAGATATAATCAACAAGCAGAGATAATGATTAAATGATCTGCCTAGAACTGATAAAATAGATGAAAATGAATTCAAGTTTCTGTTTAATTTCATATTTCTCAAAATTTAAATCATTCCCATTGGTTTCCTAGTTTTATTTTGGGCAATTTAATAATACATTTTACTCTGGCTTAATTCTGAATGAAAGACAAGCAAACAAAAAAGTTGGTTAAATGATCTCATATAATCTGATAGATCTAAATGAAGACTCAGCAAACATTTTAAGCACTAACACATGTAATCAAAGTATTCAATCAACACTTGTTGAATAAGGAAAAGATATCAAATGCTTGAACTATTCACATGAAATATAAACAAACAATTTGTAAAGCTGCTGTCTTTCTTCTGTTGATGGCACTTGTCATCAGTCTGTGCTTAGTCAGGACGATTGCTTATGAAGGGTAGTTTAAAACTCTTTCAATGTAAGTTCAAAAAGTATTATACATTTCCTACTTTAGAACATAATGTTTATTGAACAATTTATGCTTTTCTTGATGACTCAGTGCAATCAACACGATTAAGCTCTGAAATGTGCCAAAGAATTAAGATACTAATTAAGATACTAAAAGTCAATCTGCCTCCGTGCTGACTCAGGGATGCATTCTGGAACTTGTTTTGTGTCTTCTGATTTACCTCATTTATGTGATTGGAATAAAAAAACTGAAATTTTTAGATGATTGTGTCTTATGCCCTTTCTGCAAAATAAATGATTGCAACTTTCAAGAAAATATTCTTTTAGATTTTAGTAAGTTATTTGCTTTTGAATCATTGCATTCTGAGTCCAACATTTTTTAGCATTCTCAAAACATTATCTTATTGTAATGAGCTTCACTTCAATTTTTATACCAACCCACTCTTGAAGCAATTTGAGCTTCTTAAAGAAACTCTGCCATCTTGTGGTTTTTTTCAGGTAATTATTACTAAAGACATTAATCAAGTTATGTTTTCACAATCTGTAGATATGAATCTATCTGTTTACTTTGAGTTCATAATGGCTTTAGGGACCCTCTGTGAATGTTATAAGTCACAATATTAAGTATCTGGAGTTTTGCTTCAAGATCTGGATAGAACTATGATAAAATTGTTTTGCTCATTTTTTCTTCCATCATCAAAGATTTTTTTGGTCCCCCTTGCCTATGTGTACATGTGTGCATGTGTGTATGTATGTGTGTCCAAAATAATAACTAACACTTATTTGATTTAATTTTAGATTTTCATGTTTGTTTCTTTAGCCATGTTTCTTTAAATACCAGTTTTCACTTGTGTAAAATCCTGGTCCTTGTTCAATATTACATGTTCTCATTACAAGGAAGTACCTGGATATTTACTGAAAATGCACTCAAATGTCACCTGATGGGTATGATAACCTATACCATTATATATTATATTATCTGACTTAGGGCTAATTTCTGGCTAAATATATAACTGAGTTGAAAGACCAAATGAAAAACATCACTACAACAGAGTAAATGAGAACAGACCAATCAGTGGTCAGACTGGATTTAAGGAACCAGGCCAAGGTCCCCATGGTCAGAGGCAGAACCTTCCTTCCCCATGAAGGCCAGGACTCCCTCCAGAAGTCTAAACCATTACAGGCTGAATAAAATGCCACCCAGAGCATCCACCCATCCAAACCAATGTTTCACAGTCTCACTCAAAACTGAATTGGCCCTGAAAAACAGAAAGTCTTTGGATTTAGAACTTGCCTGTATCACAGAATATATACTCTGAGGTCAAGGACAGGCTTGATCCCTCACACACACAGATCAGAATTGCCAAAATATTTTCACTATGTGTGAGCAGGCAGGAAGGACTCCTCGGTGGTAGTGGAGTACTCAATCCTCCTCCATGTTCTACCCCCAATATTTGCAATGAGACACAGACTTGCAATCTCTTGTAGAGTCCATGAAAGGAACCTCGTGAATGGCACAGTCTCACTGTAACATTCTACAAAACATTCTAGACATTTTTATGAGAGAGGAAAAAACAGTAAGACAAGAGACACTGCTATGTAAATCACAAGGGAATGTTTTCAAGTTCTTTTTAATTTTTTTAGATGTTGATGGACCTTTATTTTATTCATTTATTTATATGTGGTGCTAAGAATCAAAACCAGTGCCTCCCACATGCTAGTCAAGCAGCACTACCACTGAGCCACAACCCCAGCCCTCAAGTTTTAAAATAGTATTATTCTCCAATATAAACATGCAAGACCTTTAATTCTCATCCTTGGATATTTATGAAACACTAAATTTTCTGTTATGATAATCTAATCAAAAGAGAAGGTGATATTCATCAAACAGATTGTCCTCTCCAGGATGTAGCATGCCTTAGTTTAGCTAAAATTTGCCATGTCTATGCCCTTTCATAACAACAGTGACCTTTAGGAGATATAAGTTATATCCTATATTAGTTTTAGTAATTCACCAAATTTGATCAAACAATATTTTAAATACATTTAAACACTAAACCTAGTTATCAAAAGTATGTATGTTGTACAAGTGCCACAGAATTGTGTTTTAAGTTTATAATTAGTCTTGTTTAAAATAAACAAATAAAAACAACAACAAAAAAGTATTCTTGTTGTCTATCACCAGAAGGGGAAATAAAATAATAAAGATGGCAATGATTAATGATTATAACTACAAAAAGTAGTTATCAAATATAACATAAGTGCCAGATTCTATGCTAAACATTCAAAGAGTTCTGGTAAGAACAGTCTATGTCAGAGAAAGCAAACAGCTTCAGAAACATGAACACAAGGAGGAAAAAGATGGCTTGTGTTTTGAAAGGGAGAAGGATAGTGCCTCTGAAGCATGGTAGCCAATCATAAAGAGAGATAAGAAAACAAAGACTAGAACATCTCTGTCCACACATGTGCCATCAGACAAAAAAATATCTCAGCCTGGAGAACCCTAGTCCTGACTATGAAACCAGAGCCAATGGCAGTGCTTCCTAAAATGCAGTCTTCTTCACATCACCTTCATGACATTCACCTCACCCTATACTGCTTTGAGAGTATTAACATTGCATTAAGTTGAATCATTTTAAGTTTTAATAAAAGTTTAAAAAAGTTTTTTATATTGCTACTGCCTTAGAAAATCAGAGTCAATTCTGGACTTTGAAGATGTCTCCTCTCTGAGAAACTTTTCAAGTTGTTCACCTTCTAGACTTCATTGACTCCTTTTATGAGTGAAGCATATGGAATGTCAAGACAATCCATGAGGACAGGATTACTTCTATGAGTTTATACAAAGATATCTAGTATACAGGTGAATGCCCTCATGATTGGATTAGAAAAACAATTTGAATTTGGTGATGGAGAGAACACTGATGATCATTTACTCTTAGCCACATTGTGGTACAAATTACCAATCAAAAATTCCTAGGGTTCCACTGGCCATGGTGGAGTATGCCTATAGTCCTAGCAGCTCAGCAGGCTAAGGCAGGAAGATTGCAGGTTCAAAGCTAGCAACTTAATGAGCTATAAGCAAACTAGTGAATCCCTGTCTCAAAACAAAAAAAATGTAAAAAGTTGGGGATGTGACTCAGTGGTTAATTGCTCTGGGATTCAATCCTTGTTACAAAAAAAAAAAAAAAATCCTAGGGTTCAAGGTAACTGCAAAAAGGCTATTCAAGCGACTGCCCTACTTAAGGGTTCACTTCAAATAAGAACATAGGGGAGGCTGATGCAAAATGAAGAAGGACAAATGCAAACCAAATAAAATCTCTTGAGTTCATAGGAATTCAGCTAAGTGGGTATCACAATACCAGGCAACCCTAGAATCCTAAGGTCCAGTTTTTAACTCCAAAATGTCAGACAAGCAAGTTGACTTCACTCCTAAAACAGAAATTCAAGGACTTTAAGGAATCACTAGTTTAGTAGGATCTGATGTTCTAGATATTGACATTTTTTTCCATTGGTTTTTTTTTTTTTTTTTCATTACAGAAAAATTAGAGAGTGCCGCAGTCTGGCTGGGCACAATTCAGGAGTCACTTGTTAAAAGAAACGAACTTTATTTTTATAACCACACACCGCACCACACAGCTCCTCAGGAAAAACCCTCAGAGCCCAACTGCCATCACCGGCTTCTCACAAGCCTCTCAACCTCCCCCAGTCCTCCTGCTCTTGAGGCCCATGGGCAATTGGCTGGGTCGCGTGGGCGGAGCCAAAAAAATCCCCCAATGAGAAGCTCCATGGTCTGAAAGGGCGCAGCCCAATGAGTATCACCGCAAAGGAGCCAATCAGCTAGAAGTTGCTGGGGCACTGTGAGCCAATCATCAGCTGGCAGCTGGAAGTTTGCTGGGGCCCCTTCAGCTGTGGCTCTCAACAAGAGAGTACAGAAAAAACAGGTCTTTAAAATCAGCCAGAATTCCAGTATTAGAGAATATCATTGTCAAGAATCTATTTGATCTGTCTAGGCATTTTTCTATATAAGTGATACATAATGTTTTGCTATCTTTCCCCCCAATTAATAAGTTGCATCTTTCTTTTCAGAAAAATTTACTTCTAATAGCTAGCCAAGCAGGAAAGTTGACTGCTAAGGAAAAATTGACTTCTATTTGTATACATATCCACAAAATCTCAGTAGGATAAAAGACTATAGACAGACATCACCAATTTTGCTTCTCTAGCTTTAGCTACATTACTTCTTTCTTGCTTACATGTTTTTATCTTCTTTCTCTGAGACTTTCCACACTTTATGTTTTAGCCTCATCCATGATCTCTCTGTCTCTCCCTCCCACACCACGTGCTGTGCTTCTTCTGTTCATTGTTAATACTACAGTTTTACTTCTGTTCACTGTTAATACTACAGTTTTATTTTATCTAGACATAAGTTAAAAACAGATGACATTCCAGACAATTATATATTTGACCCTGACAAGAGACTCCTGGGCAAAAGAAAAAGTCAGATAACTAAGCAGACAGGACAGTCAGCTAAGACTGCTAAGTAAGGCTGACAAAGCCAGACTATGCCAAGATTTGGAAATGGGGACCAGAAAGACCTGATGGGACATCAAAGACTAGGCCCCATCAGGCCAAATATCATACATCTTGTAAATAAGAAGTCAAGAGCTAGTAGAATGTACTAACTATATATCTTCCCTAATATAGTCTTTGAAAGTAAAACTCTTCTCTAGCATCAATGAAAGTCATGATTTTTTCTCAACCTGGAGGATAAATTCACCTATTATTTTTTACATCATAGGTTCTGTGCTAAGATCTTGCTCTCAGTGCTGTCTGATAACCAACAAATCTACAAGGCTCAGATATCTATTAGACTATATGATAATCAACCTTTAATGTCAACATACTGCAAAAGGCAAAATCCCTTATTCTCAATTTTCGGATTGCAATTCACAGTTCTCAGCTCTTGACTAAACTTCGCACCAATGTTAATAAATCAACAGAAGGAAAACTTATGAAACTTAAAACTATTTAGAAAAAGGAAAAATACTAATTATTGTTGAATGTGATTTTAAAAATGTCAAAAAAAAAGTTAAATTTAACCAAAAAGACTGAATCCAAGTCTCTGATTAGCTTCTTGTAAAAACACAAAACAAAACAAAAACCCCATGAAATAGATATCTGTCTAACAAGGCAGAATATATAACTAAGAAACTGGTATATGAAAGGTTGTTTTTAAATTTCCCTCACTATATATCAATGTGTATAAGAAACAGAGTCTTCTTGAGTTCTTTAAATGTTAGGTTTCAAATATGATACCATGACCTATGATCATTGTTTAGAAAAAAACATAAACAAGAATTCATGTCTGAAGAATTTTTTAAGTATTTTGAGCTATAATTAATTCCAGAGCACTCTCATTCAATCTTTGAATTTAGCCTCCTCTACAGAAAAGGGAAACAAAAGGTCATAGACATAGCCAAGGTTATATAATGGTTCAACATTTTAACCTGAACAACAGTACACTGAAATGACTAAGTGAAATTTTATAATTACATACAGCAAAGGTCCACAAACAATAAAAGGGTCAGATAAGACATATTTTAGGCTCATGAACTCCTTGTCAGTAACATCTACTCAACTCTACCACTATCATATAAAAGCAGTCATAGATAATGAATACTGAATGAAAATGGCTGTGTTCAGATAATGTTTTATTTACAAAAATAGTGGCCTACCCATAGGCTATCGTTTGGTGACCTTTGAAATATACTAATACCTTCATACTTAGATAATCTGATCTGTAGGGAGATTTGTCAATGAGAAAATTAAAATACTATATATGAAATAAAATGATATAAGCCCTTTTGCCTTGATAAGAATTTTAATTTCCAATCAAAAAAAAAAAAAAAAAAAAAGATATGACTTAGACAACGTATCGACAAATCCCTGATCAAAATATGCCCTTGTAAACACAATTTGTATAACTTAAGGAGAAAAGCAGAATTTTCCTTTTGCCTAAAAGCTACACATTTATTCTTAAGAACCTCTCTGCAAATATAATTGTGATGGTTTTACTTAAGATTACTCACCCAAATCTTGCCAGAGATGCTAAAAAGACCAGCCATTCCAGACATCCTTAAAAAATAAAGAGAGAAGAGGACAACTGATCATGTATACTAAGAAGAAAAAGAAAAAAAAAAATGCTCATATCAGAGGGACTACCCTTCACTGATCTCACTACACATTGTTCTCTTTCTTGGATTGACTTCTGTTCTTACACAGTTTACCATCTGTGGTTGTCATTTGAATCTGCCTGAGGTAAATACATTCCAATTTCTTGGCTTTTTCTCCCTTCATTGTATATGTCTGGCAAAAATCCCAAACATAAACATCTGAATGTCTCTGGGGAAAGATTACATGTACAGATGAACCCCAGCCTAAGTGAATACTCAGTTCCACCTAGTCTTAGGGCATTTTTTAAAGACTCTGGGATAATAGCTCATTTCCTCTTCCCTCTCTTTAAACCTTACATGTATCCCCACTCCTAAAATACTCATTGCTAACAAACACCTTGAAATCAGAAGCCATTATGTGATCTCTCTTATCTTTCTACCACCAAATCTAAGTCTGGTGTATACCTGCATCTACCTTCTCATTTCAACAAGAAATTCTATCTTCCCTACTACGGTCCAATTACTCTTGTGCCTTAGTTCTTTTCACTTTGTCCTATTAATGACTTGGTTCTTTCCGTAATCCCTTCTTCCTGTGTTACTCCATCTCTGCAGGACATCTCTCCTCAGCATGCATATATATTTCCTCCCATCTTTTAAAAAGAGCAACCCTGGACCTCAAGTGTTCCTTCAGTTTCACAGATGAATTTTTCCAAAGAATAGTGCTCACTATTTCTTCTGCATCATATCTTAACATTCAAACCTGCCTCTTACTTGTAAAGCTAATATTGCATGATCTTACACTGCTTCATTCTATGCCCATGTCACCATTTGATCTTCCTTAATCTCTTGGTAACAGGGACACAAGTAACTACTCCTTCCTTCTTGAGTACCTGTTATCTGGAAAATGGTACACTCCATTTTTCTTCCTGCCTCTCTGTATTCATTTTCAGTTTTCTCTTGCTGACTTATTCTCTATGCAAATTCTTAATTTGGAAATAGTTCAGGGATCAATACTAAGCAATCCTATTTCTTTCTAGGTGTTTTTTTCCCTTCTGAGACTTTAAACACCATGTAGGCGTGTCCTAGATGGACACCTCTATTTGTGTTCCTGAAATCATGGAGACCCATTTCCATGTAACCAATTTAACAGCTCTACAAAGTCTACATCTCAAATTCAATAAGTCCAACAAAGAGTCATTGATCTTCTCTTGCCTAAATAAGTAAGTAATACCAAGATTCATCTGCTACTCAAACGTGAAACCCAGTTTTCACTTGTGAATTCTCCCTCTTTTCACCTTGGCCAAGTCTACCTTCAAAACATACTTTAAATCCATTCATTTCTCCTTCTCCACCACTGTCACTCTCCTACAAGCTATCATCTCAAAGATGGACACTATGAAATACTTCTAACTAGACTCTGATCATTCATTCATTTCTCATTGCATGGACTGATAACTTCCAAATTTGACTTTAGGGTCACAGGCTCTACAGGATCTAGCTTCAGCCTGCCTCTTACTTGTAAAGTTAATGTTACTCTTCTCCCTTGCACCATGATCCAATCTGGCCACCACTTTGCTCCACATGTACATCAAGGTGTTTCCCAAACTGGGGCTTATGTTCATGCCATACTTGTTGCTGGGAATAGTCTTCCCCTGCTCTTTACCTGGGCTAGTCCTTCTCCCTCAGATCTTACACTTCAAGTTCTTCCCTCCAAGCAATTCCTCCTAAACCCTCCCTTCTAAATTAATAGGCCCAGAACCCCACAGTTTTTACCTATCTTAGTAAAGTACAGTTTTGTTTGTTTGGTAGGTTGGTTTTTGTTTTGCAGTGCTGGGGACTGAACCAACTATGCTATTTTTGTTTATCCAGATTATGACTCTTGATATCCCCCGTTTTTTCTAATCTTACTCACTTTGAGTTACCTAAAAATAATAGAGGGATCATGTCTGTCTCATTCACTGATAAATACCTAGCACCCTGAAAAAACATCTGGCATAAAATTAAGGCTTAATTATTTGTAGAAGAAAGGCTAGAGGTAAGCTGCTTTTAGGGTAAGTTATATGTTTCCTGAACATTAATATAGAAGCCACTAGATGATTTATTCCTGAAATATTAAACCATTTGTTCCTACATTAGTTAGGGAAATTATGCCTGCATGTTAAAATAAAATTAATTATAAATATGTCTATTCGAAATTAAAACCAACTATGGAAAAAATTACCATGATCTGGCCTTATCTTTCTTGCCAAGTATTATAAAGTTTATGATCATGGCCAAAAGTTTTTGCCACTAATATTCTGCCAGGCAGTTAAAAACCACATACGCTTTATTTTCACATAAGACACAACAAATAATTTATTCCTTTATAAATTATTTCCTGAATTACTATAATTCAGGAAAGAACTGCTCTCCATCTTACCAATAATATAAAAGAAAGAAAAACAACTGGCATTCAATATGATATTTTATAAAGAGAAAGTGGTCAACAGGCAAAAGCTGGAGGGGAGGCTTTCTGTAACCCACAGAAATCTGGCTACTCAGTTCCCAACAGAATAAAAACTACCTGAAATACAAGTGGATCAGAAAATCAGAAACCCTCCATGAGCCAATTATGGGCATATGTATGTGATATGAGTAACAGAAGTGAATATGAAGAAAAATGTAGGCTTTTAAGCAGGGTAACTTGATACCTAGTATTTTGTTTTTAATACTTTATCATTAAAAAATTTAAAAATTACGTTAGAGAAGCTGGAGATTTCCAGCCAGTCAGAGGTTCAACTGACTGCCATTTCTTCTCTAAGATGTAATTCTGTAGGTCTTCGAAGATTCCTGGACCACGGTAACGGCGGAATATTCCATCCTTTGCACTACAGATTATAAGAACAAGTAGAATAGAAATAAATCAAAATATAACTGGCTATAGATCATAAAAATCAAAATAAATATGGCTATACATGAGAAATTCTAAAACTGAAAGCATTTAACATTTTGCAACTTCAAGCAAAGTTCTCGACAGTGTTTAATTTGCCAAATTATTTTTCATTACTTTTTCTAGAATTATTTTAATTTTTCTGTCCTAAAAGCAAAATAGCCATTATTATCAGATTTAAAAAATTGTATCCACATTTCCAAACTTATGGCATTCAGTCCATCCCCTGGGAATCACAAGAACAACAACAAAAAAAAACTCACAATCGCCTTCAGTCTTCCCTCCCTCTTACCTTCTTACCATGGTCAAGTCTCACCAGGGCAAGTGTCTGCATTTACCATTTTCTTCTCTTCATTACTCATTCACCACTCAGGGAGACTGTTGTGAGGGAGGGTCCTACTCCTACAACTCCATTGAACTTGATTGGGGTTCTCCAGTGACTCGTAAATGCCACAACAAATGGAGTACTTTTCTGACATTTTTCTTTCACATGATATTGGCACTGTTGACTACTGGACACTCCTTCCTTCTTCCTTTAGCTTGACATTTTTTTTTGAGGGGAGGGGAGTGCCGGGGATCCAACCTATGGCCTTGTGCATGCTAGGTAATTGCTCCATTAATGAGCCACACTCCCAGTTCATTTAGCCTGAATTCCTACTACTCTGACCATCCCTTCTCAGTTTCCTCAATCACTGTCTTCCTTGGCAGATGTCCTATTGGTCAACCCCAGGCTCTACCCTTCACCTGCTTCACATCTCATTGTATATGCTCTCCCTACATATATTTCAATTGATATTACCCAAGCCCAAGGAATCCCCAACATGTATTTCCAGTCTAATCTTTCTTCATAGTTCTAGATCCTGACATCAAACTGCCACTGGAACTTCTCCATTTGTAATCAAAATAAGCACTTAACACTATATTCTCCATTCTGGTCTCTACTTTCCAAATCTCATTTTATTTTAAGGGCTTCTGATTTTGTAGGCCAGAAATAGCACATGATAGTTTTAAATGACCTGTTGGTAGTCATCACAGACTGTTCCTTCCTTGGATAATAAGTTACCAAACCCCAATAATCTCATCTATAAGAACCTCTGAAATCCATCTTTTCCTTTCTCTTTCCCCTGCTACTGAGTCTCTCTAGCCTCATCACCCAGCATGATCCAACTGTACCTGTGGGCCAGCCATACAGAAACAGTTAAAATTCTCAGAAGTTGTCTCATTTCTCTGAGCTTATTTATGCTATTTCCTTTATCTGGGAAGATTTTCTTCATCTTGTTGGTTTAATTCATATCTACGTACCCATTAAGAGTTATCACACCTTTATATCATCAGAAAATCTTCTCTGACCCCTACTTATACCTTTTCCCCATCTGATATTAGGTTCTCTTCTCCACAGCACTTCAGGCAACCTGATCTTTTGACATCTATCATTCAGAGCAATGCAGGCTTTCCTCTCCTCAAACACTCTGCTAAACTAGTGACAGTCATGAAAAACTCCTCAGAATATCTGGTATATACTGACTGATTTATAATCTTTGCAAGACCAGAAAAATTATTTCTACTTACTGAAAAAATGCAGGGAGAGTGGTGACAAAGAAACGGCCACTCAAACCTATAAGAAGCATAAACAGAAAGGGTTATAAGTCAAATTCAGAGTAAACTGAGCAACTTAAGTACTAAGAAAAAGTTTCCTCACACTTACCTTTATAATCAATTATTAAAATAATTAAAATTTTTGAATCACATTTATTATTTCTTTTTTTGACTTAAGGAAACATTATTTTTACATATTTTGATTACATAACACTTTATAGTCACTGACATACAATTTGCTTATCCTCCATGTGTACGTTGGAATTTCCTAGCTGTGTGCCATTTGGGAATATAGAGAGGTTGAAAAGATACCTATAAAGTCATACAATCTTAAATACTAACTTCCCTATTTATTAATTTTATGGCTTTAGATCAATTATTTCACTTTTCTCTTTTTTATTGGTTCTTTTTAGTTTTAAATGACAATAGAATATACTTTGTTCTAAGCATGAAATATAATTTGTTCTAATTCAGTCCCCTTCCCCTCCTTTCCTCCTACCCCCAATTCCATTCCCTATACTCAAGTGATCTTTCTGTTCTTTACTTATAGTTTTTTTTTTTTTTATTAGTGTCTTGTGGATATACTTGATGGTGAGATTTACTGTGGTATATTCATATATGTACCTTTCTAAATCTCAGTCACTTGCTCCATAAAATGGGTATATTAAAACCTAATTGAGCCAGGCACAGTGGGATATACCTACAAACCCAGTGGTTCAGGAGGCTGAGGCAGCCTCAGCAACTTACCGAAGCTCTAAGCAACTTAGCAAAACTCTGTCTCAATATAAAAACTAAAAAGGGCTGGGGATGTGGCTCAGTGGTTAATCATCCCTAGGTTAATTTCCCAGTATCAAAAAAATGAAATGAAATAAAATAAACCTAACTGAATTATTCTGAAGTTAGATTACATCAAGGATGTTAAGAGCTTAGTCTGGTGCCTGATAAAAAGTGAGGAACTCAATAAATCACAGGTAATATTATTATCAGTTATCAATTTAAAAAGAAGAGTAAAGAATATGAACTATTTAAGATCACATATAATCTTTGTACATTTATAAAATTCCCAAGTACTATAAAAGGAACGTGTGTGTGTGTATGTGTGCACATATAGGGATATATACACACATATTACACATATATCTCATATAGATAAATACACACATATATCATACACACATATACACATGTATGTATGTATATTTATGTTTGCATGTACATATATACATATGTATATATTTATGTATACATACATAGATATGTATAAAAGCATGGTTTATATAAACCATGCTTTTCCAATTTGTCTTAGCAAACATTACTGAACACTCAATACAAATCAAATGCTATACTACATATATATAAAGGCAAAGATTTTGAAACGCTTAGTAACTCCAACAAATATTCACTAGAACCTTATTTGTTCCAGAAACTATGATGATTGTTCAAGACAAACAGAGAACTTTGCTCTCATAGAGCTTACAATCTGGAGGCAAAGGAAAAAGAATTTAAGCAAACAGTCAAAATCATGATTATAAACAGAGATAGATGATGTTGAGAAAAAGGGGCATAAAACAAAATATTAATGAGACTAGAAGTAGAGAACAGATCTCTGCCCTTCAAATGTTTATAAAAATGATATTTTATAAATAAATTGTATTAATGAGGGCATCAAAAATGAGTAAAGAGAAGGAATGCAAAAGAACCCAGCATATAAAATTAACAAGAGACATCATTCTAACATTTCTCATTACTTCTACCTCTCCCATTCAAGAATAATCCAAACAAAATGAAATAACTATTAAAAAACTTGCTCAAATTTTAGATCTTGAAAGTCACCTGAACTTTGAAATGCTGAAGTGTTCCTTTTAACAACATGAGAGATTTACTATTAACTCATTTTATAAATTAAATCTATATTCAACATAATACTTTATTGATTAACAATAAGTCTTCTTAAAGGAAGATTCTCTATTTCTTCTCATAACAGAACAAATGGACTCTAATAAAACTCTATAAGAAAACACAGCACTTGAGGGTGTAAAAAATCAATGTCACAAAAAGAAACATTTACTACAAAAATTTTTCACTCTACCCTTTTTTAAAAAGTTGTTTTGTCAGCTATAAATATGCAAGTGACCCAAGGAGAGGTCAAATGAGGATTTTATTTTGACAAGCACTTCTGAGGGCATTTTTACCTCTGACGTTACTTGGAATTCCACCAGAATGAAGAGCAAGGATACCTCTGCTGTACTAAACTTTCAACTCTAAATTGCGATGTGGAAATGTATTGGTATTTCTAAGTATTTAAAAATTATTACATGCTTTGATTTAAAATAATTACAAATAGTGTCATGTTTTACTTCTTTCCTAGCTATTAATTCTTATACCTATCCTGAAATTTTATCTGAGATTTATAGTGTTGGGGAAACACATTTTTCTTACATGGTTTTTTTAGTTGGAATAAAAAATAAACAGTATCTCTCATTTATTCTTAAAGTTTTTTATTTAGATTTTGTCAGAATAAATGGAATTTCTAATAAATGTTATATATCACTGCAATTTTCTTAACCTGCTTTTAAAGTCCTTTATATATGTTTAGTCATCATCAGCTATAGCAATAAATAAGTAAATGCATAAAAGTACAAAAATTTTCTTAAATATTTATTTACACAATACAGAAAATATTTCCAATTTCAGAAGCCAGCATACCTGCGATTTAATCTCACTTCTGCCTTTTTAATCTGGGGTAGATAATTTTAAATTCTTTTATATTTACTTTTTTGTTGTAGTTGAACACAATACCTTTTTATTTTATTCTTATGTGGTGCTGAGGATCGATTATTTTATGTGGTGCTCAGGGTCTNACCGGTGGTACAATTTTTCAAAGGAGCCCTCAATTGGCTTAATGTCATGGCATTTTGCATCCTCCTCTACTAGTGATGGTCTAAAATTTGGGGGCCAACAGAGGTGAGGCAAAGAACCTCACCCCCCCCACTGGTGCAAAGGCCTATCCACAAGTATAGCTGTATGCTGGGCCGGTAGTCAGTGACGGGTATGATCCAATTGCAGTGGTACCAACCTAAGACAGGAGGCTGACGCCTAGAGGTCAGTTCATCCGATGACGGGTAAGGACCATATGTTGAATTGGACTGCCTAACAGACACGGTCCCTAAGCCACATGCTTGTTGTTTAAACAGAGAGGGGGAGATGTTGAGAGCCACAGCCAAAGGGGCCCCAGCAAACTTCCAGCTGCCAGCAAACTTCCAGCTGCCGGCTGATGATTGGCTCACAGCGGCCCCAGCAACATCTAGCTGATTGGCTCCTCTGCGGTGATGCTCATTGGACTGTTTCCCTGCCCTTTCAGACCACGGAGCTGCTCATTGGGGGACTTTTTTTGGCTCCGCCCACGTGACCCAGCCAATCGGCCTCAAGAGCAGGAGGATTGTGGGAGGTGAAGAGAGGCTTGTGGAAAGCCGGTGGTGGCAGTTGAGGCTCTGAGGATTTTTCCTGAGAGGCTGTTTTGTTTGGCGTGTGTGGTTCTAAAAATAAAGTTAGTTTCTTTTGACAAGTGGCTCCTGATTGTGCCCAGCCAGACTGCGGCAGCTCTTGATATGAACTGCTGATTTGTTTTCTGTAACCATTGTATCAATTTACAAGGCCATAAAATGATACATTTAAAATAAAGACTACTGCTAATAAATAGTACCATCTCAAGACTGCTTTCATTTATACTTCTTTGTCAATTTGACTTCAAATGACAATACATGTGTGGAATATTAAGAACAGGATTGCAGCATAATAGGACTGTAGATATGAGTTCAGTTTATTCTAGAATAATATATCATCAGTGAGGATGAATTCAGTAAAACCAACAACAAAATCTAGAAGAGCCAAAGTCATCTTTGAAGTATGACACACTACTAAAACCCTTGCAGATGTGACACCATAGGAAATCCATGCCAGTGTTTCAAACATGTTCTAACCTTTTATACTGATGCTATAAAGCAGCAAGAGACATCTTTTCATTATCTGCAAAATTAAAATATGAGCACTCTGTAACATATAGGAACTATCTGAGGTTGGGACTTCAGAATTTAAAACCAGTAAGCCAAGTGTGAATTTTGCAAAGAATTAGAACAGCATGGCAGCAGCCATTTCCAGGAGCACATGATAATTCACTGCAGCAAGCTGCAAAAAGCATGTGGATTCTGAAATTCAGAGTCTGACCAACACTCCCAAAATTTCTGTGTGACTTTTCTATTGTAAGGGTGGCTTCTACTTTAAAGTAAACACTATATATAGCACAATGTATAAAGGGTATAAATCCAGAATACACAAAGTTTTAAATTTCTTATCAGAAAACACATAAAGATTAAAAACTTAGAGGAAAAAAATTATACTGGTATTCAAAAACACAATAGAAATTAAGGTCAGTATTGAGAAAACTAATAGCTTTTGTTCTACTTTTTATTAGCTGTGATACCTTGGTCATGTTACTAAACCTCCTGAGGCTCAGTTTTCTGAGTAAGATGGAGAATTATTATAAAGCTAAAATGCGTATACCTAACACAATTACAAACAAAAGTAAAGGCTTATTAAATTCTAGTTATCACTTAAGAAAGTGAAGGAAAACAACTAAAAAAAAGTAGAACTAACCTAATCTTTGAGATTGAAATAATGTTGCCAATTATAGTAGAATACAAAGTTGTTATATTATAAAATTTAAAATATAACACTAACTGAAGTACAGCAAACTAAACTGACTTCTGCTGCATTAAATTGTGGTTTAAGAACAATGTTTATTCTTAGTTGAGGTAGGGTCTGGTTTCCTTCTAATCCAGTGACATAGCCATCACCCATGGGTGATGTATGAGCAGCTACTGTTTTGTACATACTCATTAAATTCAATTTCAAAAAGAGAACCCAACTGAAATATCACCCTATCTATGCAGTATTAAACAGCCAATGTAATGTAACTTAGAATCTAAAGCTTGTCCTTTCCTTTCTACATCTCAGCTATAAAAACACAATATGTTTATAATGTCTGTTTTCATAATTGTGAAATATCTTTTATTTATAATACATAAAGGAGAAGAATCATGGGCATGACTAATGCATTTTCTTATGTATGAACACTTAAAATATTGTTGCTTTCCTGATTATAAATTTTACTCTTAGAGAAAAATGAAATTACTACTGACTAACATGCCTGTGGCAAGTCAGTCTTGATGAAAGAATATGCAAATGAAGCTCTATAACCAAATAGAAATTTGCATAGAAAAATATCCAGCAGAGAATAAAACAGACACTAGTATTGCTGTATGTATAAACGTGGCTGTATAACCAATGTGATCCTGCAATCTGTACATGTGGACAAATGAGAATTCAGACCCCATTTGAATCAAATGTATGATATGTCAAGATCATTGTATTGTCTTGAGCAACTAATAAAAAAAGAAAAAGAAAAAAGAAAAATATCCAGTAGAGTGCTCAACTTGGGGAAAAGTAATCAATAACATTTCAATGGTTTTCCATTACTCATTCAGGATAATAAATTTTATAAAAATAAATAGTAAAATTGTTTCTAGGCATAGGGACAAGCTGCCACATAGGTTTGCCTGAGAGTTGGTACCAGGTTAGATGCATGCTTATGCCCTCTCTCCCCTCACCCCTCTCCTCTACCTTACTGGCTTCTACTTCTCTGCTGAAAATTCTTATCCTCCAAATGTTGGAGTGCCCAAGTTCTCATTCTCTAGTACACGCCCCATAGGCAATCTCAATTCTTCCTTTCTCTAGCTTCAAACATCTGCACAGATGATCCTCAAATATCTCTCTCTAGCTTCTTTCTAAATGGATGTTTATTTAACACTCTGAACTTAACCCATCCCAAATCTGCTCCTCCTCAGACCTACCTCCTGTCTCCCTACTACATTCTACAAACAATCCATCAGGAAATCCTACTCTCAAATCCAACCACTTAACCATTACTGCTTCTAGGCTAAGCTACCGTCTTCTCAACTCTGAATTACTGCGTTAACACCCTAATTGTTCTCCCTACTTTCCATTTCTGGCTCCCTACAGTCAGCTTTTGCCACATAGCAGCCAAAGGGAATTCTTTTAAAACATAAAATCACATCACATCACTTCCCTACTCAAAACTTCCAGAATCTTTCTTCTTATCATCCTTCATATAAAATCTAAATTCCGTGCCATGGCCAAAAAGATACTACATAGCCTGCTGCCTAGCTACCACTCCATTTCCATTCATTCAGAGTACTTTACTGGCCCTCTTATTGCTTTTGCAAATAAGCCAGGAATACTCCTACCTGCACATAGCGTTTGCTCTACCTGCAATGCTCCTGCCCCAAATCTTGTTGAAGTTCACTCTCTTATTATAACAAGATCTCTGGTTTAAAGACTTCTTCCCTGGCCATCCTATTAAAAAAAAAAAAGTGTCTCCCATTGGTTTCTACAATTTTTACCTTATTATTTTCTTCTTATCGCCAAACACTATCTGACATTATTTTTTATTTGTATTTATTACTACTTATCTCCTTTACTAGAATGTAAGCTCAATGAAGAACCAGCCTTCTATATTCCTTGTTTACTTTTCAAGTCTGATGCATGGTAGGAATTCAAATATTTGTTGAATGAACATGCTATTTTTAAGTCCTATTAAAGGGTTAATGAAAACATGAGGTTTGAAATTTCAAGTAAAATTATAAACTTAAAACACTATAATCAGAAGCATATAGCCATGCATCATTTAAAGATCAGAACATGTTCTGCCAATGCATCATTATGTAATTTTTTTGTGTGAACATCATAGAATGCACTGACACAAACTACATTCTACACACAATCTACATCATTAGGCAATAAGAATTTATGGTACCAAAGTCATCTATGCAGTTTGTCCTTGTCCAAAACATGATTATGTAGCCCATGATTGTATTCTCTAGGACATTCAAACAGTCATGCATGTATAACTTTGTCTCCTAATTTGTGTTTATGAATTGCAGTCTTCAAGATTTTATCATTTAAAATAATTTTAGAATCTTTGCCTTAAAAAATTGTGCTAATACATAAAATACTTTTATTTCATTGAACTTTATTTTCTTAGTTATTCTTGTAAAATACCAGATGAAAGAGTCATTTTTTTTGTATTTCAAATATAATTAGTTTACATCTACAGAAAACTTTAAGTTAACAATAAATGTTTTAAAAATATTTCTTCAAAGCAATTTCTCTTACTGTATTCTTGATCCACAACAGCCAAAACCAAGAACTAATAATCATAATTGCCCATCCCCAAGTAGAGGATGGACAGAAGCAACTTTGTTCCAATGCTTAAAAGGTGGAAGCTTGAAGACTCATGGCTTACATGGCTTATAATAAAAAATATCTCTCCATGGGTTTGTCCTTATGTCCATATTAACATATATCATCCATTCTTTTTTCCAAGTAAATGGTACTTCATTACTTAGTATAGTTTTTTTAATTCACAGTTATTATACAAAGGTAAACAGCTACCCTTTCATGCTTAACTTCTTTTTCACTTATAAAGTGATGTCATAGGTAAAAATTGAATTTCTATAAGAAAAGATGACTGATAAACTTTGAAAAATAGGCACATTCAGAGATTTAGATCATAAAAGCCCACAACTTCTCAACTTATATATAATACACAAAGTTATTTTTAAACTACAAATACAAATTTATTGTATATTAGCTTTCCAAAATATAAAGTATTCGCTTTTACTCTTTGGTGAAGTGATTCTTTCTCTTAAAAAATTACAGCCCTCAGAGCTTATAAGAATAGATGGAATGACAAAATTAGATACTCACCATTTTGGAACCCACTGAGTCAGGTAAAATCATCATGAATCTTAAAAATCCCAAAGTATCATTTCACTGATTATTTGCTAATAAGCAGGTTGTTTCTAAAATATTTAGATAGATAGTGTTACCACCTTAACTAAATGCACACAATTAACTTCACTAATGGTGATAACATTTGGCTTTTGCTGAGATGCAACATAAAGTCAGAGTACCACCTATGAAGTACTATTGCCATAATGTCTAGCCAGAATTGAACTATACCTCTGGATCAAAATTCCACTTTATAGAAAATGAATAAAATACGAGAGTAAGTTAAATATCACCATAAGGAAACACGTAGGTAAATCCTGGCTTATCTTCATCAAGATATTAATGTCATGAAAGAAAAAAATGGGCTTATTCTAAATTGAGAGAGACTAAAAACACAGAACAAAACAAATGCAGCTTGAAAACCTTGATTCATTCCCCCTCACCCATGGGAAATAATCAGGAAGATTTTACATGATAAAGAAGTGAAGTGTGAAGTGTCATGATGCCTGCAACTTACTGCCAATGTCTCAGAAAATACAAATACATATGCACATACATAGACAGACCCAGATGTGCTAAAATGTAATCTGATGATTTAAAAGGTAGTCCTAGTCTCCCAACTTTTTGATAAACTTTAAAAAATTACAAAATAAAAAGTGATTTTTTTTTTTGCATATATGTTCAACATTTACAATACCTGGTTCTTGAATGACATCTACTTTCCCCACACTGATTTGAAGTGTTTCACCATTCTTTGCAAAAGTCTCCCATTCAGAATCAGTCTGCTGGCAGGATGGACACCATGGGGCATAACTAGAAGAGAAGAATAGTTAATTAGCACAAATATATGGAAAAAATTATAAGAAAAAATAGAGGAATAGAATATTTAAATGAAAAAATAAATTCTAAACTAAAGACAAGTATAAAAATCAAGCTTTTCCAAAGTCCTTTAAAATAGAAAAAGAGAAGCATATTTTCCCTCTAGAATTTAATATATCAATTCTATTGGAAAAAATTAGTCAAAGTTTGAGGAATTATTGCTATATATAAAATGTTTAATGCTATTCTTACACTTACACTGAACTTTGTTACTTTCTAAATATATTTTGATCTCTGAGGATGAATGCACTTTGAGTGCCCCACTAAAGGAAAGTAATTTTCACAAGGTTACCCTTATGATAAACCAGTTTCAGATCCATCAAAGCTGTAGATCTACTAGATAGAGGCCAGAAGTTCTGTCATTAGTGGGTCCTCAAGCATGTTTCCAAACATCTGAGTATCTGTGTTCTGAATCATTCCAAGAAGAAAAGGAAAAGTTCTATACAACACTTTTTTAAATTGAAAAAGAGTTAAAAATACTTGGGCCTTCAAGCAGAAATCCCACTTTTTATATATATTTCTTATTCAATAAAAAATATTAATTTACATTTAATGTTTACATAAAAAAACATTAAGCACTCTACTAAAAGCTGAGGTCACAACAGTGAATGGGATAGATGTGGTGTCTCCTTTCCTTGTGGCTTGTATTATCCAGGGGTGAAGAGAAGATACAGACGGGTAAATACAATCGAAGTGACAAATGCTATGATTGAGAATGCTGAACAGATGCTATAGTGACACTGAGGAGCTTGGGTACCTCAGAAAGAGCCACTAAGAAAGATTTAAAACAGGAGTACCATCAGGGAGGGGTCAAAGAATGTTCAACCCTTAGCAGAGAAAAACAAATATGTGTGAAGACTCAGAGCCCTGAGACAATACATTAGTGGCTTCACCTTGCCCTCCCATGTCTGGAAAACACCATAAAGATACACACTACAAAGCTCTAAATTTTTTTCAGGGTTTAATCTGCAATTGTTAAGATGAGAATCCAGAGAAGTTTACTGCTCAGAAAGTGTTGTTGGTTGAATAATATTCCCCCAAAAGATATGTCCAAGTGCTGGCCCTGGTATCCATGAATATGACCTTACTTTAAGTAGGAGTCTCTGTACGTATAATTAAAGATCCCAAGATGAGATCATTCTGACTTAAGATGGGCTCTAAATCCAATAACAGTTGTTTGAAGAGGAAGAAAAGGGAGCTTTGACAAAGATAAATAGGCAGAAGACCATGTGAAGACGGAGGCATAGAAATGAGTAATATAGCTACAAGCCAAGGAACACCCAGGGATGCCAGCAGCCACCTCATACAGGCACCAAAGGGACACTCCTACAGAGCCTACAGGGGCCCCCAGCCCTGCTGCATTCTGGCCTTCGAAATTTGACCTTCAGAAAGGTGAGAAAATAAATTTCTGTTGTTTAAAATCACCCCGTCTGTAATTTGTGATAGCAGATCAAAGAAACTAATACAGAAAGGAAGACATCCTTTGAAATTAGAAGGAGTTAGATCAAACAAGCTGTATAGAGATTTAACAAAGCTTGCAGGATTATGCTTAATATAAAATATTGTGAACAAACAATACCACATGCTTGAAATACATTCAAAATACTATCATGACAAAATTAAAAGGAAAATTAACATTTTCAGAATAATGGCACAAAAATACATTGGAACAAATGGAGAAACATTTGGTTTTGCTGAATAATTCCCAGAACAATAGAAAATAAAATAATTAGTACTCACAAAATAGAATAGGATACTCCAGGCAAAAATAAATAAATCATTGGGCGCATTTTAAGTAACATTTCAGGATGCCACCAACTAGACATATTTTTTTAATCTACTTAAACTTTTGAAAAAATCTTTAATGTAAGTCAAAATATTGAGGAAATAAATAAAATAGACATAAGAAAAAATTGCTATCCCTAGATTGATCACATGTAATGAGTCTCACAGTATAAAAATTTTACCACCAAAGGATAATGGACAGAAAGTACAGATGAAACAAGACTGACAAGGTATTGATAACTGCTAAACCTGAATGATGGGTAAAATAAGGATTTACTACACACCTATTTTTGTGTAGAAAGATTTTTTAATAATATTTTTTAAAAGACTTGATTGAAGAGATACACCAAGTTTTTGGTAAACATTATAAAATGCTCAATTTATTTTTTATGTTTTCAATTCCTGAATTGTTTTTACAAAATCGTTTTCACAAAAAATATTTCTGCATTAAGAGAGGGAAGAGGCAGGGGAGAAAAAGAAGTAGGAAAAAAATGCCTGCCAAAAAAACAAACACATACACCAAGTCCTAGGAAAGGAAACAGAGTAAAGGGGAAAGGTAGTAAATTGATCCAATTTTTAAATAAGGTTTAGGGTTAAAGGGATGTCAGATCACCTGTGCAAGCAAGTCTTTTTAAAATCTTGAACTGTGCAAAGTTCTATTCAAACAATCAAAGCAATTATACACATGCACTTTGCAGAACAACAACAAAGTAAAAAAAAAAAAACTGCAATCAGGAAAGATTTTAATATTTCACATTATAAAAAGGTAGGGTGGGGATGTTAAAAAGACAGGACTAGGGGAAAGGATGAATTTATTTTAGGTAAAATACTGGAAATTAAGCAGAAATCAGAAGAAACAGGATGCCCAAACCTCTATCCAATCAGGCCCCAAAAGCAGCAAGACTAGCAAAACTCCCTAATGACATCTCTAGAAAAGACTATTCTAGCTAATCCAAAGATCGCTCTAAAAGACCATTAGTCTTCCCATTACAGAAGATCTAGAAGACATGGGCTAGAGAACATTCCTGTAACATTTTTTTAACATGGATTTTTTTTTTTTTAATTTTATCTCTATATTTCCAGGGCAAAGTATATTCCCGATACACAGTAAGTGGTCTAGAAATGTATGCTGAATAAGCAAATGTATAAACTTCAGTAAAAATTTCATTTTCATTCTTCATAGAAAAAAACAGTTATTTTCTATATAACTTCTAAATATCCAAAAGGCAGATGAGTCTTAGGCAGTTGGCAAACTTTAAAGAAAAAGGAACACTAAATCATTCAGAATATTTCAATAGGCATTTCAGGATTTTGAATAAGAGCTCTGCTACAGGAATCAGATCAACCATGAATTACCCATGTGATTTTGGGCAGGTTAATAATCTTTCCATGCTTAAACTTCCTCAACTATAAAATGAGATAGTAACAGGAGCTACCTTACAAGGTTATTGGAAGGTTAAATGATACATACAAAGCAAGCACACAGTAAGAATGATCATTAACACAAACTACATTTGCAATACTCTGCTAGGTTTCCAAGACACGTTTATGATACCTCACCTCAGCTCATCTGAACTTCATATCCTTGCTGACAAAGAGAGAAAGCAGGTTTAGAGAGACTTGCTTAAGTCTTAAGACCACTTAAAGCAAGAACACAGATGGAGGTATCTGTGATTAAAAAAAAAAAAAATCTTCAAGATACAACAACAACAAAAAGACAACATCACCACCAACATTCAGAGGGAAAGAGGTAGGAGGCATAAGAAAGAATGTACAAAAATAAGGAAAAACCCTTGAAGGACAATTTAATGGATTTTAGATATTCTCTGCTTAATTTCTCTAGGACTCTGTCTTTGCATACATGTGCTACATTACTAATTATTAAACCTTGCAAATTTCACAAATTTTAAAAAATCAAGCCCTTAGTCGCTAGACTGTTATGTAAATTAGATTTTTGGTGAAACTGGTATTCGGATATGCAATTATGATACACCATCAGATAAGCCATTGAAGTAATTTTAGTTATTCCATTTTCTATGTTGCTGCTACCACTGGGCTGTGGATTGTCAAAGCCATTATTTCTGATATTTAGTCAGAGCTGGTTGTGGTGGAATACACCAACATGTTCCTTCAATTGTGGAGATAAGCCAGTTCTGGATTAAGTAAGAGAACTGACCCATTGTTGCCACAGCTTTTTTATGTGTACTCCTGTATTCTTCTGTATATAAGGGATAATAATTTAAACAAGAATTTAAAACCTATTATAAATAAAATATTGCCAGGGGTAAAATGAATGCATAGATATGCCATGTGATCTTCGAGTTTCTCTCCCCCCCCACATATATGTATATATAATTTATTTATGTACATGTGCATGTAAGCATAAATAAAACTCGTTGGAAAGAACCAAACATGGTCTTTCTTTACATTGTTTAAAACAAGGAGACAGGCACAGTGGCAGATGTCTGTAATCAAAAGTTCAATCCATCCTGGGAAAACTTGTCTTAAAATTTAAAAAATTATTAAAAGGCTGGGGACACAGGTCAGTGTATAGAGGGCTTGCCTACCATTTTCTAGTCCCTGAGTTCCATTCCCAGTACTGAAAAAAAAAAAAACAATTACCTCATAGTAGCAGTCTTTTCTTAAGAACTATAAAAAAATCTTATCTGCCAGTAAGTGTGTCCTTTACACATAATGTAATCCTCTTTGATTTCAGAGTCTCTATGGGGAATTAGTATATCATTGTATTCCTGGAAACTAGGTCAACATATTTTCTATTAAAACATTTTGCAAGTCACAGTGATATGTAAAATTACAAAGCTTCATAAAGACATCTGAAATATATTTCAGATAACCAAAATGCTGTTAAATTACATAACTTGGATATAAGTTTAACGTTTTTAATCATTTCTGGGGAACCAAATTCAACAGCACACCATTGTTATCTATGGTAGTATTCATATACAAAGTACACTGAGGTTCTGCTAGATGCACGGTGATGATACATTTTTTGTATGAAGTCACCAAATTCAATTTCATTAGGTGTACTAAACATTTCAGAGGGAAGACTTAGTTAAATTTATTTTTTGGAATTTGTATTAAAAATAAGTTTTTATTCACCAATAATGGACAATTTTTCTTCTGTCTTCACTCCAATCTCACTAGTATTTCGTACTACATTCATAGAAGTGAGAAGGACAATGAGACATGAAACATTTGCTAAATGAAATGAATGTAACTTATGCTATTTATTTCCTTCAGAGCATTATAAAATGCCAGTCCCTTAAAATCAAGGTTGTAGCTCATTCACCTCCACCTTCCCAAGTCTTCAACCCTGTAAAGAACCTACAACAAGAATTTAAGCAACTACCTCTTTAACAGTCAATCAATAAAATCAAGACAATCTATAAACTGCAGGAAATGACAACTACTTGACACAGATAAGTTAAGGAAATAATGTTCAATACACCCTCTAGGCATGAGAAGAATACTAGAAAGAAAATTCCAAAATCTAGAGGTCCTAAGCAAATAAATGAGGCTTTACTCCATCACCAGGTGTCTAATCTGTTTTGAAACATGAGCAGCCCAAGAACAAGGTCAGAAAAAGTATTTTATAAAAATCAACCTGATCTGATTTATAGAAGTAATGTGATTTAACTCAAATATTTTTATATTTTTTCATTGCATTTTGGTTTAACGATAGCAGGTCAAAAATAAGCTACTTGGATATCTGCTTGTTTATCTGCTTTGTTTAGCTATCAAAACAGTATACAGAGTGTATCATATTGCATACTCTTGTGTTTCAAAAGAATAAAAGCGGTATTCTCAAGGACTGACATAATGGAAGCCAAGCAAGTATTTAAAACAACAAAAGGTTGCAAAGCAACGGAATGGAACATAACATAAAAAAGAAAAGAAAACATGGGAAGATCTTAAAAAAAAAAAAAAAAAAAGCACAGCAAGCCAGTTGTAGTGCCGTGGCAGAAATGGATGAGTGTTATAAAATGATTATATGAAAGCAAACAAAAAGAGAAAACAGAGAATACAGTAAGCCCTTAGCATTAAAGAAAATATAAGCAGTAATAAAATTCTTTTGCAGATTTGTAAAAAGGTTTCAGAATAGAAATGAATTACTGCAAATATATTCTTATCTGATAATTTCTCTTTAACACAGCACTGCTTTTCTAAAACTGGAAATTCAGCTACAAGGATCCCCAAACTTGTCTGTTTGAAAGACACAGAAAATATAACAAATTGAATTTTGTATTTGGATCTTTTCATGTCTCAGAGCCAGGCAAACATTGGTAGGTCCTTAAAACTAAATGAAATTAACAGCACAAATATAACCATAAATTGCATTACAGAGGCTTTATATGACATGAGATATAGAACAGCAGATTCCCAGAAGAAAAGTTCCTTATAAGCAAATGAATAAAGAAAGAACTGTCATTCAAAGTGATGTTAGATTCTCAAACTTTTTTCTTTTCTTAAATTTTTTTAGATGTTGATGAATCTTTATTTTATTCATTTATTTATATATGGTGCTGAGAATCCAACACAGTGCCTCACACATGCCAGGCAAGTGCTCTAACACTAAGCAACAGCCCTACCCCCCTTATCAAATATTTAATACCATGAGAAAGTTTCCCAACATTTCTTCTTTAGGTAGTTCAACACATCAGCAGCAGACTCTAGTTACCTCCAATTATAAAACCAGTTCACTTGAGCACAATGTTGATCTGGGAAGTAGCATAAACACATTTTGTTTTTCTCTTACGAGAAGAAAAACCTGATAATGTTTGAATCCCTAGAATGTCATAGGCCTATAGTGGTATCAATAATATAATGAATCTTATATTTTTTAAACTGTTGGATTTTTTCAAAGGGAAGAGAAGGAGTATCATCTAATAATACAGAAAAATAAATCAAAAATAGACAAGAGCTATAGTATTTATTCAGAGGAAACATTTCTGAAGAGGTTCTGGTATGCAGAAATTGGAATGTAATTTGGGTGAATCCTTTCCTTTCCTGTCATTTCCTATCCACTAATTCTGCAGAATACTCCATGTAAAGAGAACTCCTACTAAAATGATCTCAATATGCACACAGCTTACTTCCAGGTTACAAGACTCTTTTTGCATCACAGTGCAAGCTTACACAAGACAACTGGACAAATGGCAAGCTTATCGCATATGATCTCTCCCATCTAGGCTTATACATTTATAAAAAGGTACAATGTGAACCATCAACATAACCAAACATAAGAGTTATTGGCTGTCACTCATTTTTAGAAACTTAGTGGGGCTTCAACTCACCATTGATTTAGTGTTCTTAGTTCTCTGACTTACCAAAAAAAAGCAATTCCAAAAGAAACCATAAACATAAAGGAGCTGATGTTTGGAATTTTTATTAAAAATAAGTTTTTATTCACCAATAATGGACAACATTAAATATGAGTTTTCTTCTTTGACTGTTATCACCTACATACACAAACTGTTTTAATCAGAAAATTAACATCCAGGAAAAGAACGTGGTGTAAAAATCTACTAGAAAAAAAAAAAAAGACCTTTCCGTAGTATTAGCTGGCAAAATGCAGTTTCTCTAAAGTTCTTACAGTTATTCGAGGGAAACAGGCATTCCTAACATAAAGCTCCACTTAGTTTAAAAGTTTCTCTTAAATAGAATATGATTTCCTCACTTCCTTCCAAAGTAGTTGAGTGGTTTACTTTAATTGTTCGATCCTCTAGCTTTTTTCCAACAGTTTTACTGATTTATTATGATAACAAGGGCATTTGTTTTGAGTTCTAAATATTCCTTTTTTTGTAACCAAAAGCTAAATGCAAATTTGAAGAGATAGTATGCACTATGTTCTTTGAGCAATGTAATTTGTTAAGTGACAACTTCGTCCATCATCTCAACACTGTTTTTACTCTATTAGGCATCTGCTTGCAATCTAAATTGCACTCTAAGGAATCAAAATTTGGTCTTGGATAAAGACAGATCCAATTTTGAGAGTCTTTTGTGCCGAATGAAAAATTAATTATCAAATATTAGGAAATATATATACACATATATGGCCTGAAACCACAGGCTACAGAGATGTGGTCTCAGCCATTATTTCTCCAGAACTTCATTTTCCCTAAAAGCCCATCATGATGGTCTCTCAAGTCTATTCAAACAACTGTCCTCGGTCAACTTCAAGTCTTCTTTCAAATGATTACTTCCTTACTATTCAGAGTTAATTGAAAGCTACAACCAACAAATCCCCTGCCTTCTCCTAACTAAAAAACAGTTGCCCACCCCTTTCAAGCAAAAGCACTGAAAACATTTTACCTTCTGTTGTTCAAAAGGAACAATTTGTTAATAACCTACTCTTTATAAAGTCAGCACAATTAAATTATTAAATCCACCTAAAAGATCGACCTCTAAAAATTATATAGTATCAGCATTTATTTGTAATCCTGTTTTAAAACTAAAATGCACGCTTGTTAATGTTTTATTCTCACAATGACATCTCAAGGTCTTCAAAAGAAAAACTAAGACATTAGTACAAAGTGGTTTCCCTTCTCTAATCTACTGTAACTTATTCAACACAAATGTTACCTATCCTTTCCTCCGTATTCATACTGTACATGATGTCACTGAATGACTGCCAATTATCCCATACACGTATACTCACTCCTGTGAGGGCACGGTTTTCATGCAGATTTCCTCCCCTCCACCCTCTTTCCCTTGGTAAGCTGCATTCTCTCTCCCTGAAACAACCTCCCCTAAAGCAAGTGAGAAAAATGTGGGGATGCACTTCACCCCTAGCCGTCAGCGCGGAGGGTCTTGCGCGCATGCGCAGAGGAGGTCGGCCCCCGCACCGCCGGTCGCTGGCAGGGTGGGTACCCGGCCCTAGGTCTAGCCAAGCCGGACCACTATGCGAGCCGACCACGCGGGCTGCGGGAAGGTGGCGCCCGCGAGGATAATGTGGCGAGCGGGGCGGGCGGGCACACTCACAATTTCAGCATCCACTCGCCTTCCATCACCAGTGTCCAGTTGGAGGCGGTCATGGGCTGGACTCGGCTTTGCTCCGCCGGCAGCACAGCCTGGTCGGGGCCCTCGGTCGCCGCCAATGCCATAACCGAAGCGACCAGAAGCGTCGTCAGCAGCGGGCCGCAGCGCCCGCCCGCCATGTTGGGCGCGGAGTAACACTCCCCAGCAGGGAGTGTGGGCCAAGGAAACTACAGGGCCGAGGCCTGGTCGCCTGCCCGCCCGGCGGGGCCTTGCCAGGTAGTCCAAAGGAGATGCCCAGCCGCCCCGCCTCCGCCTGGCAGTGTGTACAGACCCCGCTCGCGACACCGGCGGGCGGCCGGCACCGCCTCTTATCGGCCTGCGTCCGCCGAGGCCACGCCCCCTCCCGCCTCGCCTTGCCGTTGCCCGGGGTGTCGGTTGCCATGGCAACAGCCGCCCTTTCTCCCTGACTGCCACACTGAAAATAAACAGATGACCCAACGTTGTTTAAGTTAGTGCCAGCACCGCTCAGGCCCCTGGAATAGCGGGTTGGAGCGCGTGCGTTTCTCTAAAGAGAAACGTGGCCGGTCATTTAAAATCCATGCTCTTTAAAATAGCAGCAGGGGGCTGTGGAGTAATCTTAAGGTCACTGAAAAATGGAGGGACATGTGGGCTGGCTTCTGGCTGAAAAATTTAAGTGCTTTCTGCATGCATACATTGAAGCATCACCGCGTAATTGGAGATGATGATGAAACTAGACGATTCGATTTTATATAATTTTTACTAAAATATTTTAATTTTATTAAAAATTAAAACATGAGCACTGACAGATGGATGCATCATTTAATAAGAATATGGCCATGGGCAACGCAATGAACTTCACCTTTCTCTCAGCTATAGTTTTGTTAGTGTTTTAAGATAAAAGTAGTCTTCAAGTTCAAAAGCCAACCTCAGAAACTTAGCAAGGCCCTAAGCAACTTAGGGAGACCCTGTATCAAAATAAACAAAATTAAAATAAAAAGGGCTAACGATGTGGCTCAGTGGTAAAGTGCCTCTGGATTCAAACCCCTGTGCTAAAAATAAACAAATAATTAATTAATTTAAAAAATAAAATAAGCTGTAGTCTTAAATGATTTCCAAATCTCTTTGCAGGTAATACATTAGATGAATCTGGGGGACCACCACACCCTGAGTAGGTAAGACTGGTTACAATTAAAGCGTGGGTGAGTGATTTCAAAGTTGCTTTATAAGCGTTTACTAGGTGTACAAAGCATGAAACTCAGTAGTGTAGTTACTAGATCTTGAAAAAGAGGTGGTTGCTTAGACACACTAAGAGTACTTCAAGCACCTGCAATCACTCTCCAATCAGTAATATAAGTAAGAAAGATGAGTTTTACTTGCAGAAAAGAGCTTGTCTGAATTAGGTGTTAATTAGTATTAGATAAAACCTATGTAGACACAGCTCTTATCATCAAAATATAACACTAAAGAGTTTACAAACTATTGTAAATTAGAAAAATGTCTTTGCAATGAATGTTACTAAGACTGTTATACATCAGTCCTGCAGTCAATAGAAAATAGTTTACTGTGTTAACAAGAGGGAGAAATCATCTCAGGCACAAAAGAAACTCACTGCTGGAGCACTTCCTATCTCAACTACAAATTGTGTGTTCAGGAATTGCATTTCTTGGCCTTCAGATGAAGGAGGACAGAGAAGACTGAAGGAAACAATATAGCAGGAATGTGTGGAAAGGACTTTGTCTTGAGGAAGCATAGAGCAGCCCAAAAGGAAGCAGCTGCTGTCAGACTTTCAGTTCTGACACATCCTAGCCAAGTGATTGTGGCTTGTACCAAACTTACATGAAAAAATGATAGAACCTGCTTTAAAAGGTGGCTACGAAGATAATAAAAGTATAATGCCTATGACATGGTATAATCCAGAAGAGGTTATTATTATTTGGAGTCAGTAATACCCTATAATACTTTTGAGGCCTTCTAATTTTCCCGAAGTAATGTCCTTCACATTCAGCTTCATTTCTACCGCTTACATTCTACCATTCTCCAATCTCCCTCAATCACGTGCAAGGATGGCCTCCCACAATCTCCCTTGCTCCAGTAACACAAAACTACCCTCCTTTCCCAAAGCACACTGGTACTTGGATGCCTCCTTGCATCTTTATTCTGCTTAAACACTCTTCTTCCCTAGTTGCCTAGTGAGGCATTATTTAACCTCTGTCATGTAGCTCACAGTGTTCCTCCAATAGACCATGCAAAATGTGCTGCTATCTCCTTTCAGATCCAATAACACTTATGTGTAACTCTACCATACTCCTTTTAGATTCAACACATTTACACTTAGTTATCACTCTCTCACCTCAGTTCTCCAATCCATACTAGGTACTCTTCAAAGTTAAGGGTCTTACCTTAGGCATCTTTGTGTCTCCAAAATAGCAGAATTCACGCCTCATAGCAGTACTTGGGGTAAACAATTTTTGACACAGGGCCAAAGATCTTCATCTCTTGGTGTTCAGGCCCTTGTGTAATTCTCTCTTCTTGAGTGTGTACTGGGCCCAGCAACTCATTTTGAATTAGCAAAATATGATGAAAGTGATAGCATTGCTCTTCTATTACAAGCTTACAAAATATCAGAACTTCCTTCTCGCTCAGATACCCCCCTTGCTTGCTCACTCCAAGACACTGTATAGAGAATTTCAAGTGACAAGAAACTTAGGGAGGCCTCTAGCCAATATCTCATGAGGAACTGAGGCCTCAGTCCAACAGTCAGCCAAAACCCAAAACTTGGGAATAATCATGTGAGTAACCCACAAGTGAATCTATCCCCAGTGCACTTGAGATACATGGGCCTGAAGAGTGACCCAAAGCCAGAAGACAAGAGTTTAGCAGAGCACTGTACCCACAGAAACTGTGACATAATAAATATTGGTGTATTAATCCATAAAGATTTATGATAATTTGTGATGTACATGATTTTCATATGTGAAATATTTCTTTACATTTTAATGAAGAGTGGTATCTGGTACTAGGAGAAAGCGATTCGGTCCCCAGAATAAGTTTGTAATGGTCATATTGTGGGGCACTTATGGTTACACAAAAATACATGATTCCTACAAAGAAAAGGAATCTCTTGGACTTTTCCTTCTCTAAGTTGATTTTATAGGGTATTTTGGTCACAGTGATGAGAAGGTAACACACTTCACAAAGGCAAGAAATATTCGTTATGATAACCTATTCAACTTAGCTGTTACTACATAACCAACCAACCCAAAACTCATCGCTATGGTTCCAGGGATTGATGATGATGATGGTGATGATGATGACGATGATGACGATGATGATGATGATGATGATGATGATGATGCGATGTGTGTGTGTTCATGTGGTGGCAGATGTTTGGAGCTAAGGCCAGAGTCAAAATCTTTTCATTCACAACTGACATTTGATACAGGATTTGTGGGACAGCAAGAGATGGATCAGACATCTCTCTTATCCTACATCCTCTCCCTGTGTGTATCTTGGACTTCCTTACAGCTTGGCACTTTGGGAGTGTCCTCCTTAAGATCTCTACAGCAAAAGCTCCCATATACAACTAGAAGTTGCACTGCTTCTTAACCTCAACTCAAAGATGTGAAAATGTCACCTGTACCATATTCCAGTGGTCAAACAAAGCACTAAAGGCCAGCCAGAGAAGAGGAATCGGATTTTACCACTTAACAAGAAGCAGCAAAATAAATGTTGACCCCCTTTTTGGTATTTACTTATATATTTATTTGTACCAGGGATTGAACCCAGGAGCACTTAACCACTGAGTCATATGACAAGCCCTTTTTTATTTTGAAACAGGATCTCACTAATTTTCTTAGGGTTTCCCTAAGTTGCTGAGCCTGGCTTTGAACTTGTGATCTTCCTGCCTCAGCCTCCTGAGCCATTGGAATTATAGGCATACATCATCACACCCAGCAATTGTGATCATTTTTAATATACCAAAAAGTAAAAAAATTGGAATAGTTTATTATTGAAGCACAATTTATGCAATTCTGATCAACCCTCTGTCTTCCTTTCAGTAGTAGGTTGGGTGTTTTGAGGGAAAAGACAGTGGTACAGTGGTATTTCTACAAAACAGAATGGGAACTCCCTCTCCCCTTTTATCTTTTGTGGGTAGGTGCCTGTGAGATGCTGATTTGTGCAAAATTGTGAGAATGATTTTTAAGCCTGCTACAGCCAAATGGTTTGATTTAAGTACCCTTAGAAGGTCATAAAATTTTGGTTAAACACATTCCAAAAGATTTTTAAAATGAGAATATTTGTGTAAACAAACCTGTAAAAATCTGATAACTATCTGTATTCTGAAACTGTTTTTGCTTGAATAATGAGTGTAGAAAAACAATTTTTAAGAGAGATAAAATCTTATGTTCTAATGGTACCAAGTTTTAATACAGAGTTACCAATCAAAGACTTCAATAAATATGGCAACTTGGAACTTGATATTAGGCAGATAATCAATGAAAGGTAAGAAGATTGCATTCAGATCACAAAAATCTAAAATTATAAGTTATAGAAATAATGATATGCAATGATTTTCCTGTTGTGAATGGTGAAACTGGTATGGAAATATTAAATAAGCTAAGCAATGCTGTAAAATTAGTCTATAAAGTAATGAGAGTACAGGAATTTAATTACACAAACAGATTTGCTAAATGCCTTACAGGAACAAGAGGTGGATGGAGAATTTAAATAGGACACAGTAATATGTCCTAGAACAGATGGCAGAAGAAACCATGAAGGATGGAAATAAGCTGAAGTGTATGCAGACTAGTGACTAGAAACAAATCCAGAAGGAGACTCAATAAATCTCTAAGAAAGAAGCTTTGGGCCATGTCTTGATGAAAGAAAATCAACGAAGTTTCTACAGAACTAATAAATGAGCCCAGGAAAAGAGCAGCTGCATTTTAGAGAAAGGTAGGCAAATCAGTTCTCTTTCTATGTATCAGTAGGAATTTAATTAAAAATATAATATAGACAAAGATTTTATACAATAGCAACAAAAACTCCTTTTTAAAAAATTAAAAGAAACATATGAGATACAGGGAACATACTAGAGTACTTTTTTGACACAGAAGTAAATTTTCCCAAATTGATTTATAAATATAATGCAATGTGATTCAAAATCCAACCAAGGTCTTTTTTTTTAACAGAATTCTAAAAATCTGTCTTAATACTTATGACCAGTCAAAGGGATTTTGAAAAGAGCAATTATGTAGGTCTTGGTCCTCTTACGTGGTAAAACCTACTGTAAAGTTGCAATAAAATAGTGAAATGGAGAAACTGGCATAAGAAGCAGCAAGAGGATAAATAGTTCATAGTTAAGACCCAAGAAATAAACATACTGTGTGTGTGTGTGTGTATGTGTGTAATATATATGCAACATATATATTTACATATGCAACATATTAGTCAGGATAAGATAGACTTAAGCTACAATAACAAACACAGAGGCTTAACTCACAAATCTCCATTCTCTGTGATACAAATTCACAATGGACTCAAGAAACTCTCCAAAAAAGCTGTACACCAGCCAGGGTGTACACAATACACACTACACTGCTTCAATCTTATGACTCTGTTCTCTCAACATGAGACTTTCTCCAAGATCACTGCAGGGTGAAAGACATGTAAAAGACTACAAGGAGATTTTTGCTCTAGAAATTGTCCACATAATGAAAAAACAATATTGAAAAAGTAAAGCCAAACAGAGTGAAATGGTCTGAAATCTCCATAGCACACAATGGTTTAATAATTATAAAGTTGAAGTTCTACAAATAATTAAGAAAAGGGATAATAGCAAGATTATACATAACTGCAAGATTACACATATCCAGAGATGAAAAACTAACAAGATTATTACAAAAAGCTGCTCAAGCATACTGCTCATCAGAAAAGTACATTTTGTAATTACTGATAGTTTATTTGATACTTCTCTATGATACTCTATGATACTCCTTAGGGGTCAACCTATTAGGACTAGACATCCCAATACTATAAAATCCTCAGCAGTCTTCAGCCATAATTTTCCCTTTATAAGTACTGTTCACTTTATGATTCTTCTCTCTGATTACATGACTTTTGGGAATCTGGCATGTGCATATCAACTTCAAAGTACAACTAAATGGAAACTGGAAAAGAAGGAGAATAAAAATTATTAAATAGCAATCATGTACCTTAAATAGGTCAAATCATATATGAAAGGAAATAAATGTATAATGTGTAAAATTACCTACAATGTTGAGTGTTCTCCAGTAATCACCAGGCCTTGCATATTGGAGCATATAACCTGGTGTCTTCATTTAAAATTTTTAAAAAAATATTTATTTTTTAGTTGTAATTGGTTGGATATAATACCTTTATTTTATTTATTTTTATGTGGTGCTGACGATCAAACCCAGGGCCTCGCATGTACTAGACCAGCACTCTACCGCTGAGCCACAACCCCAACCCATGGTGTCTTCATTTTATTGAACAAATTTCACAGAAAACAGATGGTACACAGACCTTGTGCTAGGTTTTGTGAGACAAGGAGGTGTGAATCTCTGTTCTAAATGAGACAGAACATTAATCAATAACATGTTAAATAATAATAGTTAAGCAGTGTTTGGAAATTAGTAACCCAAAAGATGCTGTATAAGATATTGAAAAAAAGGCTAATTGAATGGATTCATATTCTAAACTATTCAGTAATCTGGATCATTTCATAATGGAAAGGCTGAGAATATAGCATGCAAGATAGTGAACTTCAGAACTACTCTGACATGTAGGTAGGAAGAGGAAAGATGAAGAAGAGGGGCAAAGAGATTTTCAGACTGGGAAGATGCCATGAGATTAAGAAAGCCAGTTATGGTGGCACATGCCTGTAATCCTAGCGAGTCAGGATGCTGAGACAGGAGGATTGCAAGTTCAAAACAAGTCTCAGCAATTTAGCAAGAGGCCTTAAGCAATTTAGTGAGACACTGTCTCAAAATAAAACATAAAAAGAACTGGTGATGTGGATTAGTGGTTAAGTGCCCCTCGGTTCAATCCCTGGTATCTGAAAAATAAATAAATAAAAAGAATTTATATTGGGTTAAGGATGTAGCTTAATGGTACAGCACTTGTGTAGCATAGGTAAAGCCCTACATTCAATTTCCAGCACTGCAAAATAAAGAAGAAAACATTTTGAGGTTTAAATTCAACATAAAAACAAATAAAATCTCAACCGCATTTATTATGAAGAAATATCTATTCTTGTGTTTTGGCATTTGAAGGTTGAGAAATCAGGATCTGTATTTCTGCACTTGACACATTTAATCAAGATTTATTTTTATTGAAGAGGAGAAACTGGAAAGGAACACAGATGTCCGCTGAGTTTACTGCTGTGTTCCAAGGAAATAAAACATGCTAACTGAACCATCAGTTCTTGCATGTCTAGCAAGAATTGACTTTATTCTATAGATCTTGTTTTAGGAAATATTTCTTTGTATTTGATCCAAATCTTTCTCAACATATTTAACTCATATTTTTAAATTATTTTTTGTGTTTATATTTCAATAAAGGTAGAAATCAAATATTCACTGGGTAATAAACTTAACTTTACATTTATAATCTATAATCTTTTTTTCTATATTTCAAGCTCTTCTCCAATTGTCTTCATATAAAATTTTTAAAGCCAAAGTTAGATACAGATAAGCATTAGCATATTAGATAATACCTTGTGTTTTACCTAATAAAATATTTTGGAATGGGCAGTGATTTCTATGTTAGTGATATAAGCAGGGAAAATGTTAGATTCTTTAAGTGAAAACCTAACTAAAAAGTCCATTTGTTCATGTGTTTATTTATTTATTTATGTATTTATTGGTATGAGGGATTGAACCCAAGGGCACTCAACCACTGAACCACATACTCAGCCATTTATCTATCTATCTATCTATCTATCTATCTATTTATTTATTTATTTATTTATGAGTCAGGGTCTTGCTAAGTTGCTGAGACTAGCTTTGAACTCACAATCCTCCTACCTCAGCCTCCAGAGTTACTGGGGTTAAAGGTGTGTACCACTGTGCCCAGCAAAAGTTCTTATTTTTCATGAATCACTTCTACAATTTACTGCTAAAGCATGTACATAATACTTAATAAATCTAATATAATAAGATAGAGTTCATGTTACAGCACTCAGCCTAAGCACATGTGGTGTACTAGTATTTAAAAACCCACATTCCAGAGTCCAAGATAACCTCATCTGTTGAGTTTGCCAAATTCTATGACCTAAGAATCCCCCCATGTCTGATTTTAAACTGTCTACTCGATATTCACCAGCTAGCAAAATTTCTGCATTTTACCAATTGGTTCTTACAGTTGGGTGCAAGTTTATTCCAGATCCACATCATAAACACTGATAATAGTATACTACGACTTATCAAAATCCTTACCTTCTATTTGTTCTGAGTGTGAATGGTATAAATTAAAATTTATGATTTTTACAGGTGTGTGCTGCATATTTATGAACTTAAAATATTGTACCTGATTTAATCCTATGCTTTTTTAGCACTTATTATTAAATGACTTTCTTTTAAAGGAGTTTTTAGAACATAACTAAAGAACAAATATATTGTTAAGTGAATTTTTATGTAGGAATATAACTTGTGTTGAGTGACTGCTTGATTTGTGCATGCTCACACACACATGCATGTGCATGCACACATACACACCCACACACACCCACACACACCCACTGCACAAGCACACATTTGAGTATTTAAATGACTTGATTCAGTACAGGTGGTTGGGCTGTGGCAATGATCCTCTTTCTAACATAACTAAATGATGCTTTTCCTATGTTCCATGACAGATTTACAGCATTGCCTAAACCCTAATGAATCACAACATTATTTTTCTCAAATTATACTTATATACAAGACAGCACATACTTTAAAATATCTGTAATATAAAACATGCTCTGTGTTGTCAAGTTTTCACTTTTGCTCTTTTTTAACCATCAAAAATGAAAATAAGTCCAGCTAACTCTTAAAAATACTAGTCTTCCCATGCCAATGGAGCAGAAATAATAAGCTCATTTAAGACATTTATGTTGAACATATAAGCACATTCTCTACTGATCTTATTTTTGTGCCATGCAAATTAAAGTTTTTTCATGAAATCATTCAAGATAATCAAATATTCTTCTATAAGATAGAGGCCTCTAAAGCTTTCACTGGATAAAGGAACAGAAGCAATCTCATACCCAGGATTATGAGAAACAGCAAAGAATTCCTGAAAGGAGATGTACAATGTCCACCATGTTTTATTTATGTTAAAAAAAATGTAGGTTCAAGTTGAAAAGGTGTTGCATATCTTGCTGATGTGCAAGAGTAATAACTAGTCTTGTGTCAGAGATTTTCATTAGAAAACTACTGGACAGGTGGTTCTCAACAGAGGGTGATAAATGACTTTGTCCTTCAGGGGACATTTGGCCATGTCTGGAGAACTTTGGGTTATCAGAAAACGTTGGAAGGAAGGGATGTTAGTGATAGCTAGTGGACTAAGACAAGGGATGTTAGTAAATACCCTATAATAACAGAACAACCCCTCAAAAAAGTCAAATGTTAAAAGAAACCTTGCACAAATGTGAACATTTGCACACATGTAAATCAAACAGGCGAAGAAATGGGATATCTTCAGCACCGTTGAAGTCTCTCACTTGGTCCTCCCTAATCACAAAGCCCTCCATCCCTTTCAGAGGTGATCTCTGTCTCAACTTATGTGGCAATTGTTTGCTTGCCTACCTTCACAGTTGATGTCACAGCTCATGTCACTAAATATCAGAAAAGAATTCTACCTGTCCTGACTATTTTGTGAATAGAATTTTCAAGTGACTTTCATACTTTTAGATAATAGGCAATAGATACTTCTGTTACCCATTATTATGTCTTTAAGGCTTAGTCATTTCAGTGAATGTACCTATACTCTATTAAACTTCTGCACCTGATTGCTTGTATGAACAAAATATGATTTATCCACTTTAAGGTAGATTGATGTTTAAATTGCTTCTAGGTTCAGAGGACCACAGACAATGCTGGTGGGACCATCTGTGTACACAAACACTAGCACGCTTGTCTACCAGTTGATGGACATCATAGGACTGAATACTGAATCCCAGGGTATGTGTATTTTCAACCTCACCAGATAGTACTAAATTCTTTCCCAAAATAGTTGTATCCATTTATATTTCTACTGGTAGTACACAAAAATCCCTCTTGAATGTTATTTTCTCCAGTATTTTCTTGTCCTTTATTTTGTTAGTACTAAGTATAATATACTTATTATATATAAAAGAAGTATATTTTAAGAAAAAAAAAAAAAAAAAAAAGAAAGGCTCTTCGCCACTGAGCTGCATCTCCAGTCCATTTCATTTTATATTTTGAGGCAGTGTCTTGCTAAGTCGCTGAGGTTTGCCTTATTCATTTCAGTGAATATAGCTATACTCCATTTAAACTACTGTACCTTTTTGCTTGTTTGGAAAAAAATATGATTTATCCACTTTAAGGTGTACATTTGTAAGTCACAAGCTAAGTATAAATATCTCAAAGTTATCACATTGATCTATTTTAGTCCCTATATTAATACTATCCTGCTTTAATTAGTATATTTTATGACATATTTTGATATTTGGTAGAGAAAATTATCCCCCTTTTTCCATCTTTTTTTTTAAATAAATTTGGTATCCTCCTGCCTCAGTCTTCCAAATAGCTGGAATTACAGATGTGTACCACTACACCCAGCTTCCTCTGTTTTCTACTGTAAGAATCTTCTATATGGTGGATATTTAGTGATATCCTAGAGAGTCTTTACAAATGTTTATTTGCCAATTTCTCCTCTTTAATGAAGGACCAGTTCAGGTATTTTGCTCATTTGTTTCCTGCTGGGTTGTCTGAGACTTTCTTATATATTTGTAGTATTTCTTTATGTATTCTTGAAATTAATCTTTTGCCATGACACCTAGATAGTTTTTCACTAATTTCATGGTGAAATTAGTTTTGATGAATAAAGTTTGTAAAAGTTTTTAATACACTTACCTGTGTTTTCTATTTTATTGGTACTTTCACAGTCCTATTCAGGAATTTGTCTTCTAATGTAAGGTCACAAATCTATTTTTCCTATATTATCCTAAAAAATGTATCCAATTATCCTTTTAATTATTAGGCTTTTACACTCCTTAATTTTTTAATATGATGTAAAGTAGGGATTTAATTCAATTCAATTCAGTTCAATTCAACTCAATTCAATTCAATATGGTTCCTCAGTGGTCCAAGAAATAATATACTACCTTAACTGATCTGATATACTAACCTGTTTGCCATAGAGTACATGCACATTTGTAAGTCATAAGCTAAGTATAAATAGCTCAAAATTATAACATTGAGCTATTTTAGTCCCTATATTAATGATATCCTGCTTTAATTAATATATTTTATGACATATTTTGATATTTGGTAGAGAAAATTATGCCCCTTTTTCTTTTTTTTTGTGAGTTCCTTGACTATTCTTGTTTCTCTATTTTTCCATATACATTTTAGAATATATTATATTCTGGCCAATCCTAAAACCAACCAAACCAACCAAAAACCAAAACCTGTTGGATTTTTAAAAAAGATTACCCTAGGTATATCAAGTTAGTTTTTCAATCTATCAATAATGTATATCATTTCTTTAAAGATGTCCTTTTTAAGCATGGAGGGTGGCACACACCTGTAATCCCAGCCACTCAGGAGACTGAAGCAGGAGAATCACAAGTTCAAGACCAGCCTTGACAATTTAGCAAGACCTTATCTCAACAAATAAAAAGGGCTGGGAATGTAGGTCAGTAGTAAAATGAACCTGGGTTCAATATACAGTAACAAGATAGAAAAAGATAACTTATTTAATATCTTAATAAAGTTTTATATTTTTTCATAGAGATTGCATTTTTTTTTTACCCCAGCTGGAGGAGGAGCCCAGCCTCCCGCCTGCATGGTAGGCAGACCACACGGCCCAGAGAGGGGGCACAGCCGCCCGCCCGTGCGGTCACCTGACCGAGCTCTGGGCAAACATAAGGTTTCCCCAACACCCCCACCTCATCAAACACCTTATGAGAAAAACTGATGGAACTCATCTTGGAAAATCCCACCAACCCTTAAAACCCACCAACAGGTGGGCGTGGCTACCAGCTCGGTTCTGCAGCAGATCAGGCACCTGGTTTACATCTCAGAGAATAAGAGTAGAGAGGCCACAGATGGAAGCTCATGTCCTCTCACACTGACTACCATCACCACCCTGAGCCCAGAGACTCAAGCTAGGAATAGACAATGCCACCAACTGGAAGAAAAGAAAACAGAGTTCTGAGAGACATTTTTTTTCTTTCTTTCTTTTCTCTCTCTCTTTTCATCTATTCATCCAGTCTCCTCTACCCTTCCCCCTCTGGTCCTCGCAACCTCAACATATGTTAAACCAAAAATTGTACATGAAAAAGTCTTTTAACAACTGAATCACCAGAATAATATAGTATAGAGGAATTGCATATGCCCCACCTCCCTCCCCCCCTTTTTATTTCTTTTCTTTTTCTCTTATTTTCTTTTTCCCGCTCTCTTTTTTCTCTTTCTTTCCTTGTTATTTGTTTTTCTCCCTCTTACTCCCTCTATCCCACTTGCAACCCCCTAAATTTTACTATTTATAAGTAGAGTAATCTTATAAATATAGATAGGAATTTGAATCTATACATTCTTCCATAAATTACCCATCTATTGGTTAGAGCTTTCCAAAGTTACTAAGTTAGATTAACCCCATACCCTCACTCCTTTCCCCCTAAACATAACATCCTACACCTGAAATTCAGTTTTCTACAAGCTACCAGAAATGGTATGCCTTTCATGAAACTGATGACTATATTTGTAAACAAAAATCAAAACCAACATTTGTAGACATAAAGTCTAGCTATAAATGTAGTAATAAGGAAAACGTGTGCTTAGATGATGTACTATTGATATTGAGAACTGTTAACATTGTCTTTCTCCACAAAAGGGAGACTTTGTAACTATACAAGAGCAATATAAATATATAGGAGGAAAATAAATAACACAACAGTTTCACAAAGCAGAAAGAAACGTGAGCAGTATGAAAAGACAAGGAAAGAAAGGACCACAAGCAATGCAGGTCAACTCAACTTTAGAAGAGGTAATATCTGCAGCAGATGGAATGTCAGATAAAGAATTCAGGATATACATACTTCAGATGATCTGGAGTCTCAAGGAAGACATTAGACAGCAAAATCAGATAATGAAAGATCACTTTGACAATGAATTACATAAACAAATCCAAGAAGCAAAAGGTCAACTATACAGAGAGATAGAGGTTATAAAAAACAAACAAACAGATATCCTAGAAATGCAGGAAGCAATAAACCAA
>NW_026000026.1:33089516-33110514 GCF_001458135.2 Marmota marmota marmota
AGGATGTGGGGAAAAGGGTACACTTGTACATTGCTGGTGGGCCTGCAAATTGGTGCGGCCAATTTGGAAAGCAGTATGGAGATTTCTTGGAAAGCTGGGAATGGAACCACCATTTGACCCAGCTATTTCCCTTCTCGGACTATTCCCTAAAGACCTTAAAAGAGCGTACTACATGGATACTGCTACAACAATATTCATAGCAGCACAATTCACAATAGCTAGACTGTGGAACCAACCTAGATGCCCTTCAATAGATGAATGGATAAAAAAAATGTGGCATTTATACACAATGGATTATTACCCTGTTCTAAAAAGTGACAAAATCATGGCATTTGCAGGGAAATGGATGGCATTAGAGCAGATTATGCTAAGTGAAGCTAGCCAATCCCTGAAAAACAAATGCCAAATGTCTTCTTTGATATAAGGAGAACAACTAAGAACAGAGCAGGGAGGAAGAGCATGAGAAGAAGATTAACATTAAACAGGGATGAGAGGTGGGAGGGAAAGGGAGAGAGAAGGGAAATTGCATGGAAATGGAAGGAGACCCCCATCGTTATACAAAATTACATATAAGAGGAAGTGAGGGAAAAGGGAAAGAAAACAAGTGGGAGAAATGAATTACAGTAGATGGGGTAGAGAGAGAAGATGGGAGGGGAGGGGAGGGGAGGGGGATAGTAGAGGATAGGAAAGGCAACAGAATACAACAGACACTAGTATGGCACTATGTAAAACAGTGGATGTGTAACCAATATGATTTTGCAATCTGTATACAGGGTAAAAATGGGAGTTCATAACCCACTTGAATCAAATGTATGAAATATGATATGTCAAGAACCATGTAATGTTTTGAACAACCAATAATAAAAATTAAAAAAAAGAAAAAAAAAGAGATTGCATTTTTTGTTGTATCAGCTAATAATTACTCCATTTTAAATGGTATTTTAAATGCTGTCTTTTTAATTTTTTGTTTTTATTACTTAAAAATCAAAAACGACTATCTATATAAATTTTGTATACATTTAACTGCCTAAACTCTTACTCATGTAAAAAAAATTGTCTCAACTTCTTTGGCAGGACAAGTTCTAAGATGGTACCTGGGCTTCCTGCCCTCTGGTATCAGGCTGCTAAGTGTGGGTGGGGCCTGTGTAGTGTTGTGGGATATAACCCATGATTAGGTAATGTTATAGGCAAAGGTAAAGGGATTTTGCAGATATCAATAAGGTCTCAAAATGTAGTTTTCTCCAGGTGAGCCCAGCCTGATCATTTAAAAACTAAGAGAGAGATGAGACTCTTCCTAAAGAGACATATGCTCTCCTGCTAACCTTTGGGAAGCAAGTAGGCATAGGTGAAGTGCTTCTGGATGGGGCTGGCCTCAACCTCAAGAAAGTGATTTCTGCCAACAACCTGAGTATGTTTGGAAAAAGTCCCTGAGCACCAGATGGGAACACCTGGGTCAACTGAGAACATGAGTCAAAAACCCTGCTAGGTCGTGATTTATAACCCACAGAATCTATGAATAACAAATATGTGTGTTTTAAACTACCAGATTTGTGCTAATTTGTTACACAATCTGATTTTCTATTTTTCTACATACACAAATTTGTTCTAAAGGAATCAGCATTTCATATCTTCCTTTCCTGTTTTTAAGTAATTTCTTATTCCACTCTCCCTTATTTAAGACCTTCATATAAAGTTGACTAGAAATAGTAGTATTGTCATAATTGTCTAGTTTTGTTATTAGTGGTTTTAGTAAAGGGAAAGTTTTCAATATTTCAGTATTAAGTATGGCATTTACTGCAGTTTTTTCAAAGACACTCTTTAACTGGATTAAGCAACTCTTTTCTATCCCTCATTTGCTAAAAATTTTTGCCAGGAATGAGTGTTGGCTTTTATTAAACACTTTCTGTATCTTTGGAAAATATCATGATTTTTTGCTTGAAATGTATTATGTATGAATTATATTAACTTACATTCTAATATTAAAGCAAGCTTTGATTCTGGGTGAGGACAAGTGGGAGAAGCAGTTTAGTAATAGTACTGGATCAGAATAATTTTTTTGATTCAGTTTGCCAATATTAGCTTAAGATTTTTGCATCACCCTTGTTAGTGACCTATAATGATTCATAATTATCTTTTATTTTTATTCTTAGTGTTTTCATTTCTAGGATATGCTAGTCCTATACAGTGAATTCTCTGAAAGCATTGTATAAGATTGAAATGTTTTTCTCCTCCATGTACTTTAGAAATTAGTGATAAAAATATCTAAGCCCCAAGGACTACTGAAGACGTGAATGTAGTGTCTGGAGGTTGTCAGGATAAATATGGTAACTATGCTAATGATCAAAAACACTCACAGGACAGCAAGCTAAACTTGTTTTCTCAGTTAATGGGCATTGTAAAAACATGTCTGTAGAGATCAAATAAGACTGTAAAACAGTGCTTCCTAAACTTATTTGACCACTGAATGCTTCTTCAATTTTAATTTGTGAAACAGTTATCTTTTGTTATCCCAAAACCTTTTCTTTTATTCAAAGATCCAAGGACAAGGATTCTTTTAGCATAGTGTTTCATAAACTCAAAACTCTGAATGATACGACAATTACATGCCAATTTTAAATATTGACTTGGCATACATCAGTGTGTTGATAAACACCCCTTAGAGATTAAATTTCAGATTTTTTTCATTCATTATGCATAGAAAAGTATATACCACATGGTTCAGTTATGGAGCAAGAATATAATGCCACATTCAAAAGTAATGCCAAAAGAACCCTGCTTATATTTCTCAAGTCTTATGAAAGGGACATTTAAGCCACAGGGCTTCTTAAAAAAGGGAAAAAAAAAGACAATTAAAAGAAATATAACAATCGGGCTGGGGATGTGGCTCAAGCAGTAACACGCTTGCCTGACATGTGCGGGGCGCTGGGTTCGATCCTCAGCACCACATAAAAATAAAATAAAGATGTTGTATCCACCGAAAACTGAAAAATAATATTAAAAAATTCTCTCTCTCTCTCTCTTCTCTCTATCTAAAAAAAAAGAAAAGAAATATAACAATCAAATCTAATTCCTCCCATCCAATAACTAAGGCATCAAGTTCTTCTCAAAACATTCACACACACACACACACACACTCAAACACACACATACCTGAGAAAATAATATTTTCCTTGACCTTGGCTTTATTTACCTCTGTTCTTTTAATTAAAACCCCATATGGTTAGCTGTTGAGGGTCACAACCAAGTCAAGATGGCGCCTGGCACTTTGCCAGGAGGAGTGGTTTGTGAGCTAATGCCCCCGAGCCATTAAGATGATGGAGATTCCTTATTGGCTGATTGCTGTATCTAGATGATGTTAATTGAAACAAGCTGTGTATAATCAGTATATATACCTCTGCTGTCCTGCAATAAAGCGGCTCCCACTGTTTCAATCTTCACAAGTTGCTTGTCACCCCCCGGTTATTTTGCCCAGCCAGACTGTGGCAGTTAACAAACTTGAGGACAGGAGAGGAACAGAAAATGGAAGAGACAATCCAGCTTCACTTTGGCAAAAACAACACAAAGTCTAGAAACGCATTGACAAATCATAAGCTTCATCTATTCTGATACACGTCAATAGAGTACACTATCACTAACAGCAAGTTAAGACTTGCTAACAAGAGCAGTTTGGGGTACACATTTGGTCATTTTTACTTATATTTGTAAAAACTTTCTAAGAAAAACTTTTCCTATGACTGTTTTTTTTCCACTTGTATTCCTATCAGCTTTCTATGGAACACTAAGTTTCCAAGAAACACAAGTCTCAAAATTTGCCATATTTGAAAGCATCACTGTGTTTTTAGATGTCTTTCACAATCATTGCTTTCAGGTCACCATCTTTAAGGTGACATAGAGATGTCCTGTTGAAAGTGTACTAAATAATGCAATTTGCTGCCAGGGTCAATCCTATAAAAAGCTTCTCAGATATTGTGTCCTAAATTTGTTAAATATCATTATGACTTTGGACATGTGAAGTTATGTGGATAAACTTCAGCTTCATGTAGGTTACATCATAAACTCCTCCAAGGCTCAGATCTGTAAATGATCAACTGAGGTTTTAGTAAGAAGACCACGGAAAAGTAAGTTGTAGTTGATTTATTGTCAGGAATGAAAGTCATAATTCACCCTATATTGCTAATGGAAAATATTCTGAAATCTCTAAACTGCAAAATTTAGAATACAGAGAGAGCACTTTCAGTTGTTAAAATGTGATTCTATTACCAACAGAACTGATGAGGAACTCATTAACAAGTCAGAAGACGGTAGGTAGGGATTGCCCTGGGTGTTTTGAAATGGGTTTGTTCCCCTTGTGATGACTTATGGTGTTTTACATTTGAGGTTTGCACACTTTTCCAGTGTATGTTACCTTAACCAAAGCATTTAAAATTTTCATCTTGTCAAGGTTTATTAACATGAGATAATGCTGACCATATTGGAATATGTAATTAATTATCTTATAAAATAGTATGTCTAGTATGACATCATCTTGGAAAATACACAACTATATTTGATCACAAGAAAAAAAATCACTTGAAGGATATATACCATCAACTTCCTAGTGGTTAATAAAAAGTATTATGGTGTCTAGCTGAAACTAATAAAAATGGGAGACAATACCATATCAGTACATAAACACAAGCTTTCTCATTTTTAACAGTTTCTGTGTATTTATACATAATACATTATGCATAATATATTTATGGAGATTTTCACTGATGGAATTCAGTTTATTTCCAAACTTTTGCTCTTGTAAACAATGTTGCAATAAATAATCCTTTGCCTGGACTGTGTTGCATATGTGCAAGTATATCTGTAGAATTGTTTCCTAGAAGCAGAATTTCTGCCTTAAAGGAAATACACATTTGTAACTTTGACAGCCATAGTGCTCCATAGCACCCGTTCTCCATAGAGATTTTCTCAATTTATGTTCCCAGAAGCAATGTATCAAATTGCCAGATTCCACACTTCTGTTAGCATAGTTTGCATTTATTTTTTTCTCTGCAAAGTTTGTTCATTGAACAAATGTAAAAATCACAGATAAGTATTTTGGTGATATTATAAGTGACCCCCTTGCCTTTTTTCCTTTTCTCTTTGCTTGTTTTCTAGATTTTTAAATTAATTGGAAGAGAAATCAAGTTTCAAAACAATGTTTATAGTATATCACCACTGATATAAAAATAAATTAGAAAAGAGATGTATTTATGCATATACATAGAAGTCCTAAAAGCTGAGATAATGCTCATAATGCCAAGAATTAGGAACATATTTCCCCTTGTCAAGCTTTATTAAGAATGACAATCAAAATGCTCAGATGAAATGGAGAGATGTCTGTGAATTCTTGGTGGCTCTGTGGTCCCAACACCTGCAGATGCATTCTCAATGTAAATTTCAAAGGAGGGTGAAGAGGCTTCATGTTGTACTCAGGTGTAGCCTATTTGACAGTTGGTCAGTAAGGAGCCTCAACTTTCCAGGTTCTGATGACTGTGGGCTCTTTATACAGAGGCTGTCTTCCAAGGGCCCTTCAAAGATAATGCCTCTTCCTCTTAAAATCAATAAGTCTATTTACCTGGAGGTCCAAATGACTTGGAGCTTAGATCAGATCCTCTCTCTTTATCCGGAAGGCATGACCCTGATAAAGAAAGTGAATGGCTCTCAGAAATGACTTTAACTCCTTCCTTTCAGAAGGCTACTCAGCAGTGTATTAAGGAAGCTGGTATTTTGGAACAGGGTAAGATGGGAATTTCCAACTGAGTATCTTTGTAGTCCATGTGATTCTTTATCTATTATTAAATGATTAAATAAATGCAATTAGCAAAAGTGAAGTTGAAGCATGCAACTTATAATCAGAGAAATGATATTTTTGGATCACATTTGTCCATATTCATGGAAAATGCTTCTCTGCCATACTCGAACACTGCCAATTTAATTTTGATAATGGAGTATTTGGCATAGGGAAGATTGTGACCAAGTTAAAGAATGTGACAATATTAAAGTCACATTTGGCGAAAAACAGCAGAGATCCTTGGAACTCTGCCTAATAAAAGCTTTTTATCCCCTTCCCGAAATATATTTGTAGATTTGATGTACTTTCTGAATATATTAATAACATTGCCCTTTTTAGGTTTGACCATTGTTTTTTATTGTTCTTTCAGAAATGATGGCTGAGCTTCAGGACATTACTCTACTTGTCCCATCTTTGTCACTTCATTGCCTTTAGCAAGACATAACTTCTTGTGTGTGTGTGTGTGTGTGTGTGTGTGTGTGTTTAGTTCAGATGTGCAGATGTAGTATGATTTAGGCTGGATTTGGCCTGACAGTTGCTATTTATGTGACATCAAAGTTACACAGTTTCCTTGAGTTTCACAAATAAATATCCTCATCTGTAAAAAAGGAATATCAATGCCCAGATTTGAGCCCAGATTCTTGAGAGAGCAAAGCCTGGAGCCAGGTTGAAAGCACCAATACTCATTTGGGGAATGAGAGTGGGAAGGTGAAAATCTGGATCTGTAAGAGTAAGGAAGAGAGGTGACCTGAGGCTAATGGAGATTCAGAGCCATAGTATCCTGCAAATATGTCCACCTTGCACAAGGTTTCCTAGATTGCTAAAAAGAGAATCCAGCCAAGAGCAGTGGTGCACACCTGTAATTCCAGTGTCTCAGAAGGCTGAGGCAGAAGGATCTCAAGTTCAAGGCCAAGCTCAGCAATTTAGCAAGACTCCATCTTAAAATAAAAAGGGTAGCTCAGTGGTAGACTGCCCCTGGATTCAATCCCCAGTACTGCAAGAGAGAGAGAACCCATGCATGAGATCAGTTCTTCTTAGGGAGAAAGAAGGAATATATTAGCTGAGATTTACTTATCATCTCCTCCTTCTCAGGGGGCCAAAGTTTTCTCCAAATTTAAGTTGAAGTGCACTTCCTCATGGGCATCCTTTGGCTCCTTCAGATATCTCTTGGATGGCCACAACCCAATTCTTGTGATACAACATTTTATTGAAGTCCTCAGGTGGCTGGAAGAGTCCAATTCCAGATGGGTGAGTCTTGGGTGCTTTACAGTGGCCTTTGAAGGAAGTTCCAGCATTCATGAGGCAAAGGGAACATGAATCAGAGCAGAGTAAGCATTCCATGAATATCATGAATGCCTAACACTGTCTGATACACAGTCTATTCAAGTTTTTCTAATTTCTTGAATATGTCTTCTAGCTGTTGATATGATCAGATTACATACAAGGTCAATGTATTGCAATTAATTAATGTGTTTTGAAGTTTCTTTTAATCACTAGCAATTCTCCTTCCCACACTTATTACAGATGGTCTTCATTTCCAGTAAGATTATGCCCCATTTTAAAAAATATTGAAAGTCAAAAATGTTTTTAATACACCTAACCTTCTGAGCATCATAGCCTAGCAACACAGAGTACTGTACAGTAAGTGTTGTTCACCCTCGAGATCACTCAGCTAAGTGAGAGATAGATGCCCATCAGAGAGAGTAATTTACCACATACTACCAGCCTGGGAAAAGATCAAAATACAAAGTTCAAAGTACAGTTTCTATCAAATGTGTGATCACTTGCCCACATCATAAAGAGGAAAACTTACAAGTCTAACTATTATAAATTGGCAATCATCTAAATCTTACCATTTGTTTTTTGAAGAAACTTAGCCATAGAAGTCCCATAGAAGTCTGCCCTTCCCCTCCTTTTTTTTTTGTGTGTGTATGTGTGTGTGACTGAGGATTGACCCCCCAACCCCTTTTTTTTTTTTGAGACAGGGTCTCACTAAATTGCAGAGACTGGCCTTGAACTTGAGGTCCTCCTGCCTCAGTCTCCTGAGTTGCTGGGATTACAGGCAGGAGCCATAATGCCCAGCCAAAGTTTTCAATATTTAATTAATGTAGTCAAATTCATTACTATTCTTAATCTTGGAAACCACTGGTCTGCTCTTGGTCCAGTAGTTTATTTTCTAGAAAGTCACATAAATGGAATAATAGACAGCCTTTTAAGTCTGGCTTCTTTTACATAACAGTATTCTTGAAATTCATCCATGTTAATGGGTATGTTGGTAGTGTTTCTATTACTAATTATATTCTGTTGTTTTTATGTATATTTCCTATCTTAGGGATATTTGTGCTATTTCCAGTTTGGGCAATAACACTGAATAAAACTAATACAACTATTTGAGTATAGATTTTGGTAAGAATTTGGGTTTTTATTTGTTTTGAACGGGATTTCTGCATCAAACAGTAAGGGTATGTTCAACTTTACAGTCATCTGCTAAACTCTTTCCCCTAGGGATAGCACCAATTTGCATCCTGATAAGCAATGCACCATAATTAGTGTTGCTTTACATCCTGACCAGCACTTGGACTTATTTTAGTATTCCAATCATTTTAATGGGCATATAAATATATACAATGGAATGTTATTCAAGCACAAAAGGAGTGAACTTAGGAGACATGGTATAATATGGATAAACCTTAAACACGGTGTGTATGCTAAGTGATAAACCAAACACAGAGGATAATTATCGTAGGGTTTCACTGTTATGAAATAACTCCTGTTTTGGTCAGCTTTTTCTTGTTGTTGTTGTGACCAAAACACCTGATATGAACAATTTTAGAGGACGAAAAGTTGATCTTGGGGCTCACAGTTTCAGAGGGCTCAGTCCACATATAGATGGCCAACTCCATTTCTCAGGGCCTGAGGTGAAGCAGAACATCATGACGGAAGAATGGGGTGGAAGAAAGTGGCTCAGGATATGGCCAGGAAGAAGAGAGAGAGAGCTCTGCTCAACAAGGACAAAATCTAAACTACAGAGTTTTGCCCCCAGTGACCCACCTCCTCCATCCACACCCTACCTGCCTACAGTTACCACTCAGTTAATCCTTATCAGGGGATTAATTCACAGATTGGTTAAGGCTCTGATAACCCAATAATTTCACCTCTAAACCTTTTTGCATTATCTCACACATGAGTTTTTTGGGGGATACCCCACATCTAAACCATAACACTATGGTAGGCAAATTTATAAAGACAGAAATATCAGGGGTTTCTAGAGCTGAGAAAGAAAAAAATGGACTATTGTTTCATGGGTAAAAAGTTTCTACTTGGGATGTCACAAATGTTTTGGAAATAAATAATAGCGGTATTTACACACCATTGTGGATATAATTAATGGCACTGAATTGTTTACTTAAAAATTTCAAATAGAGTCCAGCATGGTGGTACACACCTATAATCTCAGCAACTCCAAAGACAGGAGGATTGCCAAGTTCAAAGCAAGACTCAGCAATTTAGTGAGGCTGAAAGTGACTTAGCAAGACCTTGTCTCAAAATAAAAAATAAAAAGGAGCTGGGGAAGAGAATTAGTGTTTAAGTGCTCCTGGGTTCAATCCCTGGTATGAAGAAAATCAAAATTCAAATAGAGAGGCCTGGGAGTATCTCAGTGGTAGAGTGCTTGTCCAAGCCTTGGGTTCAATGCCCAGTAAAAAGAAAAAGAACAAAAAAACTAAAAACCTTACCAGTTGCCATAGTGCACACTTGTAATACCATGTAATCCCAACTACTATGGAGGCTAAGACACAGAGGATTGTAACTTCAAGATCAATCTGGGCAACATAGAGAGAACCTGTCTCAAAAAGACAAACAAACAACAACAACAAAAACTTACCAATTTTCAACCAACATTTTATGTCATCTATCTATCTCCACAATTAAAGTGATTATTAAAAAGTGATTACTGAGATATTATGATCAATTTCAGGAAGCAAAAGAGAAGATTGATGAGCAGTCCTCTCAGGTATCATACACCGTGAAACCATTTGTACTAAGAACACAGAGCACACACAGCGAGGACAGGGAGAGATTTGTTAGGTTTATAATGACATTGACTTTAAGATGGTTACATACTATTATATGTAATTGGTAATTTGATGCCAAACAGTGGAAATATAGATTTGTGGACCATTAGTATTTAGTGGTAGCTAAAAAAAAATGGTAGAATGATAACAAAAATTCACAATGATTTTAGGGAAATTCAATCTTCTCTTACAGTGTAATAAATTTGACTACATTATACTGAAAAAAAATCAGTCATAAAATAGCTTCTTTCTGACCAGTAGTCCTAATTCTTTTGACTGTTCCCAAAATGGAAAAATTAGAGTGAACATGTTGTGACACTGCATGGCAACAATCTAATTCAGTTTTCTTTTGTTTATTACCACAAATTTAATTAGATACATAATCCAGAGCCATTAATAGTTTGTGTGTTTACTTCAGGGTACAATGGACTTCTCAGAAGCCTGATTCTCAGAATCCATTTACTTGTGTGCCCTGATGCCCTGTGTGGGAGCAAGGATTGCCCTACGTCCCCTAGACACATGAACTTGGATATTCCCAGACAAGATTGACATCCTCTATCCTGGAATGACCTCACTGTGATACATCCTAAGCCAAAGCTCAAATGAGGTAAAATATAAGAAATATCTTGATACAGTTTAAAGCTCTATATAAATAGTACTTACTATTCTTAGTATTATTGTTTGGATACAATAAGCCTGAGAAACTGAATGTGTCACATCATTATCAGCATAAACATGGTGAAAAGGGAAGTTAGTAGTGTGAAAATATATATTGTGGGTATGTATGTATATGATACTGGAGGTTTTCCCCAAGGACTACAGAACGCTGGTAAAGCTCCTTAACTAGTATCTAAAAAAACTGTTGTTGGAACATTCAGAGATTCTCAATCTCAGCAGAATCAATGTTTTAGACTGGATAATTCTGTTCATTGTAGGATGTTTACTAGTATGGCTGGCTTCTGACCACCAGATATCATTTCCACCTCCCGAGTCCTGACAATCAAAAACATCTCCAAACTTTGTCAAATGTTCCCTGGGCAGGGGTGAGTTGAAATACCCCATGGTTATTTTACCTAAGTGGACTATGGTACTCAAGAAATGCTGAGGGGGAAATGCCTGCCTACTAGACAGGAGGGGTTTACTCCAAGTGCAGAAGTGGACACCAGAAGACCTATCAGCACAGGGCACAGCCAAATGGAGGTACCAAGTGGGTGGTCAGGTCAAGAGTCTCCCATCCATTGGATGCCTCTGTCTTCTCTGGGCCTAGTGTTTGACTTGCTTAACCCCAACACTTTCCCAGCATAGTAACTGACATAACACTACCACCACATAATAAGAAGTCAGTCACTAGGAAAGGGGTGGAGTTAAATGTTGATAGACATTTAAGGCTACCATAAAATGGAACTTGTTAGTTCTCTGGTATCCGCAAGAAACTGTGCTCCCACACATAGATGATATGAAAGGTAAATAGAAAGTCTCAGTGTTTGGTTGTGGTTGCTGTTTCTGCTGTTGCTTTTGAAATATGAAGATGGAGCTCCATTTAAGGTGCAGAAAAAAAAATGAGCATCCTGGTGCTGGAATTGTGGCTCAGCGATAGAGTGCTCCCCTAGCACTGGCAAAGCCCTGGGTTCAATCCCCAACACCACATAAAAATAAAGATATTGTGTCCAACTACAAATAAGAAATAAAAAAAAAATGAGCAACCTTTTCTTGGTTGTCAAGTAAAAATAATAAAAGTTAACACCACCATAGAATGTAATTCCAAACCCAAGAGAGAATCAATGTTTAATAAATATGTACATACATATCACACTTTTCTTTTTAAATAATTTTAGATTTACAGAGTTGTTTCAAAAGAAATACATATCCAGGTTTCACTGACTCTGACGTTTTACAATTATCATAACAAAGATATTAGTGTTGGTACAATACTATACGTTGAGCATCCCAAACTCAAAAATCCCTAACTCAAAAATGCTCCAAAATCCAAAACTCTTTGAATGACTATATGATAGATGCCATAAGTGCAAACTCCCACACCTGACTTCGTGTGACAAATGACAGTTAAACTGCAGGTGCACCAAACCGTATTGTATAAAATTACCTTCAGCCTATGTGTATAAGGTAGATAGATATAAAACATAAATTAATTTCACATTTAGATTTGGGTCATTATGTATATGCAAATATTCCAAAATCTGAAAATGTCTGAAAAACATTTCTGGGCCTAAGCATTTTGGATAAGGGATATTCAACTCATTTTAACAAAATCATCTTTGTCCAACTTATTTAGTTTATACACTAGCATTTGTTTTTCTAGCATTTGCAAGATGGAATCCAAGAGCCTGTGTTGTTATGTCACTTAGTATTCTCCAATGTGCTATAGCTTTCAGTCTTTCTTTGTTTCTTTATGACCTTGGCAGGTAGATTATCCCCCAGTTTGGGCTGATGTGATATTTTCTCATGATTAAATTAAATTCTGTATTTTTGGCATGAACACAACAGACCTGATGCTGTATCCTTCTCAATGCACTCTATCAGGGCATTTGCAATGAAGCTGTGTCTTATGATCAGAGAATTTTACCCTTGCTCCCTTGGTGAAGGTGGTGTCTGCTAGATTTCAGCATTGTAAAATTGCTCTTTTTCCTTTGTGTTCAAGTCCTTTTGTTTGGAAGACATGATAAAACTACGTACATGCACTATTTCTCAAGGTTTTGCCTACTAAATGTAGCACTTATCAGCGGATCTTGTCTGCAACAGGATTTTCTTTGGTGCTTGCTTAATGGTGATTTTCTATTCTCCTTCCACATTTAGTAATTAGAGTATTCTCTAGGTGGAGCTTTCCATTCTCCACCCATTTATTTATTTATTCAACTATTCATTCTCAGCATGAATTCAAGGATATTCCTTTTAATCTCTGGGTTATAATCCAAGGCTTATCATTATTTATTTAGTTGCTCAAAGTGTCTTGGCTTTGGCGGTAGGGAGCCTTTTCAAATTGGTGCCCCTGTGTTTTGACGAAACCCACATTCTTTTCCATTACTGTCTGGCACTCTGAGAGCTTTGAGGCTTACCTTGTATTTTTAAAAATGAAACCTCTTGTTAGTTAAAATGTAGAATAAAAAGGATTTTCATGCAGTTAATAAAAAAGGAGTAGGATTTACAAAAGGCAAGTGATTACTGTAAAAGAAAAGAGATTTATCTCTAAAGAAAAGAGAAATGGTAGATTGTGGGAGAAAAGCATGAAAGAACATACCAAAGAGAAAATCAACAGATTCACACAGAAAATGGAGTGAGTTTGAGAAGAGAAAAAATCAAGTGACAGCAGAATGCAATAGTTTTTTAAAAATGTAAATGACATTGAAGCATAACAAATATTTTAAAAAGTAACTGTGGAAAGAGAAATGCATTATGATATAAAACAAGAATTTATATTGAGGTGCTTTATCATACTAAAATTGAATACTTTATTCTGCTAGCTGAAACTTTTAAAAAATTGTGAATTTATTAAAATTTTCACCTTTTATTTCTCAGGGCCTTTTGGTTGTAGAATCATTTAAATTTGTAGATAGTTGGTATCTCTGAGATAGAACATACTACAATTGTTTTTGGCTTTGATTTTTTTTAAAAAATGAGATAGTTACATGTTTTATATTCTATTAACATGATTTCCTACCATACCATTATCTCAGCGACTAAATAAGAAAATATATATCTAGTATGTTAACTCCCTATCTATCACCTGCTCTACTGCATGCCGACCATGAATAATTAGAAACTCTAAAGTTCTGGTATTTGGTTCTTGAGAATAAAGTTACCTGCTCCCAGGCAGGAGGAACTGTTTGGGCTCATTGATTCTGATTTTAAGGTTTCTGCCACTAGATGGCGATGGTGTTCTTAACTGTACCGTGGAGTCTTGGAGGCTATGGAATCTTTGTAACTCTCCATTATTCTTTCATTCATTTGATTTATTTAAAATTATTCTTTATTAAATATAATTATTATATGAATCTGTAAGAGAAAAACTATACTTTTTAAAATGCCTAAGATCAGATGATGCTGAAATGGTTCATGTGATTGCTGAGAAAGCAGGAGCAACTTCTGAATCTGTTTGGCACTTGTGACTTCCCACGTAACTCGTAACTCAGGAAAGTCACTCAAAACCACTAAATTACCATATTATTTTTAAAAGTCTACTTAATTATGTTGGCTTTGTGTAGATTATGTTCAGTTAGCAGCAATATATTTCTCGTACTGTCTTCTCACCCCCAGGGAACAGTTCCTTTCTGACCCAGTCTTGAATTTCCAAAATTCACTGTATTATTGCTGTTATAATTGTTAATGCATCTTTATTGTACAAATTAATAGGTTTCAATATGCCATTTCCATACATACATATATTGTGCTTTGAACATATACTTCCCCCTGCTTTCTTCCCCTCCCCTCCCTCCCTATTCCTCTCAGTTTATTCCTGTCCCCTTCCTTAATTCCTCTTCTTCCAGGACATTTTTGTTTTCCAGAGATGAGAAAAATACAAGATAATTTCCTGTTTGTGTTTGGCTTGTTTCTAGTTCTATCCATTTTTTTTCTCTGAATGACATGATTTTAGTTTATTTATTTTGTGGCAGAATAATAGTTTGCATTTATTTGTATATCATATTTTTATCCATTCATTTATTGGTAAGCACTTAATCTTGACTCCAACATCTTGGCTATTGTGAACAGTGCTATAATAAGCCTGAGGATATAGGTGTCTATTTTGCTTGCTGACTTCATTTACTTCAGGTGCAAACTCAGTAGTGATATAGCTGGAGCCTATGTTTGTCCTATTTTTAGTTTTTTGAAGAATCTCCGTAGTGTTTGGAATTTGCTTTAATATGTACCTATGTTCTTCTCACTCTAGGAGGACTTTACTCTGAGCTCAGAGACACCAACATCAGTTGTTAATACCCCTTTTTCAGTCCCTTGGGGCTCCTCCTTCAAGCCAATCCCTTTGTAGAGGTCCCTTCTCTATATTTCTCCTTTTAATTAACCCAGTGTCTTGCCTTTGTTACCCCAGCTCTCTAGGTGGTAGTTGTTTCCTTTGGTTCCTAATTCAAGAATACCTTTTTGTGCACTTTATCTTCTCTTGGTAGTTTAGTTCTTTCATATATTAAATTTCTACAAATGACATCAAAACTGGTATGGTTTCTATCTCCCTAGGAAACACTGACTAATAAACTCCTCTGTTTAGCCCCTCAAATCTTCTCTATGAAATCTTGGTATGGGCTGGGCATGGTGGCACATGCTGTGATCCCAGTGGCTCCAGAGGCTGAGACAAGAGGATCACAAGTTGAAAAACCAGCCTCCACAACTTAGTGAGCAACTTAGCAAGACCCTGTCTCGGGAAAAAAAAAAAAAAAAAAGAATAAAGGGCTGGGTGTGTTGCTCCCTGGGTTCAATCCCCACTACCAAAAAAAATTGATATGTTATCTAAGATAATAAGTAGTGAACTAATCCATAGTAAGCATTTATCTTTGTTCTAAAAATAAAGCACCTCCTGATGACGAGATAGGAAAAACACAAAGGGAGATCTAACCAACATATCAACAATTTTTGCAAAGTATCTGCCTTGATTCTACAGCAAAAATTTACTTTTATAAATATTATTACTTAAACTTACTAGAAAAAAAATACATTTCAAGGGCTTTAAAAAGGGAAGATGCTATAACCCTGAAATGGAAAGCATCAGTATCCTATATAATAGTAAAAGAAAATTGGATAATTTTTTAATGAGTCCTATTACATTGTCTATGAAATTAGCAGCAACACACTGTATTTTATATAACTTCTCACTTCTCAGAATTGAAGGAAACCATTTGGACATCACTTTTCATTCTACAGCACACCTTTTTCAAAGATAGCCACAGTTTAATTGGAAAGAAATTCTGTCAGAAAAAATTAAATTAGTTGGGATTAAGAGTAAAAAATTATGATTTATCTATTTTGGTGCCCTCTGTTTATCTGTAACATTTCTTAGACTACTTAACAGAGTTCACTAGACAGCTCAGTTTTAGTTTGTTTTGTTTTGTTTAATGAGATGTCCTATCTTGCTTTTCTTATTACACCGTGTAAGTTGCCATGGCTACTGTATTTTTGAAGATTCAAATGTTTTTTTTATAATGAACCCACCTTTACTGAGCTTTTGTCCATAATATATAAACAATGCTTGTTTTTTATTTTTTAAAAAAGTAAGAGGTACATCAAATATACGGAGGAAAGTAAAAATTCCTTGAAATCTCACAACACTATATCATGCACACATATTCACTTACATGATTTTCTGTAAAATTTATAATAGAAACTTTTAAAATACACTTTGTAAAACTGCTTGGCATTATCTTGTAAAGATGACCATAAAAATATGTTACAGAGCTGAGGAATTTGGGGAAACTGAGGCAGTGTGAAAATACACCCTTCAAACCCCGATTCTTATAATCAAGTAAGAAAGATTTAAGACAGGTTGTTTAGAGCAACAAGCATGAGTTTTTTGAAGGGATAGAGAAAGGGAAAAGGGACATTCTCAAAGGAGATAGGTCTCTTCAGAGAAAGTGTGCTTCTCCTGCACTCCAGTTTTACTGGGGATCCCAGAGAAGTTTCCAGAGAGTCCCACCCAGGTCCACCTCTTGACTTTTGACTGACAACAGGATAACATAAACTTTCAAGTCCCCACTGCCATGACAATTCTAGGTCATCTTGGCTCATGCTGACCAGTTCTAATTAGATTCTTAATGATAAATTCTTACAGATTTTTTGGTTAGGAAAAATTACTCTTCTCTCCCCGAGTTTTGGAATGGAGTCTATGAAAAATATCACAAAAGTCTCCTCTTCGGGATAGCTTGTATTTCTCTTATCAACATTATTTCAGGCCTGCATCGCTCTTGCAGTTAACAGGTAATTTGCTGAGGAATGGAACATATTCTGTCTACTTAAGCCAGTCAGAGCTGCAGATATATTGCTTCTTGGAAAAGAAAGAATGTGGGGGTCTGCACAATGGGGCCATTTTATAAAATTATTTCTTACCCTCATGTTCCCACCACTTGCATCTGTTTGTCCCCTGTCAGGTATTCTTCAACCTAGCAATTCCACTTGTAGGTAGGAATACTATAGAAACCTTTGTTCACATGCCCCAAGAGAAGTGTACAGGGATATCCCTAAGAACTCTCATGAGAGAAGAACACACTTGTCCATTAACAGGAGTAAAGGGAAATAATCTATGGTATAGTCATAACAAGAAAATAACACAGCTGAGAAAAGGAATAAACTATCTATTGGTGTGGATAATCCTTAGAAACATTTTTGAAGGAAAAAAACAGTTGCATAAAAAATGTGAGTAAAACCACCTATGTTTTTATAAAAATGAGAAATATACTTCATTTTGTTTTGGGTTTTTTTTTGTTTGTTTTGTTTTTTGGTACTGGTAATTGAACCCTGGATGCTTAACCATTCAGCCAGATCCCCGGTTCCTTTTATTTATTTATTTTTGAGATACGGTCTCTCTAAATTTCAGAGATTCTTGTTAAATTGATGGAGCTGTCCTTGAACTGGAGATCCTCCTTCCTCACCCTCCTGAGTCTCTGGAATTAGAGGTATGAACCACTTCATCTGTAACACCCCAATTTTACAAGACAAACTGCATTTTAATCCATAAACTAGAGCAATAGAATGATAGAGCACCATTATTTTTCTTCCTTTATTTTGCTACCTGTACTCTACTCCTCTGTCTTAGCTCATATTTTCATTCCTTATAAAATTCTGACAATGCCCTTCCATACTGTGATAGCCATGAAGATGCACTGCTTAAATCTCCCATCAAGAAAGAAATAACCATTCTGCTTCCAGGAGTGCAGTTGGCTGACAGCCTCCAGTGACAAGGCCCTGTGGGTTCCATCTGCGCCTCTGAGCTGATGCTGCATTCTTCCTGGAGCCAAACACAGCTAATGACTGAGCAGAGTGAGGATAGTAAGTGGCCATTTGAGCCCCATATGAGTCTCTTCCAATGGGCAATCTTTGCTCCAGTACTTCCCGTTAAGATGCCAAGACTGACAAAATCAGTTTTAATCTCAGGCTCTCTCTATTCTATTCCACTTCCTCCCCTTTCATGTTTATTGAGCACAATCCCTGAAAAAAAATCTTTTGCTCTCCAAAGCTCACTTGAACATCTGCTTTCTAAAGCAGCAGAATGACACACTCCAATTCAAATAATTATATACAAATGCACACATTAGAAAATTTAGCATAGTTTACAAAACTGTGATAATATGTACAATTCTATTCATTTTGCTTTTGACCACTTAACAAGATGGGGTGGAAATGCTTCCCCATTCACTATGGAGTTTTCATTATTTTAATAGCCATGGAACATTGTATGATATTAATATACCTCAATTTGTTAGTTTCCTTTCTGATGGGGATGTGTTTACTACAAGTGTGTTGTAGTAAACACATCTGTATCCACATTCTATGTATCAGTCTTTTTCTTTTAGTGGTATAGATTTTCGGAAGTAGGGTTTCAGGCACTAAAATATATGTATTTTGCATTTTACTAAATTATAAATTTTCTTACTAAAATATAAAATATCAGGTGTATACACACTTGTAAATTTTTTTCCACTCGGAGAATGATAAAGGGATGCTACTGCTACCTACATTTCTATTCTCCGAAGACTGGAGAAATTGAGCCCTTTTCCATGTTTATTGTTCATTTTTATTTGATCATCCAAATATTCCTTTTCATATCAGCAATCTATTTTCCTATAAATTTTAACTAACTTACAATGACCCTTTGGATATTATGCAATATAACTACATACACTGCAAATTTTCATACAGTAAGATAAGTTTATCTCCTAGAAATTCTTGGCTTTCTCTCTTAGTTAAAAACTTTTTGCATAACAACCTTCCCCTTTTTTTATTTTCCAAATTATTTCCTAAACTGCTTTCTGTGATGCTTATTGTTTCTTTTTAAATTTCACCTTTGAATTCAACTGGAATTGATTTGGTTATGTGTGGAGATTGAGTTCATTCTGCAGTCTTTCAGATGTGTACATGTTGTGAGAATAAAAAAGTCTGGTGGTCCATTTTCAAAATATAGTATTCAGCCTTAATTGGATCCAATTGTACCCATTTTAGTTAGAGCCCTTCTCTTTGCTTGCCCTAATTTTAAACTTAAGCCAATCCCAAAGATTGTATCTCTGAGTCCTCCAATCAGGGCGAAGGGGTATTAGGTATATAAACCAGTGGACTGCAAGTCCAGGCGAACTTGGTAGCCAGGTTCAGGTTGCATCCCATAAGTAAAGGTTTGCCTTGCCTACCCACTTTTGGGCTCTTGTAGCACCTTGTTATTTCTAAGGATGCTAATGTCCCATGACCACTTTTTTAAAAATGCATGTTAGTGCACCACTGTTTTGCACCTTTGTCACATATCAACTTCTAATGTACATTTTGATATATTTGGGAGATTAGTCTGTCATTCTATGTGTTCTTTTCATGATAGTGGCTTTAGAATAGGCTTTAGCATTTGAGAAGCTCTGACTCATTATTCTTTGAAAAGAGTTATTTTCTTGCTTTATTGAATTCACTAGAATCACTGAAGTAATGGTGAACAAAAATGACAATAATGACTTCCCTGTCTTATTGTTTATTTTAATGGAGATGGATTTAGTGCTTCATTAATCCACTGTTGGTCATTAGTTTTTGAAGCTTGAGAATATTAAGTCATTTCTTTTTCTTCCTAATTGCTGAAGTTTCTCAAATTCCTTTTCAATATCTACATTTTGTGGGGGCTTTTTTTCTCTTTAAGTAGTTTGCTTAATGGATTGAAAGATTTTTCTGATCCTGTACCATGTGAGCATTTGTGAAGCCCATCCTCTTTTTTCAGTGTATTATTTTCTTCCTGCTCATATCCCAAAAAGAAGAAGAGTAGTTTTTAAGAATTTTCTCTACTAGAGATAATGATAAAATTGTTTATTCTGAAAACACTGCAATCAATCATTTGGTTTAGTGCTAAGTTAATGCTTTTAAAAGAATATGTTCTCAATCATATTCTGGTCTCTCTCTTTTTTTTTTTAAAAAAAAACTAATTTGGAGGTAAGTTTTGCAATTTTTATTCTTCTAAGAAAGCATACATCTTTCTAGCTTTTCAAATTTTATGTCAGTTACATGTAATCACTTTCTTTTATTTGTTTAATCTCTTCTCCTATATAGCATCTTTTAAAAATATTCCTACCACTGAATATTTTTCATTCACTCTTTTATCCATTTTACTATATCTTTGTTTTCTTTCAGTTTTTTTACTTAGTCATTCCTTTTTCCCCACTTTTATTTATATTTTAGAAGTTCTTCCAACTTCTTATAGTGAGTTTTATTGTCAAAGGACATAAACTTTCTGTTACCAAATAAACAAGTTCTAGGTATTTTATGTACAGATTGGTGATGGATGTATAAATTAATTTCCTTGCAGTCATCACTACGCAAAGTAAAAATATATTAAATCATTACATTGTATACCTTGAATGTATGGAATTTGGACAATGTTTTAAAATAAAAAATAATAATGATTAAAAAATTTCTAAAGGATAGTGGTTATAGATACAGAACTCGAATTCTCTGACTTTTAAGTGGCTAGCTGTGTTAACACACTGTTCCATCTCTGTGCCTCAATCTATCTAATAGGGATTAAAATATCTATCTAATAGGGATTAAAAATAACAACTTTATAAGGTTCTTGTGAGAGCTAAATAATGCAATATATATTTATAAAGATGAGAAATATTATCTATCATGTAGCAAACACTGAAGTACTGAAATTTTTTGTAAGGTATTATTCCCTTTCTCTCTCTTTTTAATAATTTTTATTGTTGGTTGTTCAAAACATTACATAGTTCTTGATATATCATATTTCACATTTTGATTCAAGTGGGATATGAACTCCCATTTTTACCCCGTATACAGATTGCAGAATCACATCGGTTACACATCCACTGATTTATATATTGCCATACTAGTGTCTGTTATATTCTGCTGCCTTTACTATCCTCTACTATCCCCCCTCCCCTCCCCTCCC
>NW_026000026.1:33112412-33145043 GCF_001458135.2 Marmota marmota marmota
TCTGAAGTGTCTGTTGTGATATTGCCTTTTTCATCCCGTCCCTTATGCTAGTAATTTGAGTTCTCTCTCTTCTTCTCTTTGTTAGCATGGCTAAGGGTCTGTCGATCTTATTTTTCAAAGAACCAACTTTTAGTTTTGTCAATTTTTTCAATTGTTTCTTTTGTTTCAGTTTCATTAATTTCAGCTCGGATTTTAATTATTTCTTGCCTTCTACTTCTTTTGCTGTTGTTTTGCTCTTCTTTTTCTAGGGTTTTGAGATGAAGTGTGAGATAATTTATTTGTTGGTTTTTCCTTTTTTTAAGGAATGACCTCCAGGCAATGAATTTTCCTCTTAGAACTGCTTTCATTGTGTCCCATAGATTCCGATATGTTGTGTCTGTGTTTTCATTTATCTCTAAGAATTTTTTAATTTCCTCCTTGATGTCTTCTATAACCCATTGATCATTCAGTAACCTATTGTTCATTCTCCAAGTGATGCATGATTTTTCCTTCCTTCTTTTATCATTGATTTCCAGTTTCATTCCATTATGACCCTTTCTCTTTTTGAAAATGAAAAAATTTCAGCTTTTATGTTCTCACCTGACTACAGCTTTACCTATGTCACATTAGGTAAATTTTCATGTGAACTTTGCTTCTCTGAAAAACCCAAAGTTCATTTTTTTGTATTTCATAATTCTCAGTTTTTGCACATTGTTTATGTTGTTATGATCAAAAGAAATGGGTAATAAATTCTAGTCTTTCAGTTTGGGGGGAGCCAATTATATAATTAACATATTAGAGAACTTCATATTATTATACACATATGAGAGTTTGCTATTTCATGAAATCAATTTTTGGTAGGTTACTCATTTCCTGTTCAAGCTCCTATTAATAATTAAATATGTGTATTATAATATTTCACTAGATCCTAATTTTTAATTAAATTCTCCCTGTGCTTCTGATCGTTTTTGTTTTGCATATTTAGCTGACATAGAGTCATTGGCTTGTAATCTATTTAAGTTATTCATTATCACACCTTTCATCTTACATAATATTCCTTTGTCCTGTGCTTTCAACATAAATTCTCTCTTGTCTACCACTGATGCTGTAAAACTTATGTTCTTTTTGTTTCTGGTATCTTTAGACCTACAATGTCATTATGAATATTTCTCCTTTTCTTGAAAAAATATTTTCTTCCTTTCTTAAATCTTCCTCAAATTTATGCTTAAAGTTCAGGATTTCATTAGCTTTCAGGAGCTCATTGTGTCCTTCCACTATGAAGAATCTTTCTTTCTTCCACTTAGGGTAAATTTCTTCTGTTACATAAATATTGTCTTTCCTCCATCTGTTTCTTTTTGTCTCTTTGGAGTCCTTATTAATGGCACATTGGAGTTCCTGGAGTTGCTCTCCAAATTGCCTTTGGTTTACCTTGTGATTTCCAAAGCTCTGAAATTTGTTTTGTGTTTGGAGATACTTATTAGACAGGGTTTTTCTGCCTGATGTATCTAGTCTGCTCTCCCTTTCAATACATCTCTTGAATTATAAAATGTTTAGTTTGTTTCCATCTCCAAAATAACTTTGTGCCTTTTTATTGAATCCCCTTACATCTTTAATTAATTTATTTATCTACTCAGTAAGTTAATTAGACAGTTTCCATGTGTTTCCCGGAGAAGTCATTTTTTTGCTAGGAGCCACCTGTGCATCTGTCACTCCCCCTCTGACTTCTGGTTCACCTCTCTTTAATATTATTTTCCCACCTGCTTGCTGATGACTCACACTTAAATCATAGCCTTAAGAAGATATTTGGGATCCCTTCCTACCAGTAGACTACTGGGGGAGCCGAGATCCAGCCCAGACCTCCACATCAGCCCTAGTGGGACCCTTGCTCACAGCAGGCCTGGTCCATCCCACCCCCTGCTGGACAGACATCCACCAGAGCCTAGCTTCTGGTGAAGGACTGCCCCTTCCGACCAGCAGACCACCGACAGAGGTCAAGCCCAGTGGCCCAGATCCACCCACACCAACTTGCACAGGACCTAAATCCAGGATAAAGTAGCATTTATTGAGGGACATCAGCAGGATCTGGAAGCCCAATATCAAGGGGAGGTACAGACAATCTGCATGGGTATTACAAAAATATAGGGAAGAAACTGTAATATCTCAGATCCACACTGAAAGAAAGGAAGACACATAGACAACATGAAAAAACAAGGGAGGAAAGTGTCCCCAAACAAACCAGGACACTATAATAACAGAACCCATGGACAGCGAAGTTGATGAAATGTCAGAGAAGGAGTTCAGAAGGCTCATAATTAAAATGATCTGTGAATTAAAGAAGGACCTAAATGAGCAAATACAGGCAAAAATTTATTACCCCAAAAATGAGATAAGAGAGCAAATACAGGTAGCAAAAGATTATTTCAAGAAAGAGATAGAGACTCTGAAAAAAAAAAAAACAGTGAGAAATCCTTGAAATGAAGGATATAAAAAATCAAACAAAAAACTTAATAGAAAGCATAACCAACAGGCTATATCACTTGGAAAAAAGAACATCAGATAACGAAGACAAAGTATACAACCCTGAAAATAAAGTTGATCACACAGTGAAGATAGTTAGAAACCATGAACAGAACATCCAAGAATTATGGGACAGCATCAAAAGACCAAATCTAAGAGTCATTGGGATAGAGGAAGGTACAGAGTTTCAAACCAAAGGAATGCACAATCTCTTCAATAAGATAATATTAGAAAATTCCCAAGCATGAAGAACGAATTGGAAAACCAAATACAAGAGGCTTACAGGACACCAAATGTACAAAATTACAACAGATCTATACCAAGACACATTATAATGAAAATTCCTAGCATACAGAAGAAGGATAGAATATTAAAAGCCACAAGAGAGAGGAATCAGATCACATATCAGGGTAGACCAATTTGTATCTCAGCAGATTTTTCAACCCAGACCCTCAAATCCAGGAGATCGTGGAACAACATATACCAAGCTCTGAAAGAAAATGGATGCCAACCAAGAATCTTATATCTAGCAAAATTAAGCTTTAGATTTTATGATGAAATAAAAACCTTCCATGATAAACGTTAAAAGAATTTACAACTAGAAAGTCTGCACTACAGAACATCCTGAGCAAAATATTCCAAGAGAGGAAACGAAAAAGAACAGGGGGAGGGATTACACTAACAGAAAAATCCAATCAGAGGAAAAACCAAGTCACATTAAATACCAAAAATAAACAAAAATGGCTGGGAATTCAAATCATGTCTCAATAATAACTCTGAATTTTTAATGGCCTAAACTCACCAATCAAAAGAAAATAGACTAGCAGATTGGATCAGAAGAAAAAAAAGGCCCAACAATATTCTGCCTCCAAGAGACTCATCTCATAGAAAAAGACATCCACAGACTGAAGATGAAGGGTTGGGAAAAATCATACCACTCACATGGACTGCAGAAGCAAGCAGGGGTTTCCATCCTTATATCAAATAAAGTAGACTTCGAACTAAAGTCAATCAAAAAGGATAAAGAAGGATACATCATAATGCTCAAGGGAACCATACACCAATTAGAGTTAACAATTATAAATATATATGCCCCAAACAATGGAGTATCTATGTTCATCAAACTCTTCTCAAGTTCATGAGTCAAACAGACTACAACACAATAATTTTGGGTGACTTTAATACACCTCTTTCATCACTAGATAGATCTTCCAAACAAAAGCTGAACAAAGAAACTATAGAACTCAATTATATAATCAATAACTTAGGCTTAAATGACATATATAGAAATTTCATCCTGCAACAAGAGAATACACTTTCTTCTCAGCAGCACATAGATCCTTCTCTAAAATTGACCATATACTATGCCACAAAGAAACTCTTAGCAAACATAAAAAAGTAAGTATCTCTACATTCTATCAGATCACAATGGAATGAAATTAGAAATCAATGATAAAATAAGAAATAAAAGCCACTCCAACACTTGGAGACTAAATAATATGCTACTGAATGAACAATGGGTTACAGAAGACATCAAGGAGGAGATTAAAAGTTTTTAGAGGTGAATGAGAACACAGATATACAACATATCAAAATCTGTGAGACACTATGAAAGTAGTTCTAGGAGGAAAGTTCATTGCATGGAGTTCATTCCTTAAAAGAAGAAAAATTCAATAAGTAAATGACTTAACACTACACCTCAAAGCCATGGGGGGAGGGAGAAGAAGAAGAACAAATCAACTCCAAAAACAGCAGAAAACAGGAAATAATTACAACCAGAGCTGAAATCTATGAAATTGAAACAAAAGAAAAAAAATTGAAAAAATTAACAGAACAAAAAGTTGGTTCTTTGAAAAAATAAATAAAATTGACAGACCCTTATTCATGCTAATGAAGAGAAGAAGAGAGAAAACTCAAATCACTAACATACATAATGAAAAAGGAAATGTCACACAGACACTTTAAAGTACAGAAGATAATAAGAAATTATTTTGAAAACCTGTACTACAATAAAATAGAAAATATTGAAGGCACCAACAAATTTCTAGAGTCATATAATTTGCCCAAATTGAATTAAGATGATATACAGAGATCAATTAAATCAATTTAAACAGATCAATTTCAAGTGATGGAACAGCAGACACCATCCAATGTCTACCAACCAAGAAAAGCCCAGGACTGGACGGATAAACAGCTGAGTTCTACAAGACCTATAAAGAAGAATGAATACCAATACTTTCCAATTTATTTCAGGAAATAGATAAAGAGGCAGTACTTCCAAACTCATTCTATGAGGCCAATATCACTCTGATTCCAAAACCAGGCAAAGACGCATCAAAGAAAGAAAACTTCAGACCACCATCTCTAATGAATATAGATGCAGAAATTCTCAATAAAATTATGGCAAATCAAATATGAAAATATATCAAAAAGATTGTGCCCCATGATCAAGTGGGATTCATCCCAGGGATAAAAGTTTGGTTCAACATACGTAAATCAATAAATGTAATTCATCACATCAATAGACTTAAGAATCATATGATCATCTCAATAGACACAGAAAAAACATTTGACAAAATACAGCACCCCTTTATGTTCAAAACACTAGAAAAACTTGGGATAACAGGAACATATCTCAACATCATAAAGGCTATCTATGCTAAGCCCCAGGCCAATGTCATTCTAAATGGAGAAAAGTTGAAGGCATTCCCTCTATAAACACTGGAACAAGACAGAGATGCCCTCTTTTACCACTTCTATTCAACATAGTTCTTGAAACATGGCCAGAGCAATTAGACAGATGAAAGAAATTAAAGGGATACACATAGGAAAAGAAGAACTAAAATTGGCACTATTTGCTGACAATATGATTGTATACCTAGAGGACCCTAAAAGTTCCACCAGAAAACTTCCAGAACTAGTAAATGAATTCAGGAAAGTAGCAGGATATAAAATCAACACCCATAAATCAAAAGCATTTCTGTTTATCAGTTACAAATCCTCAGAAATGGAAACAAAGAAAACTACATCATTTTCAATAGCCTAAAAAAAATACCTGGGAATCAACTTAAGGAAAGAGGTGGAAGATCTATATAATGAAAATTAAAGAACCCTAAAGAAAGAAACCAAAGAAGACCTTAGAAGATGGAAAGATCTACCTTGCCCTTGGATAGGCAGAATTAATATTATCAAAATGACCATACTTCCAAAAGCAGTATATAGATTTAATGCAATTCCAATCAAAATTCCAATGACATTCCTCATAAAAATAAAAAAAAAAGCAATCATGAAATTCATCTGGAAAAATAAGAGATCCAGAATAGCTAAAGCAATCCTTAGCAGGAAGAGTGAAGCAGATGGCATCACTATACCAGATCTTAAACTATACTACAGAGCAATAGTAACAAAATCAGCATGGTATTGGCACCAAAATAGACTGGTAGACTAATGGTACAGAATAGAGGACACAGAGACTAACCCACAAAACTACAATTATCTTATATTAGACAAAGGTGCCGAGAACATGCGTTGGAGAAAAGACAGTTTCTTCAACAAATGGTGCTGGAAAAACTGGAAATCCATATCAACAAAATGAAATTATACCCCTATCTCTCACCATGCACAAAACTCAACTCAAAATGGATCAAGGGAGTAAGAATTAAACCAGAGACCCTGTGTCTAATAGAAGAAAAAGTATGCCCTTTTCTTCATCATGTCGGATTAGGCCTCAACTTCCTTAATAAGATTCCTGTGGCACAAGAATTAAAATCAAAAATCAATAAATGAAATGGACTCAAACTAAAAAGTTTCTTCTCAGCAAAAGAAACAATCTGTGAGGTGAATAGAGAGCCTACATCTTAGGCTCTCATCACACATCAGAGCACTAATCTCTAGGGTATATAAAAAACTCAAAAATCTAAGCACCAAAAAAAAAATAATCCAATCAACAAATGGGCCAAGGACCTGAAGAGACACTTCTCAGTATATTGATATACAATCAGTCAACAAATATATGAAAAAAATATTCATCATCACTAGCAATTATAGAAATGCAAATCAAAACCACTCTAAGATTTCATCTCACTCCAGTCAGAATGGCAGCTATGAAGAACACAAACAACAATAAGTGTTGGCGAGGATGTGGAGAAAAAGGTACACTCATACACTGCTGTTGGGACTGCAAATTGGTGCAGCCAATATGGAAAGCAGTATGGAGATTTCTTGGAAAATTGGGAATGGAACCACCATTCGACCCATCTGTCCCTCTCCTCGGACTATACCCTAAAGACTTACAAACAGCATACCACAGGGACACAGCCACATCAATGTTTATAGCAGCACAGTTCACAATAGCTAAACTGTGGAACCAACCTAGATGCCCTTCAGTGGATGAATGGATAAAAAAAAATGTGGCATATATACAATGGAATATTACTCAGCAATAAAAGAGAATAAAATCATGGCATTTGCAGGTAAATGGATAAAGTTAGAGAAGATAATGCTAAGTGGAGTTAGCCAATCCCCCCAAAAACAAAAGCTGAATGTTTTCTTTTATATAAGGAGGCTGATTCATAGTGGGATAGGAAGAAGGAGCATGGGAGGAACAGGCCAACTCTAGATAGGGCAAAAGGGTTAGAGGGGAAGGGAGGGGTCATGGGTTAATTAATGATGGTGGAATGTGATGATCATTATTACCCAAAGTACAGGTATGAAGACACAAATTGGTGTGAATATACTTTGTATACAACCAGAGATATGAAAAATTGTGCTCTATATGTGTAATAAGAATTGTAATGCATTCTGTTGTCATACATAAATAAAAAAGGAAGATATTTGGTATCTACCATAAATATGTGGGAAAAGAGCATACTTATTATTGAACTATCTTAGGAATTCCTACAAAAGTCTTTAAAGAAGTTGAGGAAAGCTACCATCAGGGTCAATGTAATAAAACAAGAAAGAAATTAGGTACAGTGTTTAGAAAGGAATTAACCCAAACTGACATTGCTTGCAAATGATATCATCTGACCAGTGAAATCTAGGTGCATAAACCAACATATTGTTGGAACTAATAAGAGAATTTATCAAGATAGTCATATGTAAGATACATAAAATCTTATGTATGTATCTTAATTTTATAAAAATATAATAAAATATAAGCAGCAATAGATTCTAAAATATCTAGAAAAAAAAACCTACCATGGTACCTGTGGAAGGTATATAAGAAGAAAACTATGAACATTTGTAAATATAAGTAAAAGAAAATGAGCATAGAGAAACATACAAAAATCTTAAGTGAAGAAATTCAATATTGTAAATATTTCAGCTATCCAGAAATTATACTATAAATTTAATGCAATAACAAATAAAGTACACATTGGATTTTTTGAAATATGGACTTGAGAAACTATATTTAAATTTCTTCTGGAAGGGGAAATCCAAACCTAAGCTATACACTTATCACAGAAAACACGAATGATATAGAGTAACTTGTCCGGACTAATATCATCAGAACTTATTCTGTATCTACAGTCATTGAATCAGTGTAGCAAGAAGTTTAGAAAATATAAATAAAGAAATCAGCTATTCCAAATAGGCCAAGTACAGAGCTAGAAGTATAGCTCAGTGGTAGAGTGTTTGCTTAGCCAATGTGAGGCCGTGAGTTCAACCCCCAGTGCTGGAAAGAAAAAAGAAAGAAAGAAAGAAAAGACTAACTAGGCCAAACACAAACCTATGTCCAATGGGAAATTGAGTATATGCTATAGGTGGCTTTTTAAAGGGGAAGTAAAAGGGGGATTGTTCAGAAAAAATGTACTCAAATTGTGAATTTAGCACTTGGAAGAAAAAAAATTCACTTAACCACTGCAAATGTTTTGCAGATCAATATTCCAAAGAAGCAAAAATTAAAAGTAAAATAAAAATTTTTTTTTTTAATTCTCAAGAAGCAATTTTTGAGACAGATTTATTGGCAGGAAGCTTACTGGGGATCTGGTCTTGAGTTAATCTTATGAGGGCGATGTGTAGGAAGCAGCACAGGCAGAGGGAGAAGTTGAGCTGTAATTGAGTCAATTGGTTGAGGATTCAGCCAAGCCCTAAGGTAGGTGTGAAGCTGGGGTGTTCCTTTAGCGCTGTCCATCTCTGGGATTAGGGACCATTCATAGGATCAATCATTGGATATTGGTTGCCTGTAGGAAAAGAGTGGGAACTTGGGCAAGGTCACTGTCTCCACCTAAAGGTTTGACACCACATTAATGACATGAATGCCAGATGTGTTCAAAAACAATAGTAGGAAGATAAAATATGGGATGTAAATTTAAAAATACAGTGGAATATATTTATCATCTTAGAGTCAGAAGGTATTTTAATGATAGATGAATTTCATGACATAAAATATTGAGAATGTTCTTAAATGTATTATTACATAAAGCCAATGCAGAAAAAAAAAATGTTTGCCATGTGTTTTAAACAATGCATGACACATAGAATGTAACAAAAAGTAACTTTACTTTTGGTTACCTAAATATTTACATCCTAAATATGATTGAAGCAGAAGCTTTAATAAGGCCTCATGACTCTTTGGTCCTTGTATTCATGTCAAGTCAGAAATGCATTCTCGTTTTAGCCCAAGAGATCAATCCACACTTCAAACTTCCTTCTAAGACAAAATTTCTCCTCCCCCAGCTCTGTGTTGCATTTGGGGGAAGGGGATGTGGTTGGCTTCCGTTTGTTCTTTTATCTCTTTTCACCTCATGCCTTTTTGGTAGCTGTGGTTTCAGACCCCGCCTCACTGAAAAGGTTGTGGAGAAGATAGGAGAGGTAAAGGCTCAGAGCTGGAAAGTTTCAACTTAGCTGGGAATGAGTCCGTCACAGTTGACTTTGTATTCTGTGTGTCACTGATGTGTGAAGGCGACTCTCTTCTGAGAAATCTGATGAAGTCTTTGAACATCCTAGTAGTCCTTTCAACCCCAGCCAGAGCATTCATGACTCCCTGGATGATGCTTCCAGTTAGCCGATGGACCACTCCTCAGATTCTTGTGGTAGAGTCCCCACCTCTTCCCTGATGGTTTTGGGAACAGTTAGGATTGATTCCCATGCTCCTAGATGGACCATGAATAGGAAATCAGCTATTTCCCAGATGTATCTCTTTTCACTCTTAACTATCCCTCTGTCACCATCTACACATCCTGAGCAGGAGGCAGAGAACAGTGTGCTCTGCTCCTGTTGCAACTCCTTGTAGAATGTACCTCTCTACGTGTGAGGCGACAGAGAAGTCATAGATACATGGGGCAAGAGTTAGGAAGGGATGGAACTCACTGGGCAGAGTCATACCCTAAGAAATCCTGTATAAATTTCTGCCTGTCTTCTCAACCCCTTTTGGGGAAGGTTGTTTGCTTGCTTTAATGTCAAATGTGTTCTTTATGAAAACATTCCTTCACTCTGTGTAACAGAAAAGTAATTAATACCAGAGCATATAAAAAGCTGTGAATTAACAGTCAATTTACAGAAGACAAACAATTAAAGAGTGGGTGCTAAAAGTCATTGATGATCACCAGAATAGAACTTAATTGGCACTTGAATTGTCAAAATTAAAGAGATCTAAGGCAAAGAATTTGGGAAGTGAATGTTCTCATTCACTGTAGTGAGTGGAAACTGGCAATTTGACAAGGACTGCTAACATGTTGGGGGGAATGATTTAGCTATCTGATTAAAGATGTAAGTCTCCACATCCATCCTCTAGAAGTGATTATATTATGTTTTCCAATGATGAGTAAAATTGGATCACCTGAGATTAGGAAAGTTTGCACATTTATAAAATGAATTTATGTTCCTGATATCTGATTTGTGACTCTCAAAGTCATATTGAATTTTTGTAAGAATATATTCCTGTAACACTTGTGCACTTAAAATAATTTTAAAAGATCATTCCATTTTATTATTGCTTTGCAATGAATTGTTCCACAAATACAACAATTGTCTCACCAGGCCATTTCTTATATTCTTTTGAAATTACAAATTTTCACTATTAAAATTGTTTCCATGCCCCTGAAAAGAAAATAATTTTCTTTGCTCGGCCATTTCGCATTAGCATCTCCTTGTAATTAAGGAGGTGTCTTCACAGCCCACTCCACCTCTCTTAGGACTGCCTTTCTAAGACAGCTTGGGCCTTAGCAACCATGAGTGTATTATAGAACCTTGTATAAGCTGCTTCTAAAGCTGATTGGATTTGTGTATTCACATGAATCAAGTTCTATTAATCAGCATATCTCTTCTGGTGATTTGGAGTAAGATTGAGAGACTCTAAAGCATCTGAGCTGCTTTACATAGAGAACATGGAAAGAGCCTGGAGAGCCCCCTTGAGACCTGTGCGATCAGGAGATGGAACCATTCTGCACAGAGGGGGAAGGTTAAAGCAGACAAGATGAGAGACCAGGACCAGCTGCTTGGTTTCATGATACTTTTCATTGCTTTCCAAATAATCACAATTAACATAATAACATGTGTTGAATACCTACTATGTGAGGGAGCCATGCTAACCACTTTATATGCATATTCTATCTCTTTTAGTCTCCATGAGAGCCAGACCACTGAGGACTCTTAGCAATCCTGCCTAGGAAGGCATAGCTTAATTTCCTAATGTAATTTGAAGAGCACCAGTTTGCACCCAGGCTGAGTAAGTCTGAAGCCTAGATTTGTTCTTTCCTTTCTCTCTTTGTTAAGTTTTATTTAAATTTTGCTTTTGTGTCCACAAATCTTTATTTGAAAATTCCCTCCTCGATCCCTAGTATTTTCTTTAGAGTTTACCCCCAAATATGCGATCAAGATTAAGTATTGTTTTGTTGTTGTTGTTGTTGTTGTCAAATTCCTTAAGCCTTCTTTAAAATAGTCCCTGAGGATTTTGGTTGTTGTTGTTTGTTTTGTTTTTTTAACTGCCTGGGCCTCATCTGTGCTTCATCCCAAATTAGCTTCTTTTTAAAATATTTTTATTAGTGCACTATAGTTAAACGTAATAGTTGGGTTCATTTTGACACAATCACACATGATTGGAATTTAATTTCCTCCACTTCAGTCCCCAGTGCCTTCTCTTTCCCTGTCCTCCTTCTTCCCCTGTTCCACTTCCTCTACTCTACTGGTCTTCCTTCTATTTATTTACTTATTTTTAATTGCTGCTTTATACATATACATAAGAGTTGGATTCTCTGTAGTAAATTTATACCTAAATTTGTCTTGTATTGTTTTTGACTTTTTGTTCCATGCCTGTTCAGTTGCAACCTACTGTTGCATAAGTTATACCAAGACTTGGTGATTTAATGCCATTTAAACAACAACCATTTAATAATGGCTAAAATTACTGCAGGTCAGAAGAAGTAGACAGAGTACAGTGGAAGTGGCTTTGCTTTCACTCCATGGTGGCTGATGCCACAGACTTGAAAAGCAGGGGGTCAGAGTCATCTGGATGCTTCCTTATTCACATGCCTGATACCTGGGCTGGGGCAGCGGTAGGGCTGAGTTCAGTAGTGATTATCTGCCACAGAAGGCTGCTCTATGAGGCCTTGTCACACATGGCAGCTTCAGGGTAGTTAGACTTATTATATGTTGGCTTAGGGTTCCATGGCTGAGAATTCTAATACTACTTCATAGAAGCTGATAGGCCTTTAATAATCTAGTGTTGGAAGTCACATGATTCTCCTTTTGCTCCACTAAACTGAACAAAGTAGTCACAGAGGAGGGGACATAGAAGCTCTCCTTCCTTTAATGGGTATACTGTGAGAGAATTTACAACCATGTTTTAAAATCACTACAATATCCTTGATTTCTTTGAAGAATCCAGGCCAGTTAAATAGGTTTTTAACCTTCCTATCATGTTGTTGCCCTGTACAAGTTATCCTATTAGCTTTCCAATTTTTCTTTTCTATTACTAGTTTGGAGTACTTTTCTGTTAATTAATATGAAAAAGACTCTAAAAAATAAGGGAGTATATTTCAAAAGTTCCTTTTTTACATTGAACTCTAAGTATGCTGTGCTGGCAACAAGCAGTTAGATCTTGAACAAACCTACCCCATATTGCTTAAGAGGCTATGACCTTCAGTTCATCCTATTCACATCACCAAATCAAAGCCATACATAACACCTGTAACCCAGAAGGAGCATTGAACCACCGCACCTCACACCGTGCATCACAAAATATTCCAAGAAGAAAAGCAAGAATTTTGGCTACTCTTTAAATAAAAATTATAGGGAAAGAGATTTCATCCAAGAACATTTTAAAAACAAGGCTTTTCAATGTATACTTTATACACAGTAAAACTCATCTTTTTGGCAGGCTTCTCCATGAATTTAACAAAAAAACAGCATATAGTCATAGTTACATAACCACCATCACCACCACAATTAAGATAAAGAATAATTCCACTCACTTCAAATGATTTTCTACTCTGCTTTTTAAAAAATTGTAGATGGACACAATATCTTTATTTTATTTATTTTTATGTGATGCTGAGGATTGAACCCAGTGTCTCACACATGTGAGATGAGTGCTCAATCACTGAGCCCCAGCCCCAGCCCTCTACTTTGCTTTTATAATTAGTTATTTTAATCCACCTCCAGCCACTGGCAACTAGAGATCTCATTTTTCCACTGACAATCTATAATTTTTCCAGTAGATCATATATAAGATCATATATACAGAATCAAACCATATGCAGCTTTTTGCATTCAGAATTTTTCATATCAGAAGGCTCTGGGGACTTACTTATGTTGTTACATTTGTCAATAGCACAATCTCTTTTGTTGCTGAGTAGGATTCTGGGTTTTTTTAGGTAACTTTTTGTCACTATTACCAAAAGACTTGACAAGAACAACTTAAGAGAAGAAAAGTTTTATTTTGGCTCAAAGTTTCAGAGGTTCAGTTTCATAGGTAGGCCAACTCCATAACTATGGGCCCAAAGTGAGGCAGAACATGATGGCAGAAGGGCATTGCAGAGAAAAGTAGTTCAGGATATAACAGCCAAGAAGCAGAGGGAGCTCTGCTCACCAAGGACAAAATATACACCTCAAAGGCATGCCCCCGATGCCCACCTCTAGCCATACTCTACCTGACTACAGTGAGTACCGTGTTAATCCATATCAGTGGATTAAAACACTGATTGGTTAACACTTTTATTCTATTTGTTTGATCTTGCATTGTTGCGCACATGACTTTTGGGGGACACCTCATATGTAAGCCATATTATGTTGTATGATTACACCACAATTTGGTTTGTCCATTTATCTGCCAAACAATATTTGGGTTGATGTCAACACAGAACATTTTTAAAAATAAGTAGAAAATGGTACCAATGAATCTAATCATAGAGCCTTGAATTTCTAATCTCTTCATATTTCAAGTCATTCTGAGCTTCTTATTAGCAAACTTTGTAAGTCACCAAGTTGACAGGAATTATGCAAGTTTGGGAGGAGCAATGGTTTCTTTCTAATCAACCATCTTCCCACTGAAATCCTTCTGGTTTGGTGCAATTTCTCTTGTTTCTTGATCAACATGTTTATGGAGAGTGTTGAAAGGGGATTATGTTGTAATGGGTGACAGCAGTCCACACAATATTTCGATGACCAAAGGATCATTCAAGTGCATAACTTTAAAAAGTGGAATTAAGCTTTGGGTCAGAAGATGGAGCACTCTCTTTGGCTGATGTATAAGCCTCAGGTCCTCAAATGAGTGTTGTTTAGGCAGTCTCGTGCCTTCTGCAGGATGGAATGTGAACAGGTAAGGATAGTAGGAAGCACCCTGAGCGGGGAAAATGCATATTTCTGTTTTTCCCAGTATTCAGCTACTTCACAATAACTCAAAGCAAGTTACTGCACATGCTGAGCAAGATTTCAGTAGGTTAAAACTAACTTTATTCCATCAAAATCACCCAGTATCAGCATTGTCTCCATGACCCCTTGCTATAAAACAACTGAGAACAATGTAGCCTTGCTGATTTTCTCATTCTATTGTATCAGTTAGCAAAAAAACAGGTGTGCCACAGACGTTTCAAGTCTGTTGCAGCTCAATTTAATATGCCTGCACAATTCTCTAATTTCACTGTCAATGCAGCAATCTTTTCTCCTTTGTTAAAAGGTTCTCGAAATCCTGTAAGTAATGCCAATGCATACTGAATTTAAGTCAAATAATCCATTTGCCTTTCTCATTATCTTTAACTCTTTAAAAAGAAAGATCTGAAAAATGAGAGATGAGCCCTGGAATGAATCATTCAATGCTAAATTTCTCTGGTTTTGCAACAGTCAATATTTATAAAAAGAAGAAAAATAATAGAAAAAGAAAATCTGAAGTTTTCTATCACATTTAAAGCCTCAAGGTATTTTTGTTGCTGTTGTTTATTTATTCATATCTTGTCCCTTTCATTTTGTAATAATCCTTTTCTTAATAAAATTGCTATTGAAAAATGAAATGTCATCTTTGATTCACATGTCAATCTCCTGCTTCCCCTTATCCTCTCCACCTTTGCTCCCCACTAATACTAACTTCTTAGTAATTTCCATCGTCAGGATCCTGGTTAACTAGACAAATCAGTATCTCCAGAGTTATTCACAGTTACTTTAATCAGTATCACAAAATGCATACTTATTCATCTACACTGATCATTTATGCACACAAGCTGGGAATGGAGAATGGAAAAAGAAAAAAAAAACATGCATTTTTTCCCTCCTACTATCTTTATCTGTTTGTAGTTACTCCTGCAAAAAGCCAGTGACTGCCTAAACAACAGCATCATTTGAGGACTTGAGGCTTGAAAGTCAGCCAGAGAAGGTGCTCTGTCTTCTGACCCAACCTGTAGGCCAAATTTCTTTATTATTTTCATTACCTATTAAAGTAGTGTGTGCAAATAAACCCATACATAATACATATAAATAATAAAATGAATATGCATATAATTTATGAATTGTGTGTCCAATAAATACACATATATACATGTGTACATATATTACGTATGTAACTTTAAAATGTGAATGGGCTCACAGAAACTCAAACCTCTGTGGCTTCCCACTCTCAACAGTACCTGCCCCAGATCCTTCACTTCTCTGACCACACCCCTTGCCTTCTTCTCTTGTTTTTTACACTCTGGTTTCATAGTCCTATTAGATTTTAAGGACACTGAACTAATTCCCATATCCACATCTTTGTCCTAGGTGTCCTTTTGACCAGAGGAAACCTCTGTCTCTCTCTGATGTGAGCAACACCAAGTCTCTCTTATCTTGTACATTTCAGCTTAATATTATAATAACTTTTGTTGGCCAATTATAACTTTTGTTGTTACCATAGCTATGCAATCATTCTCACTTTTCTTATGTTTTTCTTGTTTTTTACTTTGTTAATAACTGGCATCCTACATGCCTTCCTGCAGTAGATCTCTGGGTGCCTCTGTAAATACCTCTCGCTCCTTACTGTTCCCTCTTAAGTTTGTGGCTCCCACTCTTTGCACCTATTATTTCCTGCCTAAGGGCTTTTTCTGGCCACAGGATCACCCTCAGCCTGTAGGAGTGTGCAGGCTAGAGTGCCAGTGAGTTCATGAGGAAGCGCCCTCAACCAATGATGTCCCAAAGTTAATGAACTTTTGCATGGGACCTTTCTGAGGTATCCTTTGTGAAATATCCCAGTGATCCACAAATAGCACTAAGTCCCAGTTGCCCACAGTAGTAACAATTCTTCAACACATTTTACTTTCTTTCCTTCCATATTTTCTCTTTCTCCTACCCTACCTGCATTATCTATCCCCCCGAAAAAAACACCCATCTGTGCCCTCATAATTATTTCATAGTTTGCTTCTAAAAAAAAAATCAACCCAAGACACTCCCTTAAATAAAATGTTAGCTCCACTAAAAGCAGGAAATACCTGTCATCATTATTTACCCCTTCCCCTTCAGCACTGGGCACATGTTAAACACAGGACACATATGCCTTGAATGTGTGCATACATGTGTGGTAGGATATAATTGGGCTATTTTCAGAGATTCTTTCCCTGATATTGCAATTCCCCTATAGGCCTTCCTTCAGATCTACTTGTCACGTTAGGAGAAGAATCTTCATTCTCTGAGGACTCAAGTATAAAACAGAAAACACAAAAGATACAGAGGTCTTGAAAAAGACAATATGGTAACTTGGAAATTATAAATCTATATTTAAAACTGTGTTTAAATGTTGAGGATTTGAATTCCAAGTGGAGGATTTTTTGAGAGACAAGAGGCTGTTTGAGCATCCATATAGCGAGAGAGGTGCTCAGTGAAACTGCAAAGAGTAAGGAAGGTGTCAGGGGACCCAGGAACTCCCCACATTGCATTTGTTCAGCAATATTTCTTCACTAACCAGAAAAACCAGGGACACACAGATTTCCTGGAGATTGCCAGTGACTATAATAACGTTATTTGTTAATATTGTTCAATCAAAAATAGTTATTGGACAACTATCATACATTTCCTGGGACTATGTTAGTATGGAGGTTATTACCATGAATCAGATAGCAAAACTTCTTGTCCTTGTAGAGCTTCTGTTTGGGTCAACAGAGGTACTTTAATGAGCAAAATTTGAAAATGACTTAGGTATTAAGATAAGAAGTGAAAATCAAGGAAGGTAAGGGGAATGATGCTATTTTAATGCAGAGGTAAAGGTAGGTCTCTCTAATATAATGATAAATGAGCAGAAGCCTAAAGGGAATGAGGAAGCCAGCTCTGCAAAATATCTCTGGAGGATGAACAATGGAAGCAGCTAAAATAGTTCAGGATAGAAATTCTTAAGCTGGAATATGTTCCTGTGTTTGAGCAGCTACAAGGAGACTCAGGCTCAACTTAATGAGGGAGAGAAAGAATGGTGGATGGGACCAGGGACCTTGTGATGTTTTAAGTATATAATTTCCAAATCATCTTTATTTGACTTCAAGTCAATTAATCTGACAATTGTGCATTAATTTAAGTGTCATTTTGTGATTCAATTGCTTCACATTCACAAGATAGCTGCCATGCTCCAGCCTTAGGTCACCATGTTAGGTAAAACAGCAAAGGTTTAATTTCACATATAAAATTTTAATTGAAGAACAACATGCATATTTAAAAGTGCAAAAATCATAAGAGTTCATCTTGATGAAATTTTATAAATGATCATATCCATATAGCCAACATCCAAATCAAGAAATAAAACTTTTTTTCTCTCTCTCCAAAGAAACCACTCTTCTGACTTCTAGTATCACGTGTTACATTTGCTTCTTTTTGAACTCTGTATAAATGAAATCAACATGTATTTTTTGCATCTGGAGTTTTTGCTCAACAATAGATTTAAAAGATCCATCTGTTTTATTGTATGTAGTTGTATTTTGCCAATTGTGTTTGCTAGGTGTGGATTACGTTTTCAATATACAACGATTTATTATATCTGTTTTGATGTTGATGAGCATTAGTATTTTTCAGTATGGGCCAACACAGATAGCCTTGTTAAGAACATCATTGTCTTTATATTTTGGTGTGCATATTTAGGAGTCAAATTGCTGGGTTAAAGTACATTGATCTTTTTTAGCTTTACTAAATGCTGAATGGTTTTCTAAAATGATTTACCAATTTTTTTCCTATCATTATAGGCCTGAGCCTAAGCAACTCCATTTTAAAAACTCCAATTTGAAACCTGCAGTCTTAGTAGGCACACCTAATGAAGTCCTTCAGTATGGCCTGGGACATAAACAAGTCACTTCACCCTGAGAAGGTGAAGCCTCTGGCAGGCTGTCCTCACCTGATAAGAGGGAAAGGTGAGAAGATCAGCCAGGAGACCACCAGACCAGATGTTTTTGACCCCAGGGTAAATGATATCATGGAGAAATCCGGTGGTAGCTGATAAGGATTGAAAGGTGGTGGGGGGGGGGTCAAAAAGTCCAAAACGTAGTATAAATAATAGAGCTAATAAACAGGAATTCAGCCATTGGAAACAAGGATGCACTCAAGCTGGAGAGCCTGATGAGGACCATTACTTGTCATGGTTTTCCTGATCCTCTGCGTGATCCTCACTGCCCTCAAACTCTACCGCCTGTCTAGACCCTGGTGAGAGCCTCAATATCTCCATAAGACCCTCTCCTCAACCAGCCATCCACTCCACACCAGGAAAATCCTGCCTTGGTTCTGGACCTGATCGCCGAGGTCTGAGTGAGTGTGCATCTGCTGGACATAAAGCCTAAGGCTTAAGACTTTTGAGTTTAGCATGCAGAGGGAGTGTCTGTCATTAGCCTGTCATGATTAAGTGTGTTTGCAGTGCTTAGAATTAATCTAGAATTGTTTGCTGTGAATTAATTAATCTAGAATTGTTTGCTATGAATTGATTATGTCTACTGCAGTGCCTAGCATTAAGGATTGTCGTTTTCTTGATAAAGAACCTGTAGAGTAAAATTGTATGGAGTGATTTGAGTGAATAAAGCATTGAAAAGGGGCAGAAGCTCATGGACATTCTTTATTTCTCCCCCTCGACTGCATACATCGCAACTTTGCCCCCTCGAGACACATGAGTAGAATGTGAGAATTACTACTGGTCCATCTCAGATAAATGTTATTGATACCAGTGATGAGAATCAGGACTGAGTCCTGTTTCCAGGATGTGAAGATTGAACACCTGAGAAATGCCAAGGCAAGCTTAGAAAACAAGTTTTATTTCAAGGATAGAACAGAGATAGACTTCTCCCAAGAGAAGGGGCCCAAAGCTGGGTGTCCAAGGAAGTGGGGTGTCCTGCCCTTTTACACATTTTAGATTTCCTTTGTTCTCATGCTCTCTCCCCCATACATCCTATCTACAGACTAGTGACAAAAAGGTGGGCCACAAGGTGGATTGATCCAAGGGCAGGAATGAAGCAGGGGTATAGGCAGGAAAGAAGTCACCCAGGGCTATTCTTTGGCCACTAATTAACAACTCCTTGCAGGGAGCAATAATTCCATGGAGGCAGATAATCTTGTCAACAGGTGGAGGAGGGGAAGGAGCTCCGGAGGTATTAGCATTTTATTTCCTTTTGAATCAACCACCATCTTTCTGACCTAACCATTTGTCACCTACACTGACTGTCCTTGCCCCTCACCCCCAGCTTCAGTATTTTCTGTCATTTTCATTTAAGCTATTCTGTGTGGAGGCATTAGATGGTAGTTTAAATTTATATTTCCTTGGAGTGAGTTTTGCACCATATTTTTTTCTGGAAATTAAATATTTATACTTGAAAAACAGCTTATAAGTCATTCCAAATTTATGGGAGTTATAAATGGGGATAATACCAGTACCCATATCATGGAATGGGAGATAATTGCATTAAAGCGTCCATGAAAAACACTCAATGTGATGTGCAGTGAAGAGTAAGAGCTCAATTAATATTAGATAGTATTATTTTATGGGTTGAACAAACAAACGCTTCAAAAATATGATAATCTTTGGTGCTAAGTGTCCATTTGAAGAGTGCCATAGTCTGGCTGGGCACAAATCACCGAGCCGCCACAAAGCACTTGTATGTTCAAACAGGAAACTTTATTGCCTGAACTCCAACAGCACTCCACGCACATTCCCCGGGAACTCTCCGGAACGCCACCCACGCAGCCCCTCTCTGGCACACCACACCAACTGGAACTCCCTCCACTGGAACTTCACCAACCAACAGAACTCCCCAGGAAATCCCATAAGAACTCCAAAGTAGGGCGGACAGCAGGGGTCTATATACAATTGAATCAATCCAGCATCATCTTAATGGCTCGCCTCTCAACCATTACTTCTGGAAAAATGCCAGGGGCCATTCTGACTTGGCTGTGGCTCTCAACAGAAGAGGAAATCCAGAGGCACTTCTGAGTACAGACAAAGAAAAGACGAATCATTTTAATAGAACCAATAGAAAAAAAATGACACTGGAACCAGAAATAAAACATCCAAATAACTTCCAAGGCTACATTATTTTCATTTCAAATTAGTCTTAAACATCAAAGCGAAAGTCAAAATAATAACATTGAAAAATATTCATATTTCTCTTGTTCATATACACTTTTGGTAACTATTGACATATCTCATTGAGCAGAATATCTTCATCTTTTATCCATAAAATCATGTTCTTCAAAGATAGATAAAATGCATCTGGTTATAGTCAGTGTATTTTCACAATAATCACCATTACTATCAGTGGAGCCATTAAGTGGATTTTGAACTGAATTAGGCCAATCCCTCAGATAGAGGAAACAGAAATCAACATGGTAGAATGCTAGTACGTGAAATGCACATCCCATTTCAACCTTACAGGATTAGCAGGATTTTTTAGAATCTAAGGCAAGAAGGGCATATTAAGAACTTAAAACAACAACAAAATAACTGAAATTTTTTTTTTCATATGTTATGTGGAGGAAATGGTGATGTCTGTAAATACAGACAGGCAATAGGTAAGCAGACGCAACATAGGCAACAAAGATAAGAGGAATCTCGATCATGACCATTGTGCTAGACTTGGTTCAGTAGCCTTATGGGACCATGAAATGATTCTGAATTGAGAAATGAGAAATGACATACCCACATTCTGGGAAGGTAGCTTTAGGAATCTTATCCATTATGGATGAAGTGGTTTTAGAGTCTGAGTGACAAATCCCTAAAGATTTTGCAAGAGTTGTTATGTATAATGAGACCATGAGTGTAGGTGATAGTACAGCAAGGGTAAAAGAGATGATTCATTTGAAATATGTTTTGAAACAGTTTTGACAAAACTTACTATACCTTGAAAAAACTGTCAGATGAGGAAAATTAAAGCATGGTCAAAGATGGCATTGAGAAGATAATGAGTACTTTTTAATTCTAGAAAATATCATTAGGACTGGATTCAAACCAAATTTAGAAAGACGTCCATGAATTCAATTTGGGACTTTTTCATGTTGATAGTTGAATTTTTTTCACATTCGATAACATAATGCCGATAGTAATTAAAATTAATGGAAAGTCAAAGGTGGAAGCAATTTTGAATATGCCAGAAATTTTTATAGAGGAAAAAATAAATTAGAGGGGAGAATAGAGAGATAAACAGTTACAACTGTGGGGTAAATTTATGAGACAAAAAAAGATTGGCAAGTGAAACAATAAATTGATATTTTTTATGGATGATACAATTATGATGAGATCAAAGCAATTTAGTACATAGATTTGATTAAGTATACATATTCTCCTCTAGCCATCTTCATTCCAATTCAACCCAAATGAGAAATCATCAGCACCATAATAAGAGAATAATTAAGAGAAATTATAATAATTAGCTTACATCCATATTTTTAATACTTTTATAATTAGAAAAGAGATCTTCCAAATGGATATTAAGTTACACTTTTGTCAACTCATTGTAGTACTCTAATTCACTCACTCAAAACATGTTTGTTTTTTAATTTCTAACTATTTTCAGGAACTATTCTAAGCCATGGCATTAGCAAAGCACACAACAGACCCCAAATTTCAATCCTTCTCAAAAACTTTTTAGTGGTTATGTAGGAAGTAATGCCCTGCCTTAAACTCATAGTAACTTCTCTGTTTACTCTGTTTTCCCTTCCCTGTCAAACGCAAGTGGAGCTAAACACCGATGAGATGATCATAACAAACAACCTAAATCAGGTTTGGTAATTGCGATCGGCCAAGAGACACCTGTCTAATAGAGATAAGTGGTTTTATGATTTCATTCCAACTCTGCTAACTGTAAAATGCCAAATAAACATTTAATATACCTCCTGTAATTCAGTAAGTCCATGTTTTGAGAAGAGAGATTAAACCACGTGCATAACTGTTCTAATTTTTCACATCCTGAGAGCATTTGCCATTGCAGTTCATTTTCCCAGAAAGGACAGTGAGTCCTTAAAATAATTATTTAGCTAACCTCTGAATGAACCAGCTCCACTGTCACTGTTAAAATTTGGATGTACTCATTGTATTAATAGGTTTTGGCTCATCTCTGCTTCTTATTTCCATTTTTTAAGAATAGATCTTGTTCTCAGTGGTCTACATTGTGCAAAGATAAAAGGCATATTTTAAATAAATCCTACTGTTGCTTTTAACTATTATTTCCCCTTAGAATTTAGATCTGGAATCTCACACAGTTAAATTATCGAATAGAAGACACTGAGGACATGCATCATTATGAAAAACTCCCTTACATAATGTTGGCTCACACTGTTAAAACTGGCTGATATTTTATATTAGTTCCAGAAATTTTCCTAGGATATAAAGTCAAAATGCTTTTCCTCAACTGGTCATTAAAACTGAAAATATTTACTACCAACATATGAATAAATACTTATTATAAAAAATTATATTTGCACATGGTTTTGATCCTATTTGAAGTATGGCCCCATGTATGTATTATCAATCTTGCTTCGAAAATTCATTGTTATTGCTACGTATTTTTTGCTGCTTTAACTTCATTGAGATAAATTCTTGCTAGAACATCAAGACCCACAGATATATGTTTCCTGAAATTCTAAAATCTCACTAAAACCAAGCAAAACATTTCAAAATAGCCATCTGGAAGAAGTCTGGGATTTAGGAAGATATTCTCACCTCGAGTGGGCATCATTTCTATGCAATAAGGTTCTGTTCAATTGTATTTATAGATTTTACAGATGCTTGGAAATATGTTTTCCCTCTGAGAGAACATGAAGAAAACTAAATATCTACCAGAATTCCCAAGATGGTATGTTTTAAACAAAACCATGTCAAGACAATAAAAGAAAAAGGAACGAATAGATTTTGTTTTTTAATTTTTGTTAACAGTGACTAGTTTCTTTTGAAAACATTCCAGTAGGGGAGATCATAAAATAAGATTACAAATAAGGTAGCTTGCTTAAATTATTATGCATGAAAACCTCCTTTGGCCATGTGTTCCAGATGAAAGGAATTTATATCCATATTTCAATGTTAGTCATACATTCACTACATAATCTGTTCCATTTCATTACATGTCCAATAAATTTCATACTATCTTGCATCTTTTCATATACTACACTTTTTAAGATTTTATTTGTAGTGTTAGCTGAATTTTTCAAAACATAAAGAAGATGGTTTGTAGGCATTTTTCTGTTTCATATCATAAAACATGTATGGCTTATAGGAACACCATGTCTGTAGGTTATGGTTGTACGGCAAACATTCCACGGTCTTTTTTAAAGAAAGGAGTGTTTATTTCTCCCTCTATTGAAGGTCAAAGTTTATTTCTCACTCTACTGTAGTTCAAAGTTTATTTCTCACTGTGCCAAAGTTCTAAATTTATTTCTCACTTTACCGAACGCTACAAGACATAAACAAACCTCTTTAAAAATAAACCACCAAGAGATGAACAAGGCTGGTAAGTCTTACAGTGAAACTCAGTCATATGTCTAGAGTTTCCACAGTCTTTTAAAACAAGTTGATTTCATGTGTTGTTTAAAATATCAGAAAAAAACAATGTTGAGGCATGTACCTTTTGAGAATGTCTTTGGATTTTAAGAGTGAACTAAAATGATCGTAGTTATATAAATAATTGTGATGTTTGATGGAAGCTATTAGAAGGTTTTCAACACTGTATAACTCCTGTGAGGGTACAATTTTTTAGGGTGCAAGATGTAAGTCAGCAATCATCTGGTTGTTTGTTAAAGCACATATCTGGAGGAGGTCTAGGCTTTCCAGTGGGAGGTGGCTTGGGAAAGCTATATCACTGCCTCTGAGAGCTATAACATTGAATGTTCACCAATATTACGTTAAACAGAGACTTTCAGATTTACTATTTATTGATGTAGAAATCAAAACCATAAAATGATACTATAATTAAAAAATAAGATGTTGGAGGGAGGGAATGCTTTTCTTTCAATGACATGTAAATCTAAATCTGTAAAGCAAATAGTAAGATTTAAGCATAAATACATTTTCCAATTTTAACAAGAAATAGACACAGGAAAATACAGTGAGTTAATTGCATATGTATTTATATTTAAGAATATAAATTTGTGATTCTTAGATGTTAAACTTTAGAAGCCAACCATTCTCTATTTACAATAAAATGTTTTTTTTTTTTTTCATGGCCACTAATTCTGTTGTTTGATTGTCAAAGTCTATATAGACATTTCTTCACTATAGTGAGAAAATGGATGTAAAATATATGAGTAGTATTTTAAGATAGGATATGGCTATTGCAATAGCTAGTACAGCAAATAATTACTACACAAAGTTAAAGGAGTAATCTCTTGAGGTCAGGCAGTCAGAAAGGGCTTATGGGAAGCCAGAACTGATATTCTAAAGTGGAAAACAGTCATTTATTCACTCAATAAACCTTTCCTAAGTACCTCAGATATGCTAGGAAATCCACAAAGCACTATGGGAACAATTATAAACAGGTATGGCCATGGCACAAAAATATGTAGAGATAGGTAGGTTCATCAGTTATCCATTGCTACAATAAGACGGCATAAAGCTAATCATGAAACCTCGGTGGTTTCCAACAGTAAACATTTATTTAGTTCTTGGTTTTGTGATATGGGTTGGATTCGGTTTCTGTTCGTGCATCTGGGGTCAGCTACAGATATTTAAGTATGATCTTGGTGGGGCTCACGCCTGTGAATGGGGGATGGCTTTTGCCTGATGACATTAGCTAATGTTACAGGGGTATATTTCATTCTTTAGCATACCAGCTCAGGCATGTTTTCATACCTTCTCAAGGAACAAGTATGAGGACAAGCCAAAGTTTTTAATTATGTCACTCTAACTAATATCTCATTGATCAAAACAGTCATATGATCAAGCCAGACACAGAATAGTAGGGTTCCACAAGATTTCAAGCCAAAGGGCATGGGCCATTGACATAGTCAACTTACCAAAGTGAATGAAATAGAAACTATAGCAACCCCTCTAACCATGGGATCCCCATCCATAAACTCAATCAACCATGAATGAAAACTATTTGCAAAATATATTGTGTCTGTATTGAACATGTATACACACTTTTTTGTGTTTTACTATTCCCTACACACTACAGTGTAACTGTTTACATAGCATTTACATGTATTAGCTAATATATGTAATCCACAGATAACTTAAAATATATGGAGGATGTGCATATATTTCTATGCAAATACTGTGCATTTATACAAATGACTGGAGCATCCATGGATTTTGGAATGGGGGAAGTGGTCCTGCAACCAATCCTCTATGGATATCAAGGGAGCATTATTCAAGATCTGAGTGCATAAGAAACGGGCACACATCTTTGGGAATTAAGAGCAAAAACAAGATAAATTCAAATTATAGTGGACTCAGGAAAATGATTTTGAAGTAAATAGTACTTTAATAGGATCTTGATGCAAAAGTTAGATGTGATAGAATTTCAGTTGGAGATTTAGTGGAGCAGAAGCAGGTAGAAGAAAAAGTAGTAAGCAAATTAGAAGGAAAAATGGTCACCAATTTGATTCCAGCACTAGTTTGGGGTAGAGAAACAGTGAGAAACAGAATTTCCATTATGGACTCATGTGAGGAGGGTGTCCACATTACTTGTAACACTTAGCTAAGGAGTATGAGTTTTATTTTGTAGGCTATAGGAGACTTAAAGTTTACAAGAAGCAGCATGACTTTTCTTATGGTAACTGATATCTGAAGTGGATCTTTGCTCCTCCATATAGATTTGCTATTACCTATGCCAAAATTATTTAATAGACTTAATCCAAGAACTGCCACTACATGAAATTCCTTTAATAAACATGTAAACTGAGGGAGAAAGTGCTAATGTATTTATGGAAAGTAGTATGTACAGTTCTGAAAATGACTTCCAAAGTGAGCTGTGGTTCATTCTTTTTTCAAACACTGATTTTTGCAAAACCTTAAACGTTCCTTTAAGGCAAATATGAAAAACAAAGACTACTCCAAATAAGTAGGAATCGTGATTACTAGGGATTTTAGAATAAAGTATTCTGTCTTATGAAATAGATTTTATCTAATGGGAAGGAACTGAAGAGAAAACAAAGAGTTAAAATGTGTTGTGATAACTTCATGATAGAAGTTATGCAAGAGTTTTGAGATCACTAATAGGAAAGGTCTTGTGGGATTAAAATTTTAATGAACCATTTGTACTTATCGGAGGACAGACACCAGAGGACTCTACTGGGTTATAGAGTCAATGCTACGAGCACTGTCTGTAGCCCTGACTGATTACTTCCATGTCTGCTGGCCCACCTGTAGTCACCACTCTCTGTGTCAATTCAGTGGAGAGCTTCCTCCAAAGCTGCTCATGTTCTTTCTACTTAACTGCTCATATACATGGCGGGCCAAAATGAAGAGGAATCAGAAATAGCCCTCAACCGATGACAGAAGGAATTAGTATATAAATCCCTTGGTCCTCAAGTAGGGTAATTCGGATGTCAACTCTACACGGTTCTCTAGAGTTCCCCTGCAAGGTTAGGCTTCAGTGAACTCACAGTGGTGACCTTCCTCCATTGATACCTCCTGGATCACCTTCCAGATCACCTTCTTACACTCAGGGTCCACTAGTGTAGGGACCTAAACAAAAACAGAGGGGATACATGTAATTATTCTTCATTATCCCAAAATCATATTGGATTATCACTACAAATTATGCACATTTGTGCTTATAAGTTATAGAAATGACAAGAGAAGACCCTGTTGAAATGTGAATGATCACACTTCCATCAGTTTTCTCTTAAGAGGCTGGGGGCTCACTTTATTCTCACCAACAAATCAAGAATATTATATTCTACACTCAGTGATATTCCATTCTCGCACATCCTAATAAAATTGACATCATCTAAAAGTGATTTTTAAAAGGAGAAAAAATACAGATACAAAAATATCTGAAAAAATATAATTCACTTGCATGGCTTTTGTTGTTGTTCATATTTTACCAAGCTTATGATGGTATATGATAACTAAAGGAGATATAAATCCTAATTGCTGATGAAAAAGAGCCACTAGTGTGAGTGAAAAACCATTGTCTATGCTTTGGACTAATTTTGTAGTTTTTCATTTTCAGCCACTGAATTTCCAAAATCACAAATTTTGATTTTATAAGAATGTTCACTATTAGTGATGGATACCTCCATGTGTAAAAATATAGTCATTCCTTTACCTCATGTTAAAATTAGGAGAAAGGAAACAAAAATAAAGGCAGAGCTATTATAGGGAAATATCTATGAGAAAAAAGTCTCTTGTGCTGGTTGTAGTTAATTATATTCATTGATTTCAGATTACATACTGGCAGAAAATAGCCTTTTAATCTAAGAATTATAAATTGGCTAATGGTTTTCTCAAAATGAATAACCTTATCTAGAAGAAATACAAGGAATTTAAAAAGTTTACTTGTTTTACCTAATAAAACTACATTCCTGAGTTATGTTTATTAATGGAATAAACCTTCTACTCTTCTTAAGCCACTTTATTATACCACAAGTGCACTCAAGAGTAACAAGTAATAGGCCTTCAAAGTGCTGAAAAAATGGACCACCCATTAAAGGACCAAGATAAATTTATATATATATATATATATNGTGTGTGTGTGTGTGTGAGCTTGTTCTCAAAAGAGGTAGAGAGTTGACCTATGAAAAAACCACTAACTCCCTTCCTATATCCCGAACATCAAAAGCACTCCTCTCAGAAATTGGATTGGTACCCACCTTAGCTGTGAAATATAATTAAATTTCTACATTAAATCAAATTGTGAAGAAACATTTTTTAAATATCAGGAGTTCTTATGCAGCATAATTACATAGTTTCAGGAGTGAGCAGTGTCTCTCAGGGGTCCAATTCTAGTTCCATTTCACAGATAATAAAGTTGAGAAGTTAAAGTCTCCCAAACCTGTTAAGTCTGGATCTAGAAACTGCCTTTTCTCTTCATGCTGTAGCTCAGGAGGAACAGGACCTAGGAAGAATGGGACATCTTCTGCTAATGTGAAAAGGAGATGTTGAGGTTAGGAACATGAGGTACTGCCTTTGTGAGCTGCGACAACTCTTTTGATCAGAGAAGAAACTAGTCTTAATTTCATTAGATTAGCTTCAATTATTCATCATTTATAGACCATTCACTAATTTATGAAAAGAATAAAAATTCAAAGAAAGCACACATTGCCTTTGAAAGTATGAACATATTTTTATGTTATTTGTTGTGTCTTTGTTCTGTGGCCAACTTTATATTTAGAAGAAAACACAAATAAGTGAGGAAAATCTAATTTCAGAAACCCTCTACTCAGTTGCTTTTCAACATTTTTATTACATAAAGTCAATCTTGAACCAAAACATCACTTGATCATATGCAAGTTTTCATGTTAATGAAATGACTGTGATAAAATCTAATCATTGAAAGGGACAGTAACTCATCTTTTTATACAGTTTCACTATTATTTGGTTTCCATTGTTTATTTGGCAATATCTTTGAAGAATAAATAACTAAGAAAAAATCATTAGCCATAGGGCATTGTAAATCTTTCAATGATATCATTTACTTCCTATGAAGAACAATTTACTACAGTCATGTTGTTCCAAATCTACTGATTAAAACAGTATGAAAATTTTAATAAACTCTGGCAACTTTGTCTAACAGTAAATACATATTCATCAAGGAATAAAAAACACTAACTAAAGTCATTAAAGTTGGGAATTGTTTCATAAGACACTTCTCCAAGTAGCTTTTTAAAAAATGTTTCCTAGTGGTAGAAGACCAGTCACAAGGATAAGAAGCCCATCCAAGATTCAGGTATAGAATCAGCAAATGGCAGAGGGCCTATCAAACAGGCCCGGAGACTGGATCCTATTAGTAGCATTTGACCCTATAACATGGGTCTTAGAGTTCTTCAGAAGCAAACCCTGAAACCAAGGAACACATGCAAATGATTTATTAAATGATTTCTCCCAGACAAAACCAGTAAGGATGAGGTAGAGACAATGGGGAAGGGAAGGAAGCAAAGTCAAGACTGAGTTCAAGTGAAGTTCCCTTGTCAGCCTGACTGTGAGGGGAACACTGGTGCACAAATCACACCTTAGGGTTGGTCCTACCTCAAGACAAAGGAAATGGGCTTTTACTCTTGTGACAGTTAATGGCTACAACTTAGCTCTAGAGTAGTAGTCTTTTGAAGAACATTACAGTGTGCGTTGTTAAGAATGAAGCTCATAAAAGCAGAGGGATGGGGGCAAAGTACCGATAAAAGGTATTTGAAGCCGACATGGTGGCAAGCCTATAATCCCAGGCTGATGCAGAAGGATCAAAAGTTCAAAGCCAGCTTCAGCAATGGCGAGGCGCTAAGCAACTCAGTGAGACCCTGTCTCTAAATAAAATACAAAAGAGGGCTGAGGATATGCCCCAGTGGTTAAGTGCCCCTGGGTTCAATCTCTGGTACCAAAATAAATAAATAAACTAAATAGGTATTTGAATGCGTCTGAAGGTAGGGGTGGCTATAGTACCTACTATGGACATGTAAGGGGATATGATAGTATTTGTCCTTGTGACAGCTCACATCTGGAGTCAGTTGGACCCATTATCCAGTTGTTGGTTAAATAAGAGACACAGTGTGGCTGTCTTCTGTCTTATTGCAGAAAGGCCTGAGTTTGGTCCATACTCTGAGTCTCCTGTAGTTTGATGATCGAGAATCAAGATTAAGGGTATAAAATATGCTTTCTACAGGATGGCACCACTGTTAACATTGAAATTCTGGATTTACTGCCTAAGCCCAAACAAGGTAAATCTATTTTACCTCACTGTGGAGTTGTTGCCTGAAGCACCAAAAACAGAAATGGAGTTCATAAACATCAGAGTAATTTTTTTTTTCTTTAAGTAGTTTTCTGTTTCCATTAACTAAGCATTTCTTAACACTTTGAACAGGACAATTTGCAGGAGAAAGACAAAATTTGGGAGTCACACTGGAAAGGAAAGCAATAAGATGCATGTGTTTCTCTTGTAGACTTTTTACTACTATTAATATATATTTTCTGTCACCAAGAAGGGTGACATGGCATATAAAATGATCATACTGAGATGACCATGTAACCTGTATAGTGTGAGGACATCTTGTAAAATTAATGTTTCATGAACTTACTTTGGCAAATTGTCCTGTGAATGATTAACACTGAAAAATTATGTACCCATTTGACTCTTAGTAGATGTAAATATCTTAAACAATATATATGCAAATCGAATCTGTATAAAAATGCTAACAGGTTATAATGAGTTTTAAATACTTATAATCATTTTAATAGTTGTAGGATGAACAAATAGTATATGGTGGTATTGGGGATTGAACCCAGGGCCTTGTATATGCTAGACAAGCACTGTACCACTGAGCTATACCCCCAGCCCAGGATAAAAGATAGCAAAGCCTATATCTATTTTACAAGAGAAATTATGAACGTAGGATGCAGGGTGATGGGAAATTACAGAGAAGGGAGGTAAGGATGGAAAGGGGAAGGGATCATATTTGATAGGTCCCTTCAATATTTTAGTTTCTGTGTTGTCTGGAGAGTAAGGTATTCCATGAAATAAAAACTAAATAACTAAATAAAACCACAAAAATAAGCTATAAATGAGAATATCACAAACCAAGGGTTGTGATATAGATATAAAGCTTATTAAATTAAGAGTAGATGGAAATTTTATGTCTGTCCAAAATTTTAAAAGCTGGAACAAACATCACTAAGAAAAACTTAAAATAACCTTAAAAAATTGATTATAAGGATCTCTACCATCATTACTTTCACTAATGTACTGAAAGTTTGGGTCAGTACAAAAGAAGAAAAAGAAAGGAGACACATAGGATTTGAAATAGGAATTAATATCTCTATTTCCATGGGAGTTTTGCTGACATGGAGAACAAATAATCAAAAAATTCTTAAATGTACTCAAATTTATTAAAGTTTATTAATTTATTAAAGTTATAAGACAAATAATCAAAAGTACTTAACATATTTATGCAATAGTGCAAACACCTATAAATATAATAAAAGAAAAATACTATATACAATATCAAATGCCTAAGAATAAATATTTTTTAAAAAGATATATCTGATCTCAATGGGGAAAATCATAAAATGGCATTAAGAGATATTAAAGAATATATAAATAAATAGGTTTTTATAATTAAGAAGAGCTAATATTATTACTGACCCTACTTTTCCCCAGTTGATCTGTTGATTCCATGAAACTTCAATCAAACCTCAATAGTTCCTCAGACACTGCTATGATACTACAATTTACATGAAAGTATAGTAAAAGACTAATCAAGACCCCTTTGAAGTCATAAGTAGGGAGGAACAACTTGCTCTACCAGGAATCCAGACAAGCTATAAAACTATGGAATTTAAGACAGGAAGATAATGACATAGCAGGAGAACTATTAAGCACAGAAATTCCACAGAATCACAGACAAGAACTCAGTAAGTAATAAACTTTGATCCATAACAAAATAGAAATGGATGAGCTGTTCAATAAAGAACTAGGAAAGGTGGTTAGTCACTTGGAAAATAATGAAGTTGGATTTCATGTCCCACACTAAAAACAACTCTTATCAGATTAAAGTCTAAAAAGTTTTAAAAAATTTAAAAAGTTTTGAATACATAAATATCTTTTAGATATTCAATTACAAAAAGAAAACAAGGGAAATTATGAACATAAGGTACAGGATGATGGCTATCTACAGAGACAAGAGGTAAGGATGGAAGGAAAAGGAACCATATTTGATAGGTCTTTTCAACATTTCCTTTTTTGTGTTGGATAGTGAATATGTAAAATATTACAGGAAATAACAACCTAAATAACTAAATAGTACCACAAAGTAAGCTATAAGTCAGAGTATCCATCTATAAAAATAGTAACAATGCCCTTGCCTTGTGTTAGTTCACGGTTTTAAAATAAGAATCATTGATAGTAATGATTCCCAAATATTTTGCAAAATATTTCAAAATGGAAGAGGGAATTAATAGATATCTTTGGGCTGGGGATGTGGCTCAAGCGGTAGCGCGCTCGCCTGGCATGCTTGCGGCCTGGGTTTGATCCTCAGCACCACATACAAAGATGTTGTGTCCGCCGAAAACTAAATAAATATTAAAATTCTCTCTCTCTCTCTCTCTCTCTCTCTCTCTCTCAAAAAAAAAAAAAAAAAAAA
>NW_026000026.1:33145304-33158250 GCF_001458135.2 Marmota marmota marmota
AAAGTTTTTTTTTTTTTTTTTTTTTGTTTTTTTTAAAAAAGACCACTTGATTGATTGCCAAAGTCCCCACAAGTCCCAAAATGCTCAAGGTGGGCAGTGACATGAACCTCAAGAACTTGATATTGGATCACCTTTGTAGAGGACCTAAAACAAATTTCAGTAGTACATTAAAGTGATACTCCTTGCACATACATTTTCATGGAACAATTCATGTCTGTTCCTGTCAAGTTAATATAGGTGAAATAATGTTGAATAAAGTTTTGCCATACCAGAAAATTAGGCAAAACTGAAGAGGGTTTACACACATGCAATGCCTCTTTTCCATTTTTGTAATCCATTAATGTAAAAACCCAGTCTTGCCATATGGAACAATGAAACCAATTATATAGGTAAATATATGTGTGTGTGTGTGTGTGTGTGTGTGTATATATATATATATATATATATATACACATACACACACACACATGTGCATATATACATACATACATATGTATATATATATGCATATACACACATAAATATATATATGGAAGCAAAAGATGTAATGTATAGCAGTAAATACATATAAATCTATAGGCAAGTACATATATATATATATATATATATATATATATATACACACACACACACACACATATACATAAAGCAATATAATTTTTAGTAGTAACAAAAACTACTACCTAAGGATGAATCTGAAAAATAATTTATGTGAGACCTTTGTGGAGAAAAATTGTATGGAAAAGTGTATTAAATGATCAAAATAAAGGCCCAAATAAATAGTAAGATATACATATCCTAAAATAAAAGATGTCATTTTTCTCCATTCCATCCATAATAGGAAATATATTCTTTTTAATGTTTTTACTGGTATTATAATTGTACATAATATTGGGATTCCTTGTGACATATCTATACATACACAAAATATTATTTGATCAATTTTACTCCCCAGTACTTTTCCTTTCCCTCCCCTCTTCCCTCCTCTTTTTCCTGTTATTCTATTCCACTTGCCTTACTTCTATTTGTTTTTAATTGGTGTATTATAATTATACATAAAATGGGATTTATTGTGATATATTTATATATGCATATATCATAATTTGTTCAATTTAATTAAATTCCAGTAGCCAACAACATTTATCAAAGAACTTGACAAACTCATTCTAAATCTTGTATACAGTACACCTTCTTTACAATCATTTTCCTCTCTATGTCTTGACTTATACATGGTTACCTGTGGTCCAAGAATATTAAAGGGAAGATTCCATAAATAAAAAATTTACAAATTTTGAATCACTTTATTATAGTATATTTACATAATTGTTCTATCATTATTAGTTATTTTTAAAACTTTACTGTGCCTAACACATTAATTGAACTTTGTCATAGGTATGTATGTATTGGAAAGCATAGTCTGTATATACATATATGTGTGTATGTGTATACACACATATACACATACACACACGTTTGGATACCAACTGGGATTCCACTGGGGGCTTTGGAACATATAAATATGGAAAACATATCAAAGAGGAAAAACTAAAATAATACCAAGTCTATTTTGGAAAACTGAAAGAATTATTTTCCTACCAGTTATCAAGTTTCATGATAAAGCTATAATAACTAAAAGAATGCCTTGAAAGATAGGATCATAATAATATTGTCCAAATAAAGAAACAGACCAAAAGGGGAAAAGGGGATAAAATGATGCACTGGGCATTGTTATATTAACATAAAAGGATTTCAAATTTGTGGGGGCCAGGTGGTATTGAGAGGTTTGATTTTCCAGATTTAAAAATAAAATATGTAATTCACATTATAAAATGAAACACAACTAAATAAAGACTATATTCAGTTTTTAAAAAGTAAAGCTATGAGATATAAGTGTAGTCCGTTAGCCTTACTATCTCTGAATATAAAAAGATATTTGAACAAAGAAATAAAGGAAAGGGGCTGGGGATGTGGCTCAAACGGTAGCACGCTCCCCTGGCATTCATGCGGCCCGGGTTCGACCCTCAGCACCACATACAAACAACGATGTTGTGTCCGCCGAAAACTAGAAAATAAATATTAAAAAAATTCTCTTTCTCTCTCTCTCTCTCTCACTCTCTCTTAAAAAAAAGAAATAAAGGAAAGTTTAAAACAATAAACAGAGGGTACTGTCACAAATGAAAAACAAATACATTGAATCACAGCATAATTAAATAAGACTGTACACTGTATTTTATTGTACAAATAAGACGCTGTGATAGGCAGGTTTTAAGATGGTCCACTTTTATTGGGTTCTCTTAAAGTTCATGACTTTGGTTAATCCCCTCCCATGAAGTAACTCATCTACAACCAACAGAATGCCTCAACCTTGACAGCATGTCATTTCCATAACTAGATTTCAAAGGTGCACACTTACCTGCACACTCTCTCTCCCTTGCTTGCTCCAATGAAGCAAGTTGCCAGGTTTTGCCTCTCTAACAGTCAGGAAGTAAAGCCCTTGATTCCTCTCAAAAGGATCTCAATGCTACCCAAACCACATAAATGAGCTCAGCAGCTATCATCTTCAGCTGATCCTTCTAATGAGCCTGTGTCCTGGGTGACATCCTGATTGCATCCTTATGAAAGACCCTGAAGCAGAGGACTCACCAAGCCATCTCCAGATTCTCAACTCACTGAAACTGTGAGATAATACATGTGTGTTGTTTTAGGCTGCTCTGTTTCTGGTAATTTGCTTCACAGCAGTAGATAAACTAATACAGACAATGAGTCAGAGAAAACAACTCATTACCACACATACTACAGTCAAAGGTTTAGCACCAAGATTACATAAGAAACTCCTGCACATGAAGATAAAATGCTATTCTAAAAACATAAGTGGACCAATGAAATGATCAGACAATTCCTAAAACAGAGAATTCCATTGATAATAAACACATGAGAAAGTGGCTAGCCTCACTAGTATTGAAGAAACAAACATTTAAAAAAATAAATATTTTACAACAATTATTTGATTGACAAAACCTTAAACAGTCTGACAAAATCAAATTCAGCCTGGGTGTGAGGGAATGAGAACTGATATCCACTGCTGGTAAAAGTATCAATGGTCACAACTGTTCTGAAAAGCATAGAAATTAAAAGATACATACATTTTCATTTCTAAGTATATGCTCAGGAAAATAGGAGAAGAGATATTTATTCTGGCATTTTTTGCTGTAGTGAAAAATAGGAAATGTCCCTAGTGTTTATCAATGTTGGAATAGTAGAGTCACGCTTTGCTGTTATAAGAAAATAAAATAAATAAGTTAGATCTATAATATTTAGATAGAAGGAACAAAGCCAGGTAAAGTTCATGATACATGGCATAATATTATGTATGAAATTTTAAAGAACCATTCAAAATAACACTGATTAAATAGTATAATATGTAACAATGTTTTAAAATAATACTTATGCAGATTAAATAATCTTTAAATTGTATGTTTAGTTTTAACCAACTTTATAAAAATATTATGAGAATAGCTGCATCCACAAATTTCAACAATATTACCTCTTTTCCCATGTATTTCTTTGTTCTCTTTCCCAAAATAACCTCTTTGAGATAACCATTTTAATTTTGATTGGTTTTATTATTGGTAAAGGGAAAAAAACTCATTGTGATCATCACCTTTGGAAAGGAATAGAATAATGGTCCTGGAGAGAAAATAGGTTTAATTATTTAATTTTTATAGCTGTTTTTATTTTATTCCTTCAAGTTCATGATAATTATCTATACAATATGTAAACATATTTAGATTTTGGATGGTAGTTGTTATCCAGGGCTTTTTTGTGAGGTATTATTTTTCATAATAAAAATAGTATTAGAGATAAATTCCTTCTATGTAGCACTTATTTTCTTCATTGCAATGATTGATGCAAGCCACTGTGATATTTCCAGGAAAGTGCCTAAAATAATATGTGACAACATTTCTGAGGTCTGTGAGTAAAATCTAATCATATATCACATGTCAGGCTGGAAAGGTGGTACGTGAGTATTTGCTATTTTAACATTAAGTTGGTCATTTTCTTTACACAAACGGATTGAAAGACAAATAATCCTCACCACCAGTTCTCTTTTACTCGCATTCTCACATTGAACTACTATAACCTGATGAAATGCTGTCATCACTTCCAATCTTAGTGTTGTAAACAATAACTGCTTTTTATTTCTCATGGGTATAGGGCTCAGCTTAGTGATTTCTTAATTCTTGGCCAGGCTTGTTCACCCATGTGACATCAGGTTTTGGGTTGTCTGGAGACTGCATGATCTAACCTGGCTTCAGTGAGACAGTTAGTACCCAGTCTGCATGTGTCTCATTCTCCACAGGTTAATCCAGACACTGTCCTGCAGTAGAGGCAGGGGTATAAGAAACACAATAGATATTCCCAATTGCTATTTCAAAGAGTTAACTCACCTATTCAAGACCAGAATCAGTGCAGAAGCATACTACTGAAGTGTAGATACCAGGAGGTATGAAAAACTTGAGGCATTTATACAACCAATCTACCTTCGTACTTAAAATCAGTCATGGTTCCACTTGTGGCTCTTATAATGAGATTTCCCCAGGATGGCCAACTTTGTGACATTATTATTAAATTGGTAACTCTATATTATTCATGGTACAAATAACATTCTTCAGTCAGTCCCTAGATTTCTATATTTCATTTCTCATTTGTCAATAACAGAAGTACTTAGGATGAGTTTACTTCTTTCCACCCTTCTTTTCTACTGCACTAGAGAGCAGGAATCCATAAGTGCTCAAAAATATGACAGCAGTCCAGTCCCATTTTTTATCTTATAGCCTTGGAGGGGAACCAACTGTGATAGAAGTCACCATCCAAAATGTTTTTCCAGGTGCTAGTACTCCCCAGAATGATGAAGAGGTAGTTTGCTCTTTGGAAGAGATTCAGACTGCAATGTAACAGAGCTTCCAGGGGCTTCTAGACCTTCTGAAAGCTAACCTTCTGAACTATCCTCCAGGCAAGTGAGATGCTATCTATACCAGTAAGAGCATCCTTGCTGGTTGGGGAAAAGCCTGGTGAGGACACCTGCTACCATCAAAGTCATGGCTAAAAACATTCTTGACTTATTAAGATCAACTGAAAAATGACATAAACTCTGGTTATTAGAATTCTCAGTGTCCAGTCCTTCCAGTTCATATGTAGTGATTTCTCCTAGTTCTTCTTGAATAACTCTTATCTCAGAAAGCAAGAGTCCTCCACTGGTCCTCTGCTTTGCTCAAATACTGGAGATGACTTTTGAATCCATTTTTCTTCAGACTTGTAATTTGACTTCAGCTTAACTCATAGTCCTTCCCTGCTACTGGGTCTTAGGGGCTGTCAGAGTAATTCATCCCTATGAATCTAATTTTGAATCTCATTTATCAGAAATCAGTTATATTCCTTCTTCCCAGACAGTCCAGCTCTCCTTATACAAATTGATTTGCCTCCTGCAGGTGAGATTAGCTCTGACAGCAAAGCAATTCCCTTCTTCTTACAACTTCCTTTGAGCATTACAAATATGCCTAAAAGATGAGTATTTTAAACAAACATTTCTATCACTCCAGTCCTTGCATAAGTCAAGGAAATCAAGCAGCAGGCTATTGGAAGGTAAGGGCACAACCTTCAGAGAACTGAAAAGGCTTGATTCAGGATCCTACATTGGTCCCCTTGTAGATATGGCCCCACATTTACACTCATAAATCTCAGTCCATACTCTGTGCACTAAAAAGCACACATGGTAGACAATAATATGAACACCTGGAAACAATACACAAACACAATCCTTTCATGAACAACCATTTCATCAGTATTTCAGTCTTTAGCTTGTCCTAGACACAGGGTCAGGCACCAGAGGCATGTAAACAAGCATCACATGGTGCTATTCCTGAGCTCTGATAGATTTTTTAGATAGGAATAGCTGTAAAAAAAATTTTGCATTTGCCTTCAATATAACTTTTGTAATTTTGCACAAAATATAAACACTTTTTTTCATTTTCAGAGCTTAGAGTTAAGATGGATAATTTTTGTGGAACTCACAAGGTTAAAGCAGATTTTAGGCCTTCTTGGCATTCTTTAAATAAAACTGCAGGACAGAATTTATCAGAAGCAGTCCTCATACATATTTGGAAGAGATAACCAAGGTTAGCTGGTTCCTGACTTTTTCTTTTGATATACCTCAGATGTCTGTGATTTTGCCAAAGTTATAAATGGCCAACAGACTCTTTGCTGAAACACATTTTCCTTATCATGAACTGTAAGTTTTATAACTTCAATGTTGGTAAATTTTATAAATGTCATCTAGACATAGCCATTTTAGAGAAAAAGCAGAACTCAAGTTTAGCAACGATATTTATTTATTTTTTAAATCCTCATTTGTTGTGCCTTTTATAAGTTATATTTCTGGAAGTTCTCCAGGTAAATAATTATTAACTGATGGAATGTTCTTTCAAATGACGTCACAGAACTAAAAGTATTATTAAAACTGTCTTCCCCCTTTTTCTTCCTATTGATGACTTAACTTTGAGTGAGGTTTGAAACTATAGAGAAAATTAGGCATCCACATTTCAGTTTCAGTAATTTGAAACATAAAAATGTTACTAATTTCTGTGATTCATACTCAGACCTAAAGAAAGAAAGACAGAGAAATAGAAAGGAGAGAGAGAAAGAAAGAGTTGCCTTAGGAGAGTTCATTTGTTCTTTGATGATATTAGAAAACAATAACTTTCCTTCCTACTCACTGGAGTGACTCTTGAAATATGTAAAGAATCCACTATCATTAATTTAAAGTCCTGAGGCACCATTGTCTATTTAAAAGCATATGCCTAACACTTAAAAAGTATGAGGCATTATAAAAGAATGCAAGTCCGAAAGCAGATCCACTTACCAACATTTAAGTAATTGATTTCACACTTACAGATTTGAGAACTAGTATAAATTAGTCACCAATAATTAATACACTTGGTACAATTGATAAAAATGCCTGAACACAGCCAACCATGAGCAACCTTATATGGTCAGTAAGAGCAATACTATTTATAATGCCAAGCATTAAGTCTGGTCTACATTTTCAGAAAGGGCTTTGAATACATGGTTTAATATATTTCATGTAAAATTCTTTATAAATAAATAGGATTGTTTTCTAGGATGAAAATAAAGCTAATCGTTGACTCAATAAACATCCATTTTATGTGGGTTTTTTTTCTAGCAAACAATAGTAATATTGGGAATTGAGTCATTACCAAGAATGAAATTTTTGTCATTGATTGAAGACATTTGTTTATTACACAAATTTTTTAAAAATAGATCTTCAGTTGAAAGGACAGCGTTCCCAGTCTATCTGAAAATGGACAATTTTCATTAATTACTGGACATGACAGATTCTGCTGGGGGCACGCTGGTCATGAATTCCCTTTGACTCTCAGAGAAGTCAAGTGGCTGCATTCCTTTGTCTGTTTCTCCCCATGAAATCACTGAGTGAAGTCAGAATCGTGAACAGTTATCAAGAACCTTAAATGCTAGGAGTGAAAAAAAACTGGTGTTGTGAGCATCCACATCTTTCCTGCTTTCTATAAATGCCTGACTGATTCCCATGTGCATACATGGAAGGAAAATAAGCAATAGGGATTTTCAAATATATTTGGTAGAAATAATGTTTCCGGTTAATTATTCATTTATATCCCCCCATGGCTTTTAAATTAATTTAGTTTTATTTATTTTGTCACATGGATTTATACAGGGATTCTATTGCCACATTTTATTTTTAAAATAGCAAAATTAACTAAGGCCTCTAATACCAGCCCCTTCATACTGTATGTTTCTTTGAATCCTTTTGTGTATGGTAGGCATGCAAGGGTATGTGGTCTATGTGGATGTGTTCATGTACTTCTTAAAACAGAAGTCTAGAGTTTCCACATAGGTTGGCCATGTCCATTACCTCTTCCATGAATTCTCTATCTGGAATTCAAGTGAAGAACATTTGGACTTATAAATATATAGGTATTTTTTAAAATATGAATTGTTTCATATGGTTGTATCATTGTACCAGTCACTTAAAAAAGCTTTAGTGATCCTTTTTTTTGTTAGAACATATAAAGCCACTGATTTTTATTTAACTGCTGGATGGGTGTTCCATAGAGGAGATTTAACAGGTTTTATTTAACTGTTCCCTGTGGGTGCCTCTTTGCACATGAGATTTTTCTAGCATAATCAGAAGTAGAATTGTTCAGTCAAAGAGATACATATTTTAATTCTAATTTCAAAGAAATTCTGCCAAATTCTCCTTCAAAATGCTAAATTATTCCCACCAGCCATGCAGAAAAGTTAATGTATCTCCTGTGCTGGCCAACAATGGAGGTTAACAAGTTCTCAAATTTTTGCCAAACTGATGCAAATTGTTGCATCAAATTTGTTTGAAATTCAGGTCCCTGAGTAGCAAGTGCAATTATACATATGTTCCATACAGTTATTGTCCAGTTGCATTTTCTACCTTGAATTTTCTTTCTATGAAACTCAAATGAAAAAATACAGGGATTATGCTGATGTATATTATAGTATTATTTTTACTTGTCTTCTAGTTATATTTTGTAAAAATATTTTCTTTTTTAATTGAAGCAGTTATATATCTTGAATCTCTATTTAATTTGTGTTATAAGTGGTTCTCCCCATTTTGAAACTTTTAAAACTAATAAGGGCATATTTTATAATATAAAATTTCAAAACCATATGATTTAAATGTATCTGTTTTCCTTACAGCACTGCCAGACTTTTTCAAAAGTTATAAACATACTCTTTCATTACTGTTAGGGTTCCTTTTATATATTTAGATGTTAAGTCATCTGGAATAAGTTTTGTGAATGGTAGAGGGGAGACGGGATTCCAACTTTTTTCTCCAGATGGAAAACCTGTTGTCCCCATGTCACTTGGTGAATACTTCATTTCTCCACTAATAGAATATGTCACCTAATAGATACACATGTCCTTAATTTGTCCCATCTAATCATTTAAAAAATGATGCATGCATAAATATCAGGAATTTACTACTGGCAACAATTATGATCTTCAGTCACTTAACAATGTGTCTGTTATGTGTCTATCACACAATTTTAAGACCTGGGAGAGAGCATCAACAAAACAAGCCAAATACCTGCATTCATGCTTTTGTGTTCAACAAAGTGGAGGGGAGAGAATACCACACAGCCAATGGGTATGAAACAACTTATCTGTAAGATGTCAAACTTAAATAGTTTGAACCCAGGGCCTTACAACTGCTAGGAAAGTGCTCTACCACTGGCCTATAGTCCCAGCTCACTGGCCCATTTCTAAATATTCTATTAAAGACAATTAATATGCAAACATCTGAAACTACTGAGAAAGTGTTTGTCAAGCCCTTCTCTTACCTCCAAATTTAAAACATATCTGGGGAAAAGAGGCATAAACAATCAAAATGATATGATATAGCTAGACAAAAAGAATAAGAAAGGAAAGGCAAATTTTTTTCAAATAAATTGAATAAAACCATAAAAATCATGCCAACCCGAGGGACCAGGCCACTGGGATGTGGAAAGATTGTGCTGCTCTGACTGTAGTTATGGAAGTATAAATTAGGGGACACACAAATAAGCTTAGCATTTTTTAAATCATTTTTAATGACATTGTTCATTTCCTTATATTGATTTTACAGAAATGGAAAAAAAAAGAAGACGTGTCATTGGAGGATTGGCTGGAAAAGTAATCTAGACTGAGTTTTAAGAACACTTTAAATGATTAAGAAGTTGATTACATTATATATAAAGGGAAATTAGCAAAAAAATATGTAAGCATAAGAAGGACACGGTTTCAATGAATCAATGGTTTTGGAATCCTTGAGGACAGGACTGCCCGAGACAAAAAACCTGGCTTTAGCTTCAGAGTTTTCTTTTCCCCTGAGGTGCTCAGTGTCTTTGTGCACCCTTGTAGTTGTGCTCTTTGGTGTTCAGAACTCTCCAGAAATACTAAATACTCTTTTCTACTTCTCAACTTCCATGGACAAACTAAGTAGTTTCTACCATGTGTATTATGATTCTAAGGATAATTAATCAACATTGGATTATCACAGATGGTCTTGGATATATCTCTCCTGTAAAACACATGTGCATTTAACAAATTTGCTGAAGTTGCTTGGGAAATAGAAACGCTTCTTCTCAAAAGTACATGAAAATCTCAGTTACTAGGGTAGCCTGGGAGGAGAGATGCTTTTGTCTCAGGGAGAGCTCCAGTTTCTGTGGTAGCCTTTCAAATGTCTCCCAGCCATCCTACCACTGAGTTTGTTTGTTTATGTAATCTCCCTTTCTTAAGTGTGAGCTGGACTTAGTGAGTCATTCATGTCACACAAAGAGGATATGGCAAAGGTGGTGGGATGCCACTTTCAAGATTAAGTTGTGAAAATTGGCTCCCTTTCTTGCTCATCATTAATGTGAGCCAACTACCATGTTTTACTGATCCATGTTTTACCGCATGAAAAGAACTTCAAGGAGGATCCCAATCAATGAGGGAATCAGTCCTGTGCAGTACCACATGAATGAATTCTCCTCCTGTGAAGCCATAAGCTCACTGCATGGTCACTTGATCACAAACTTGTGAGAAAACAGGAGATAGGTAGAAAACACAGCTAACACACCAGATTCCTGACACATAGACATTTGTGACATAAGAATTAATTTGTTGTTTTGTATCACTTAATTTTGGGTAGTCCTTTCTCCTTCACATACAGTTAATAAAAGCTACCTTGCAGCAAAACATTCTGTGGTTATCATAGGAATCATAGACTCTTGAGATAGAAAGAGACTTTAAAATCAACTAGATCCATAGAAAGAGACTTTAAAATCAACTAGATCCATGCCACATTGGATGCTTGAGACTCTTCTAATACCCTTCTAATGGTGGTCAAGCACACTTGAACACCTCCCATGATGTGAATAGTTTCACAGAATTAATCACAATTAATTTTCACTTGGGTTTGGAAATTTCTCCAGTAATAGTTACTTGATAACGATGAATTTTCATGTCACTCTGATCAACTCCCATTAATGTTTGCTTCTCAGTAAGGAGAATTATATCATTGGTTAAGACTGATGGGAAAGAGAAAGTAGGTTATGTCAGAAAGGGTCATCACACCTAATCTAATGACTCTTTCCTTTGTCAAGTTTCCTGTATAAAACATGTCATCTCATAAAACTGAAATGGAAAATGTCAACATAATTGTGCTCTGAGGCCATGATAAAGAGTAAAAAATGGATTATCCCTGCAGTTGTAATAAATACCTACAAATAATTTTTTAATGCAAAACACATCTGATGAATTGCATAGACCTGTCAGTGACTTGACTTCTTAAGGAAGAAAAACTTCACAGTGATAATCCAGCTCATAAAATTACTTTATGAACTGCTCTTTGTTAATAGTAATCATGGGACATCTGCAGCACATCTTGAAATTCCACCACATTTCCCAACTACATTAGTAACAAATTGAAGTCATGCACTCAAATGGGATGAAGCAATCCATTCAATAGCAGCTGCAAGAGACTGGTCAGCTTTAACAGAGTCTAATGATAACTCCACTGGCAAGGACAACTGAAAAATGACTGCATTCCTGGATTACTTAAATGTAGCTGAAGCTATTGATATCTCATTCTTATTCCCTTGAGGCTCACCCCTACACTAGGAAGGCTGCTTATTGCAAACACCTGCTGTTCTCTCACTGTGAGATTTAATTCTGACCCACTCTTAGTAAAAATTGGAATTGCCAGAAGGAAGATAATATTCTGGATGGAAGCTTCAATCAATGTTGGAATCGAAATTGAATGAAAGAAAGTACCATCTTTCTTTGCAGCTCTATTGGCAAAACTCCAACCCATCCATGTTCTACACTCTCTCCCAGAAATCCCGTACCATTTTAAATATATATACACACACACACACACACACACACACACACACATATGTGTGTGTGTGTGTATTTTTTAACTATAGATGGAAACAATACCTTTGTTTTATTTATTTATTTTTATGTGGGGTTAAGAATCAAATCCCATGCTTCATGTGTTCCAGGCAAGTGCTCCATCACTGAACCACAACCCCAGCCCTTCCCGCATCATTTTTAAATAGTTCCCCACAGTGGTAACTCCTAGATAGAATAGCATTATGGCCTGATTATCCTTTCTTATTTTCCTACTCCACTACTAGTGTTTCCTTATACTTATCACCAAAGTAAAGTACATGGACTGAAGTCTATTTTGCAGGTTCAGTTGGCCCCAACTTACTAGAGTTGCACCTTTAATTTAAGTATAATTTTTTCATCTATTCCATTAATTTTCAGTATGTATGTTTTTCACTTTTTGTAAAATTCCCTTTGATTTGCCAACTTTTGATTTAGTCGGTTCTTTATTTCCTTATTTTTAAGGCGGGAACTAAGGTAATAGACTTGATACCTTTCTTGGTTTGTAAAATGGAATATAAATGCTAAAAAATTACCACTAACTACTACATTTGGGAATCTCAAAATTCTTGATTCTTTTTTTTAAATTTTCATTCAAATTAAACCACATTTTAATTTCTATTTTTTTTTTATTTTTTATTGTTGGCTGTTCAAAACATTACATAGTTCTTGATATATCATATTTCACACTTTGATTCAAGTGGGTTATGAGCTCCCATTTTTACCCCATATACAGATTGCAGAATCACATCAGTTACACATCCATTGATTTACATATTGCCATACTAGTGTCTGTTGTGTTCTGCTACCTTTCCTATCCTCTACTATCCCCCCTCCCCTCCCCTCCCCTCCCATCCCCTCTTCTCTCTCTGCCCCCTCTACTGACATTCATTTGTCCCCCTTGTATTATTTTTCCCTTTCCCCTCACTTCCTCTTGTAT
>NW_026000026.1:33163388-33181021 GCF_001458135.2 Marmota marmota marmota
TACCTGGCAGGTGCGGGGGGTGGGGGGCGGCTCTGCCCCTCAGCAGGCCGCTGGGCCTGCTCTGTGGATGGTCCCCTTAATTTCTATTTTGATTTCTTCTTTAAATCATGGATTGCTGGACATATATTAATTACCAAACATTTGTGGATTTTTTCGGAAACCTTAATGAGTTCTGTTTTTTTCTCTAATTTTGACATAAAATATATTTTGAATGATATCAATCCATTTTAATTCACTGAGACTTGTTTTATGGTCAAGAATATTGTCTATCTGGATAAATGTTCTATATCTACTTGAGAAGAATGTGTATTCTGCTGTTTGTGAGAGGGTTCTATAAATGTCATTTAGGTCAACTCATCTATATTCTTACTAACTTACTGTCTGCTTTGTTTTATTGTTTTCTGAAAGAAATATGTTGAACTCTCTAACTACAATTGTGAATGTTAAAATTTTTCTGCAATTCTGTCAGTTTTCATTTATGTAAGTTCAAATTCTGTTATTAGGATTGTCATGTTCTCTTGAGTAATGACTCTTTCAATTCCTTCCTCTGAAATACTAATATAGCCTCTTCTGTTTTCTTTTGATTAGGATGAGTATGGCATATTTTTCATACTTTTACTTTTAATTCACATTTTTCATATTAAATTTGTATTTTGTTTCTTTTATGCGGCATACAGTTAAGTCCTGATGAATTTTCAATATGGCACTATTTGCCTATTCTAACACTATTCAAGTATTAGACTCATGTGTGTCTATTGTGATTTCAGTTTTGTTTACATTAAGCCTATTTCCTGTTGAATCTTCTTCACTTTCACACCATCAAAAATTCAAAAAACAGTAAGTGGAATCATCTTCAGAACTGTCAGTATCTTCAAGATGTTACTCCATTGTCTTCCATTTTGCATGGATTCTAAAGAACATCACGTTTTCTTTACTTCTCTATGTGGAATGTCTCTCTTGCTAGTTTTAAGATATTTCTTTAATGATTTTTAGCAATTTGATTATGTGGTATTTAGGCATGTTTTCTTCATTTTCTATATTGGTACTCATTGAACTTCTTATATCTTTGGTTTTTAAATACACTTCTTTGGGGAAAAAATATCAGTTTTGTGTATTTTTTTAAAAAAAGCCTCCAATTTTGGGAACTCTACTTAAGTGTATGAGTATGTTCCCTGAAGTTTTTCCATAGTTCTTGGCATTTTATTTTGGAGAGTTTTATTGCCACCTTCTTATTTTCTAACAAATTTTCTGCAATGTTCAGTCTTCCATTAATTGAACATAGTGTAGTTTTCATTTATAGATGTTTTAATTTTTTATTTTTTATTTGTTCTTTATAGTTATATATGACAGTAGGGTATATTTTGACATATTATACACACATGGAATATAACTTATTCTAACGAGGATAGCATTCTTTTGGTTGTACATAACGTGGAGTCACACTGGTCATGAATTAATATATAAACATAGGAAAGTTATATTGGATTCATTCTAGTGTCTTTCCCATTGCCATCCCCACTCCATTCCCTTCATTCCTATTGGGTCTTTAAAAAATGTTCCCTTACCTATTTATCTTTTTTTAACGTATGGGAATTTATTAGATGTCTAAGTCAGCTAATCCAAATATCTTTGTCGTTCTAGATTATTTCCACATAATTGATTTTTCTTCTCATCATGAATCTTATTATCTTGTTTTCTTTTATGTCTCATAAAGTTGAGATAGATATCTGGAATTGGCTGGAAACTTCACCATTTTGACTGCTAAATGCTTTTATATTACTATAAATAGGTCTCACTTCTATTCTGGAAGAGAGTTAAACTACTTGGAAACATTTGGTTCTTTAGGGTCTATAATTTATAGTTAATTGGGTGGACGCATAGTATATTTAGTTCAGGGGTAACAATTATCCATTCTTGAGCTCCACTGCTGAGTACCTTTTGGGCACTATCTAGCTACTGAATTTGAGGTTTCCAGTATAGTTAGTTGATACAGCCATTATCCCTAGCCCTGCATGAGTTCCAGGCAATGTTCATTCTAATCCTTGCCGTGATTCTTTCCCTACACTTGGGTAATTTCCTTACCAGTATGTGCTGATTAGTGCTCTGCTAAATGCTGAAGGAAACCCCTCAGCATATCTCAGGAGTTCTATTTCTAATCAGCCCTCTCCTTTCTAAAGCTTTGTAGTAAGAACTGTAGCAAATTTGTTCTCTCTTCACAGCTCATAGAATCTGCTGGACCCTCCCTAGAAGTCCCTTCTCTGTGACAAGGAAATTCCTCCAGATCATAAGCCGAGGCCATTACAGGGCTTGTAGACTTAACTTTGTATATCTTGGATAATACAATTCATGGGCATTTGATGTAAAGCATCTTAACAACTATAGTTCATGTATTTTGTCCAATTGTTGTATAGTTTCAGATGGAAAGAAAAATCTGGTCCCTATTTCCATCATTGCTGGAATCAGAAGTGCCCTGTAACTCTTTATTAAAATTTAATAAATTGGTAAACCGAAACAGAGAAGTATCTTGCTTAAGGTTACACTATTAAGTGGTGAGATCAGAATTCAAACATAGATTTTCAGATTCCAGAGCACTCATTCTTGACCACTGCTCTCTACTGTTTATGTAAATCACATTCCAGTACTTACTTCCTCATTAGCACTCAATGAATACTATTTATTTGTGTTTTATTGATAATAAGAAAGTTATTTACATGAAGTAAAAATTTATGTAAAATTTTATATAAATAAAAAATATATAAAGAAAACCAAAAGTTTTCTTTTAAAGTCAAATTACACATGGGCAAGGGACTCTAGATCACATAAAATAATTACATTAAAGTCAAAAGTATTTTAGTATAGATATTAAGTAGATGTTTCAAATAGCTAAATTTGAGCAAGAAAATATGACTAGAAATCCACAGTTCATTCAGATTAGGCTTTAAGACATTCTATTCTGGAACAATTTATTTGGGATTTCCAATAATTGTGAATCAGATATGAATGCACACATTGGTAAGAATATTCTCCAATGAGAATTTTCCTAACAGCCATGATTTGGACTTTATCAAGCCTGCTTCGTAGGAAATATTATTAACTCAAGTTCTAAATATCGTGCAAAGGAATAGCCTAGATTATTATGTAAAAGTTGTATCAGCATTTAAGGAAGAAAATGAAGGTAGGTATTACCAATAATAGTCTATTGTCATATTTGTTTTCATTTTTAAAATGGGTATGTTTGGCATTTTTTTATGTTGGGTATTAAAAGTGTGTATGAGTCTTTATACAAACACACACACACACACACACTCACACACACACACACAGAGAGAAAGGTTGACAAACCCAGAAGTGACATCTTAAAATTCCTTCCAAACCTATGATTTTACTAATTAATTCTAACCATTTCTCATGGATTATAGTAGCTGCCTCTTTTGGCAGCTGATGAAGTGATATTTATTGTAAACCTTGAAGTGGGAAAAAATACTCAAATAATTTCTCTTTTTCTGCCCAATCTGCCTCCAAGCAACCCAGAGATTAGAATTAATTTGTGTAAAACACCTGACATTGCTCCTGGTATAGAATAGGCGCCTAATGAAAAGTTCCCTAATTTACTATGAATAGAAATTTGAGGTGGGGGGGTAAAAATAGTTCTGAGAAAATAAGTTAGCATGAGAGAAAGGAAAAAATATGTGTGGTAAAGCACTCAGAATAATTTTGCATCCACTCAGAAATAGGAAATGGGTAGGGGGTATAAATAAAGACTGTAAGCAGCCAATTAATTTGGTCTAGACAAGGTCAAGCTAACAACTTATCCAAAGGCCCTATAAGTGAGGAGGCAAACTACCATCTCAATTCATAGGTAAGATTAACCACCATCGCAATTGACTCTCATGACAGACTTCATTTTCAAGAGGATTTTGAGGTTACTAAAATCAAGAAGGAAAACACAAAACCAAAGGTTTCAACAGGGTGGGGGAAAAGAAGTTCAGGAGAATTATATTTTAAAGCTAAGTATTTCAGAATAAAAGATAAGCCAAGCTTGGAGGATAAACATCCCTACCATTATCATTTTTCCCCATCCTTGGTGGTTTCAGCTAATTCCAGCAATTTTATATTAATTTACATATTAATATTTTAAATTTTTAAAAAAGTTTGCAATTGAATATTATTGGTAAGAATTGAGTATGTAAAATAATACAACTATTTAATGGAATAGTCACATTTATTATCAATTTTATACAGTAAACTTAAACTTACCATTGTTTTTTTCTTTTAAAATAATCTACTTCAAATATATCACCATCTCCCATGGGATTTTCCAACTGAGATTTTTTTTTTCTATTGCAATTGTTTAGTAGTTTTATTTCAAGCCAAGTGCATTGGAGTGACTCACATCTCAGGTCCTCTTGCTTTTTCTTCACCCTTTCAGACAACAGAAATATGAAGTGATGTGTTTGTTATCTGCAGCTCCCAGGAGACTCAGGTTCTTACATACTCTAAGTATTTCATCCCAGGCCACAGCAATGTAAATTTTGGAAAGAATTGAGTATCCACTTATGCAAGATATTTCTGTAGTTGCAAAAATTATTCTAGAGAAATTACATTTTTTTCCCTCCTCCTTCTTATCATTTAATAGCATGCTTTGAAGTGTATCCACTTTCTGGGGAGATATGCTCTCTGTCCAATGGCGTTACTGCTAAGAGCTCCCACTGTTCCTTTTCATCAAACTCACATAGACCCTTTTAGTAGACCCATTTTTTTTTATCATATATGTATTTATCTCTGAATTTAAAAATAAATGGTATACAGGGCTGAGTGATTTAGTGAATAAATGATGCGTGGAAATTGCATAGCCATGTACTCTCTTGAATTGTTTCACAAAATTGGTTTAATGAGATGGAGATGACAATTAACTTTTTCCAATTATCATTTCTCTAATTCAACATTCACTTGCTGAGTGTCAAAGTGAGCTCCACAAATCCTTCAGGGGTCAATAATTAAACAGCATGACCAGAGTTTTAATGATCTCACTTTCTCTTTTTAAAATGAATTTCAACATTTTTTTCTTCCCCTTTCAAAATAATAGGCCAGAGGGCACTGCCTCTTCTTTGCTCCAAAACTGCAAGGGAAACAATACGTTTGAGAAATCTGGAGATTTCAAAGAACTTTATTTTAGCCACATGGGAAAGATCAAGACAGTCTAAGACCAGGGCTTTGGGGTCAGGAGAAGTGCAACTAAGTCTCCATTCTTCCCTTCAAACCTATGGGGTATTAGCCATAGCTTTGGCTCTGGTTCATTTTCTATAAAATGGGAGTAATATTAACTATTTTTTTACAGAGTTGTAATGACCAACAAATGGATTAACATGCAATGCCTGACAATAAACACCAATTCCTTCTTTTTTTTCTTTTTGATAAATGTCATTCTGTGAGTTTCATTCTTATTACCTGTAAAAGGTAGAGAAGTCAGAGTTGTATCAGTATTTATCAGGCAGGATGTATGGCTTGGGATGGTGTATGGACTATATTTACCATTATAAGGAGTCTTGTCCTCTCTGAGCAGATTTTTTCCAAGGGACTTTCATAGTTCAACTTATTTTTTCTCAATCCATTACAGTCCTCTGGACAACAAACTGTCCTGGGATATATAAATAAATTAGAGGAATATTTGAGAGCGTATCTAAAGCTCAGCAGATTCTTCAACTCTGCTAGCCTACCCTCATACGTAGCAGGCTCTGATTCAACTCTACTTCTGTTTTCTACATGTCCAAAAATCACATCTTATTCCTCCTACTCTGTGATATCCAACATTTTAATCCACAAGTGATCATCACTAAAAAATAATTTGTGCATGCCATCATTAAGAAGTATGTATTTATAAATGATAGGTATGCACCTCTATACTAATACTGTCCTCATATTTTAAAATATGAATAAAAGTAAATGAAAATAGAAGTTGTAACATATTCTTGACATGTTACAATAGGTCACCTTGCACATTCCTTGGTGTGCATTCCATTTCAGACAGGAAGTTTTTCCTGTTGGAACTTGTGTGGTGGCGGGAATGCATGAGACAGAGTAGGTGATGCTGCAGACTAGCACTGCTTTGTTAGAACTTTGTTGCAAGGGCTGTAAGTTGGCCATATTTACGGTGTGGCAGATTCTTCTACTCTCATTCTTGGAAGCAGCCAAATCAGGCTTTTTTTCTTTGCCAACAAGAACTGAAGGAAACTGGACTCTTGTCTGAATGCCAGTCTACCCTTTTGCTAGCTTTATGCTTTTGTAACCAAACATTACCCTGTGTCCTTTGAGAAGATAAAACTGGCTTGAATCCTCACATTGAGTTCTGAGCAAATTTTCATACCCTCTTTAAGATTTCTGTAATTTCCATGGAAGGTTTACATCCCCCATGGTTACCTCTTCTTCTGCTTTTTTACCCCTTTGAAATTCTCTATCTTGTTTACTTTGTGCTACTCTTCTGAAATTCTCTCAATCAAATTTTAAAAAGGGCTAGGAGGTAGCTCAGAAGTACAGAGCAGGAGGTCCTGGGTTCAATCACCAATACAAAAAAAAATTATCCTTTCAACATTCATTCTCCATTCATAACTCAATGTCTTCAGCAAATTTTTCAAAAAGGTGAATTCCAGGATAAGAGATTAATACCAGAGATGTATAATAGTACTTCAATAACAGTTGCTTAACTTTGTGTCATGACACCATGGTATCATTATGAGTTGTGAAGTATGAGGTGAGTTCTTGATTCCCAACACTATGCACAATATTGATTGTGTGTTTATTACCATAAAATCATTTTTATTTTTTGAGTTGCAATATAAATTCTAGAATAGAAGAGAAAGTGGTATAATTACAACAAGTGTCTTGGGAATTGTGCATAATTTTTTGGTCCATCCCTGAGGGTGTATCTCATATATGAACATCAGCTAACCGTAAAGCTTCTGCATGGATATTTTGAGTCTCATTTCTTTAGACCAGAGGATGTCCAGTGTGAGGCACATAATCAAGGAGCAAGCAAGATGATTCAATGAGGCAAAAGAAAGTATTACAATTTATATTTTATTATTATTAATTTATTTGCTGGAGATTGAATCTTAATTTATTATACTGGAGATTGAATCTTGAGTTATTGAATTATATCCCCAGTCTTTTTTTTCCCTTTATTTTCTATTTTGAGACAGTGTCTTGCTAAGTTTCCCAGGCTAGGCTCAAACTTGTGACCCTCAAAAATATAAATAAATCTAAGTTGGAATTCTAGAAAGAAAAAATAAATCTACAAGAAGGCAGGAAAAAGAAAATGGAGAAACAAATGAACATATTGGGTGAGATTTTGTAGATGCCTAGAAGATTTTGTAGACGTCTTAGAAGAAAGGTATATATAAAATGTCCAAATCAGTAATTTAAGTTCCCACTACAAGACAGACAAAGAATAAAACAAACTATAAAGTGGAAAATAAAAGACCTACTGTATTAATAATCGTACTAACTGTTAATGGTTTAAGTATACCAATTAAAGACAGAAAAGACAGATCACACATTCTATTCATGCACCCATGGGACATACAGCAATATAGACCATACCTTGGGTCTTAACAAAAAGCTCAACAAACTTGAAAGAATGAAATTATGTACAATGTGTTCTCCAAACAAACTGGAATCAAACTAAATGTCATTAGCAGAAAGATAACAGGAAAATTTCTGAACATTTGGAGACTAAGCAGTACATTTTTCACATAGCCTATTGGTCAAAGAGAAAGATGAGATTTTTTTTTAAAATACCCTAAGTAAAATGAAAAGGGAAATATAATATATCAAAAATTATGGACGACACCTAATACAGAGCTCAAAGAAAAATTTTAGTACTATATGCATGCCTTAGAAGAAAGGTATGCATAAAATGTCCAAATCAGTAATTTAAGTTCACACTACAAGAATGTAGGTGATGAAGAGTAAATCAAACCTAAATCAAGTAGAAGGAAGAAAATAATAAAGATAAGAAGAGAAATCAATAAAATAGAAAATAGAAAAAGAACAGGAGAACTCAAGGAAACAAAGGGCTAATTTTTTTAAAGGATCCAAAAAAAAAAAAAATTGACAAACCCCTAACAACACTGATGAAGAAAGAAAAAACAAAAAGAAAGCAAACACAAAGGACCAATTTGAATAAACAGGTGATATCACTATAGACCCTGCAGGCATTAAAAGAATAATAAGGGAATTATGAACAATCCTAACACAAAAATGTGAAAACTTAGGTAAAATAAATCAATTCTCAATTCCTAAAAAAAGCTAAAAAATCTCACCCAATATGAAATGGATAATTCTCTACAGTTATAAAGAATATTGAATTCACAATTTTAAAATTCTTATAATAGAAATCTTTAGGCCCAGTAGGCCTTACTACAGAATGCTAGCAAAATTTAAAGAATTTACACCAATCCTGTGCAGTCTCTTTCAGAAAACGGAAAGGAACTATTTCCAGTTCATTTATAAGGCTAATGTTATCCTTATATCAAAATCAGGTGGAGAATTTTTTGAAAGAGAAAGTTATAGACAAATATCTCTCCTGAATATAGACATAAAACTCCTTAACAAAATATTCATCAATGGATTCAGCAATGTTAAACAAAATCATAAACATGGACAATGCTATTTATTCCAGGGTTGCAAGGGTAGTTCAATGTTTGGAAAAATTTACCTACTAAAGTCCTACAGATAACATTATACTTACTAATAAAAAGACTAAACTCGTCCTTCCAAGATCAGGAACAGGGTATGTGTGTCATCTGCTCTTTTCCTTCTTATTCAACATTGTGCTGGAAATTATAGCCAGTTCAACCCAGCAAGCAAAGTAAATTAAAGACATATAGATATGAAATAATGAGCAAAATTTTCCTTATTTGCAAATGACATAATGGTTCTGTAGAACATCACAAATAACCTATACAAAAGTAGGCTAAAGAAATCAGTAAGGTCATAGATATAAGATAAATACATAAAAATTCATTGTATTTATCTACCACCAAGAAACACATGGCACCAAAATTAAAAATATAATGGCACTTATAATTGCTCAAAAAATGAAATACATGAAAGTGAATAAAACATTCAGGACTCATAAGCTAAAACTTTATGATTATGGAACTTAAAGATCTAACTAAACATCTATATCATTTTCACAAATTGGCAGATTCAATTTAGTAAAGACATCTAAATGTAAATTCTCCCCAAGTTTATATACAAGTTTTGCGCAATTCTTATCAAAATTTTAGCACATTTTTGGAGATATAATCATGACTATTCTACAAAGTATATGGAAAGGCCAAGTAAATATGAGGAATTGGTACCCTTGATTTCAGGAATTTTCATATAATTATAATTGAATTGACCAAGGGATAGACACATAGATCAATGGCACAAAATAGAAAATCCAGAAATAAATCCACACAAATAAAACCAACTTATTTTTCAAAAAACTTGCAAATAATTCAGTGGAGGTAAAAATAGTTTTTTTGACAAATGGCAAAGTGGCATTGAAACAATTGGAGATCCATAAGGCCAAGAGGAAAAAAAGAAAGAAAAAACAAAATAACTCCAACCTAAACCTAACACTTTCCCCTAAAATTAACACAAAATTGATCACAGACTTAAGCATAACATGTAAATCTACAAAATTTTACAATCAAAGGAGAAAATCTTTGGAACCCAGAGCTAGGCAAGGTGTTCTCACAATTGGCATTAAAAAACATGATACAAAAAAGGAAAAATGCCTAAATTGGATTTCATCTAACTTAAAAACTTTTTCCTGTGAAAGATTTCCTTTGAAGAATAGAATAGAGAAAGAAGATTGAGGGAGGCAGATGGGGGATGGAGAGGGAAAGATAATAGGGTATGAAATTGACTAAATTATGTTATGTATATGTGTAAATATATCACAATGGATCCTGATTTTAAGTATCATTATAATGCACCAAGTTTTTTTAAAAAAAATAAATGGAAGGGAGATCAGAAGAACAGAGAAAAGGATTGAGAAAGGGAGGGACGGGGGAGTACTGTGGAATAAAATGCAGCAATTACATTATGTGCATGTATAAATGTCACAATTTACTAAGAATGTTATGATAAAGGCAGAAAAATATCTTTTAAAAGAATGAAAAGACAATTGATAGAACAAGATAAAATATTTACAAATCATATATCTGAAAAAGGACTAGTATCTAGAATGTATATCAAGAACAATCAAAACTCAGCAATAAAAGAGGAAGCAATGCAATTGGAACATGGTCAAATGACATGAAGCTCTTTCACCAAAGAGGATATGCAGATGAAACATAGGTTCAGAAGAAAAAAGATGTTCAACATTATAACCCCAATAAGATATCACTACATTTATATACCCTGGAGATTAATGCTATGTCTGAGGTGCACATTGTAAAGATTTTCTCCCATTCTGTAGGCTCTCTCTTCATGTTGTTGATTGTTTCTTTTGCTGAGAAGAAGCTTGTAAGTTTGACTCCATCACATTTATTGATTCTTTATTTTACTTCTTGCACGATAAGAGTCTTGTTAAGGAAATCAGTTTCTAAGCCAACAAGGTGAAGATTTGGGTCTACTTTTTTTTTTTTTTTGCTATTAAGGCACAAAATCTCTTTTCAAGTGCCTAAGTCTTAGATCCACTTTGGGTTGAGCTTTGTGCAGGGTAAGAGATATGGGTTTAATTTGTTAAAGAGTCTATCTTTTCTCCAGGGAATGATTTTGACACTTTTGTCTAGCATGAGATAACTACATTTATGTGGGTTTGCTTCTGTATCTTCTATTCTGTATCACTGGTCTACATTATCTGTTTGGTGCCAATACCATGTCATTTTTGTTACTATGGCTCTGTAGTATAGTTTAAGGTCTGGTATTATGATGCTTCACTTTTCTTTACCACATGTACCTCAGACAAAACATTAATCTCCAAGATTCATTAAGAACTAAAAAACTCAACACCAAAATCAAATAACCCAATCAATAAATGAGCTAAGGAACCAAGCAGATACTTCACAAAAGACAAAATACAATCAATCAATAAATATATGAAAAAAAGTTCATCATCTCTAGCAATTTGAGAAATGCAAATCAAAACTACTCTAAGATTTCATCTCACTCCAGTCAGAATGGCAATTATCAAGAATACAAGCAACAATAAATGTTGGCAAGGATGTGGGGGGGGATAGTATATTCATACACTGCTGGTGGGACTGTAAATTGATGTAACCATTATGGAAAGCAGCATGGAGATTCTTCAGAAAACTTGGAAGGGAACCACCATCTGACCCACTTATCCCACTTCTTTATGACCAAAGGACTTAAAATCGACATACTATAGTAACACAGCCACATTAATGTTTATAGCAGCTCCACTCACAATAGCCAAAGTATGGAATCAAACTAGATGCCCCTCAACAGAGGAATGGATAAAGAAAATGTGGTATATATAAACAATGGAGCATGACTCAGTTTTAAAGAAGAATGAAATTATGGTATTTGCAGGTAAATGGATGGAGTTGGAGAATATCATGCTCAGTGAAAAAAGCCATTCCCAAAAAATCAAAGTCTGAGTGTTTTCTCTGATATGCAGATGCTAATTCATAATAAGGGAGGAACTAGGGAAGAATAGAGTTACTCTGGATTAGGCAGAGGGGAGTGAAAGGAGAGTAGGGGAATTGGGGTAGGAAGGATAGTAAAATGAATCAGACAATATTACCCAATGGACATACATGATTACATGACCCTTGTAGTTCTACAACATATACAACTAAAAGAAGAAGTTTTACTCCATTTATATACAATGTGTCAAAATGCATTCTACTGCCATGTATAATTAATTATAACAAACAAAAAATTTTTTAAAAAGATATCACTACATAATAGCTAAAATTTTAAATGTTGTTAATACCAAATGTTGGCAATGCTATAGAGAAATGGGATCACTCAGATGTTGCTGAATGAAATAAAAATGATACAGCAATCTGGAAAAAAAGTTTGTCAGTTTCTTAAAAATGAAACATGCAACTACCATACAACCTTGCAGTTGTATTTCCAGCCATTTATCCTAGAGAAATGAAGATCTACACATAAGAAAAAAAAGTACATAGTTGTTTATAATATCATTCATAATGCAACAACACAAGAAACAAACTAGATGTTCTTCAATAGATGGAGAGTTAAACACTCTTTAATATGTGCACATCATGGAAGAGTAATAATTAAAAAAATGTGTCAATACATGTAACAACCTAGATGGAGTTCCACTGTGTTACGGTGAGTGAACAAAGCCATTCCCAAAAGATGATAGTCTATATAATTCTATTTGCATAGTTCTCTTTAAAAAAATGCTGGGAATCAAACCTAGGGGCTTGCACATCCTGAGGCAAACATTCATTCTACTATTGAGCTATATCCCCAGTCCTTATTCCACATTTTTTTCTTGAAATGAAAAATATTATAGAAACAGAAAACACATCAGTGGTTGTCAGAGGTCAGGAGGGAGAGGTCACAAGAGGTAAGTGTTTGGGACTACAAAATGATACCAGGTAGGATTCTTGAGAGGATGAATCTTCTCTGTTTTCATTGTGTCAATGACAATATCCTGGGTGTGATAGCATGTTGTTTTTCTAGATGGTACCCTCGAGGTAAATTGAAAAGTAGATACACCAGCATCCCTCTACACTATTTTTGAAAATTGGATATGAATCTACAATTATCTCGAAAATTTAAAAAATATATAGGTGGGTGGGCTAGGGGTGTACTCAGTGGCAGATCACTTGCCTAACATTCACAAAGCCAAGGGTTTAATCCCTAGAAATTGAAATATACATATTTCATATATACATATACATTTCACATATATGTATATTCATACATATATATATACATTTTATATATTTCATATATACATACATACATGTATGTATATAAACATGTATGAGGGTATAACTGACATTTAACTGATATGCTTCAAATTTTGCTATTTTTTAAAGTTATTTCTTTGGTTTTCTTTATACTTTAAATAATATACTCATTCCTTATTTTTAATATTTATTCTTTCCAGTGTTCTTAATATTCTTAAATTTCTTCTATATTCAGCTGAGTTATATTCTCAAGTAAAATTTTCAGAAAATCTAGTTGAATTTTTATGCATCAGAAAATGTAATCATTCAAACTCAGAAAGTCAAGGGTCATGTTTTTTCTCATATGTAGAAGCTGGAGAAGAAAAAGGAAACAAAAGGTGGGGGACAATCTCATGAAAATTGAAAGTAGACTAATAAAGTAGAGAAAAGGAACAGTGGGGGAAGGAAAAATATTGAAGGATGATATTAGCCATATTATATTGTTACAGTGTGTGCATACACAAATATATAACAATGAACTACACCACTATGTAGAGTTATAATGCACCAACAAAATATATGAAAAACTATCCAAAAGGTCTGGGTATATAGCTCAGTGGTAGAATGTCCCTGGGTTCAATCCCTAGTATCCTGAAAGAATAAATGAATGAATGAATAAGTACCAATCACAGTGCTGGACACATGGTAGATGATTTTAAAAAAAGAAAATAATTACTTTCCCCTTACATTTATGAAACTGATAGCTAGACTGAATATAGAATTCTTAGTTCCAAACATTTTTCTCTTCAAATTTATAAGACATTGCTATTTCATTATTTTTGGCTCTATTGTTACTGATGAGAAGTCTGATATCATTCTCATTCTAATTTCTTAGGAAATCACCATATTAGTGTGTGTTTTTTCCTCTTTGAAAGTTTTTAGGCACTTATTTTTAAAAATTGATTTCAGATATGAATTGTTTTAACTTACCAAGATGTCTGTGAGACTTTGGGGCAACAGATTGTTTTAGTTTAGCAATAGATTGCTATGATTTCTGTGGTTATTTAAACCAGTCCTAAATCCCCCTATTCCAATTTCTATTTTTTTTTTCTGGAACTTCTCTGATGTGACTCTTATGCCTCCTCAAATGACCCTTGATGGTTTAAGCTAAGAAAGGACTTGTTAATTTTTCTTTGTTTCCCTCTTTCTCTGAATATTTGTGATTTAGCCTTGGCATTTCATAGTCTCTCCTCAGTTCAGTAGCCAGAGTGAGCAGGGTTTAACATGTCAGATTATGACATTATTCACTCAAACCCTGCATTATCTGGTTCACTTGAGTACAAAACCCTAAGTCCTAAGAATGGCAGATAAAACCTTGCATAAAACCCAAGAACCTCTTTGGCTTCATCTTCCAGGACACTTGGCCTTGCTCATTCAATTCATCTACAGATTCTCTTTGCTTTTTCTCCATCACACCAGACACACACCTGCCTTACAGATTTTTCAAAAACTATTCTGTACTCCTGGAAAACCCTTTCCCCTTGATACTCCTAACCACGGTCCTTCATGCCTCTCATGTCTTTGCTTGTATCCTTATTTTACAATGGTGCTGACCTGGACAGTCCCATTTAATTCCAAATCCTGCTCCTCTCTATTGTTCATAATGAGCCATATTCATTCCCCTGTGCTCTTATCTGTTGCCTAACATATTCTGATTATCTCTAGTTTAATATGTTTGGATTTATTACTGTCTCCTCCTTCTAAAAGGTCAGCCTTTGAAGGATGGAATTTTGTGGCTACTTTGTTCACTAGTATAGTTCAATCACCTAGTGTATAGTACCAGGACCAGACACATAAAAGGTATTAAATTAATATTCATGGATTGAATAAATGACTTCATGTCCTGGAAAATTAAATGATTTGTTTTTCTTGCAGCTCTTCAACTAAACATCATATTCTGTGCTTCTATCTAAAATTTACTTGAACTCTTTCTTTTTCTTGAATTGTTTCTTAATTGCTTCCTGTTTCTTACAGTTGCAAAATCATCTCCTATTACTCTGAAAATAATGATTAGATTGTTTCCAAGTTCTTTCTATTTCCTTGAATTTTTCTTAACACAAAAGGTGAATCCTAATTTCTAATTCATTTAATCACTTTCATTTTAAGTTTTATGGCATTGGGCCATAATCAAGACTTGTCAGTGCCAGGTACTTAAATCAAATTATCTTAAGCTAAGAATTTGTTCTCTTCTTGCTGATGTAATTGAAAAGTCCATGGCTACATCTCTCTTTATTTATGGTTGAATCATGGATCTCATTCTCCATCCTTTGGAAAGATACTCGCTTGTAGTTGGCAAAATGGCTATCAGAGTCCAAGATTTCTATTCTGTCAGTTTACCAACCCCATTGGAACATGGAGAGTTTTTCCAACAAAAATGCTGATTGGTCTGGCTTGTGTCACATGACTAATTAAAAAAAAAACTTGTGGTCAGGTATTTGGGATTCTCTGTTTTTTTCAGATATGGGTCTCATGTTCCCAAGATGCAAAAAGATGAACAACCTCACCTAACCTACATGGTTTGTTTCCCAAAAGAAAAAGATATTTATTGCAATAAGAAAAAGAGAGGCAAAAATTTTGCCTCATACAATCTCTGTACCTTTAGAGGAAAACAAAAAGTTCTTATTTGTTTTGATCAGACATCTTTAGCTATGATGTTAGATAAAAGTACAAAATAATTTATCTTCAGAGATAGCCACCTGAATACAAATAATTCACTATTTATTAATCATTTTTTAAACTAGTAGAAGTCTCATTAGACTCTTATCTGGGCAGTTATTTATGGCTCAGTGGAGTTATCAGGATTCCATTAACTGTGTGACTCAATTTGCATAGTCTGCCATAAATACCACTTGCTGAATGAGATTAAATACATATGATTAGATGTTCAAAACATCAATTCTCATTTCTTTCAACCCATGTGAAGCCAAATTTTTACTGAAAAATCAACAATGACTACATTGCTAAAAATGCCAGGAAGGAAAAAACACTATAATTAATTCATTTTATAAAGGTGTAGGAGCAAAGCAAGAAACATATAATAATAACATGACAGTAATACTTATCCTAATAATAATTTTGTTGTTGAATATCCTTAAGTATTTCCAAATATTTTCACTTAACATCATAGAATCACTTGGTATTTGAGCTCATAAAATTAGCCAGATATATATGATTATGCCAATTTACAAAATGAGAAAAATGAAGTCATTGTAGGCAAATATGACATTTATATATACAACCACATAGCTTTTATCACATTATATTAAAAATCTCTATTTATGTTAGGATTGGGAATTACATGAGGTCAGATATCTTATATTATTTATTATTATTATTTTTTATTTCCAGGCCCCAGCTAGTGTTTGGACAAACAAACAAACAAAAATCCTCCCAAGTATAATGCAGTTGCCTATGGTCACAAAGCTAAGTCACATATGGTAAAAACCAAGTTCTTGTTCTTTTCAATTGAAATGCTTTTCAGCCATGGATCGAGCAGCAGAGGTTAAGTAGACAGAAGTGGTCCCCCTGTAGAGGCTATCAGTGACCTTTTTGAGATCCAGTAGGCAGGGAACCTGGAGAACTAATATTCTGACTTTATCCTTTGCTTTCCTCCCATCTCATCCTAATGTACCCTGTGGCTAACTAAGACCAAACAGAAAACTACTCCTATTGATGAATCCATTCTGATTTGTGTTCCAGAGACCAGGTCAGACAGCAGGGAAGAAAAGAATGGGATGGCTCTGGAGGGGTCAAATCCTACCTAGTCCAATCCTTAAGAGACAGTGAAAATCATCTTACCTACTTAGCCTACACTTGACTGCTGACTGAGGAAGCTGATTTGCTCATAGGAATTGGTATGCTAACAGAACTGCTGCCATTCTTTGGAATAGGAGCTTGTTTTTGTCAAGAAGCATAAACAGATGGGATCCATGGTTTTACTCATCACTTATGCTGTGTGCAGCTGTTAATTATGGCTACTGTCCTGGGTTCCAGAGGGTTGCAGGCAAGAGTTTGTATCCAAGATCTTCCAGAAAACAACTGGCATACTCTTTATACAGTGAATACAAGCTCAATCTATCCACACTGCAAGTATCAAAGCATGTTCTTCATTAATTGAATGTGACAGTGCATTTACCCCTTTTTGTGGGGAGAGAACAAAATACTGATTCAAAGATTGTTCTGACTCTGAACTCCAAACAGCGAATACAACAGAAGCCAGTAAATCAGTTGGGTCTATTTCTTTATGAATAGACTCCTCTGTGTGGTGTGTCACAGAAAGTCCTACTTGCAAAGTCTCCACGTTGCTCATACTGGCTAAGCCAGCACTAGTCTTCCCTTTTAACTTAGTTGGCATGGCTTATTCCTCTTGGGCCATAACAATCTCAGCTGAATCATGCAACTTGTACACACAGGATATTAAGGAAATGACCTGAATAAGTATTTTGCAAGTAAAGGGCCAGACTCAGGCATCTGGTCTACAAACTGATGAACCACATCTGGTTCTATCATTGTCTGACTGTGGTGAGCTCAATAACCCTCTGTAATTTGGTATTTCCATCTAGGTAAGAGGACATTTGGGGCTTTGGGTATAGCTCATTGGTAGAAAATACAGGTAGCATGCATGAGACCCTTGATTTGATACCCAGCACCAAAAAAAAAAAAAAAAAAAAAAAAAAAAAAAAA
>NW_026000026.1:33181045-33199471 GCF_001458135.2 Marmota marmota marmota
ACAGGGTTCAATCCCCAGCACCAAAAAAAAAAAAAAAAAGAAAGAAAGAAAAGAAAGAGAGAGACATTTAATTTCTCCTCTTCTTCAAAATCTTGAAATCCCTAAGGCACTCCCTAATTATAAAATACTATAATCATATAATATATAACTGTCAAACATATTAAATATCTAGAAAGATATATACTTGCCTTTATTTTCTGCAGAATAGGTCATGAGGTTTGAGAGGGAGCATGTCCTAACTAGAATAGAGAAAAGATGTTTTCATTTCAACCTATTATGAAAAGTAAAGTGAAAATTGAAAAGTCATACACTGAGTTTATGATTCAGATTTCTTGTGTGAGAAATGGGGATGGTGAGATATTTACCTCCAGAGTTTTTTCTGGAATAAAAGAAAAGAATAAGCAATCAAAAAATGTCAAATGTCATAAAAATGAAACTTGCTCCTAAGGTTAGTTTAGGTAGTGAGTCATTATGTTTGCTACATCAATTTATTTTCATATTACATAAATAGTGTTTTGTTAGTCTTGACTAAAGTTAGAGTCAGAATCCCAATCTGTGGAAATGGAATTTTTTAGGGTTTCTCAAGAGAACAAATGAAAGTCATAATTTGAATGACTTTGGTCAAATGGAAGCAAACCCTGGGCTGGAAAGGAAACATGAAAGAATTGATTACAAACAGTAATAAATCTGTTCAAAATATGGTTAGATTTGAGTTTAATAGTTTGGGATCTTTGTACTCATATCATTTATCTATTCCCACAACAATGCTGTGTTGGAAGCTACCCCCAAACTCTGGTTTAGAACATTGATGCTTGTGACTATGTGGATCAACAGGAGAAGGCCTTTGGTACTAAATGAACACACCCAGATGTCTGCAATCAGTTGTGGATTGGAAAGCAGCTCTCTTGACCTTGTCTGGCTCTACGCTGGCCTAGGATGGGTTAAGATGGAATGACAGCTTTTTTTTTTCATTGGTTTCTGCATCCCTCTATTAAGAATAGCCAGGGCTGATTTCTCATGGTGCCTAGGCATGGTTGATACTTAAGCTTAGAACTGGCACATTTCACTTTGGCACTATTCTGTTAGTCCCAAGACCAGGCCATATTTTTGAAGTAGGCAGAGAGATTCCACTGCTGGATGGGAGAAGCTGCAAAATCACATTGTCAAGGGTGTGAATACTTCTCCCAGAGAATTGCCCCCTGCCCCCATTTTTTTTTGCATTCAGTCTAGCACAGAACTCTGTTTGAATTTCCACATGAGCAACTCTGGAAGGCTTATAAACATCTGGGAAGCTTCAGAAATTTGGACATTGCTACACCAGCATGCCACTACAACAGGCAAGCCAAATTTGTACTTAGAGGGCTCTATAAGACATGCCAACTATTTTTATGAATGTACAAGTTTGGCTGACATACATTTTCTAATATCTGAAACATCCCACTTGTGTTACTTGAGCAACCAAATCAAATGTAGTAACTAGTGGTGTGACACGCTCCTCACCCACTCTTTTAACAGCACAATAATAAAGTCGATATTTATCTTACCTATTGGATTTGATTTACAGAATAAACCCATGTCACTTCTTGAAAGCTTCCATCTCACTTGTATTTTTAGAAGGAAGAAATTCTTTACATAACCATATTTGGAAATATGTCTTCCAATTAAAAAAACAGTTAAATAGCACATATACTTGAAGTTCTCAATACAAAAAAGTGTCTGTAGGGGGTAGTTATTTACAATTATTTGCTCTTGCAGCTGTAGAATTTTTTTTTCTTTAAACATGGAGCTCCCAGGAGAAATTCATGTCAATGACAGTAACATCTATTTGTTTAGTCTTTATTAAGAACAAAGAGGTTTTTTTTTTTTTTTGGTTTTAGGATTTCTCAAAAGAAACAATGAAAGTCATAAATTGAATGACTTTAGTCAAATGGAAGGAAACACTGGATCATTTTTATTTGTTTGTCTGTTTGTTTATATAAATACCAAGTATGGAGAAAATAGAATTAAAGAATACTATTGGGAAATAACTATAGAAAATATAAAATTATGTAATTAAGAAAACAGTGAATGTAACCCCATTGAAAAGAAAAGAAGAAGCAAAAAAAAGTGACATCATTTATTGTTTTAGATATTTCAGAATACAGCATAGGTAGATGCTTAGCTAATGCTTACTCCTTAGAGAAGGTTTGAATTGAGAAAATACAGCAGGAATGCATGCAGGAGTCCATAGATCTCTAACCAATCATGAAATGAGAAAATAATTCCAAATGTTATCCTGTAATCTGCAATGCTTTTATTAGATATAGTTGGGCTTTAAAACATCAGAGAATTTTACGTGTAGGAGTTACATGGGAAAACTGTGGTTACTTCAGAATTTCATTAAACAAGTTCAAGTTAGAATTTTTCTTCTCTCAAGTTTTCATCTCTTCAGCTTACTGATTTGCTTTGGAATCCAAAAGCCTGTGCCAATCTCCATGCTCAATGTGGACATTAAAATCTTGTGTAACATGAAGGGGGTGCTGTATTTTGTCAAATGTTTTCTCTGCATCTATTGAGATGATCATATGACTTTTATCTTTGAGTCTATTAATGTGATGAATTACATTTATTGATTTCTGTATGTTGAACCAACCTTACATATTTGGGATGAACCTTACTTGATCTTGGTGCACTATCTTAGGGATATCAGGAACATATCTCAACATTGTAAAGCTATCTATGTTAAGCCCCAGGCTAACATCATTCTAAATGGAGAAAAATTCAAAGCATTCCCTCTAAAAACTGGAACAAGACAGGGATGCCCTCTTTCACCATTTCTATTTAACATAGTTCTTGAAACTCTAGCCAGAGCAATTAGATAGATTAAAGAAATTAAAGGGATACAGATAGGAAAAGAAGAACTCAAATTATCACTATTTGCCAATGATATGATTCTATACCTAGAAGACCCCAAAATTCCACCAGAAATCTTCTAGAACTAATAAATGAATTCAGCAAAGTGGCCATAAATCAAAGGCATTCCTGTACATCAGGGACAAATCCTCAGAAAGAGAAAGTAGGAAAACCACTCCATTTATAATAGCCTAAAAAAAACACCTTGGGAATCAACTTAGTGAAAGAACTCTACAATGAAAACTACAGAATGCTAAAGAAAGAAATCAAAGAAGACCTTAGAAGATGAAAAGATCTACCTTGTTCTTGGATAGGCAGAATTAATATTGTCAAGATGACCATACTGCCAAAAGCACTATACATATTCAATGCAATCCCAATCAAAATCCCAATGTTATTCCTCATAGAAACAGAAAAAACAGTCATGAAATTCATCTGGAAAAATAAGAGACCCAGAATAGCCAAAGCAATCCTTAGCAAGAAGATTGATGCTGGGGCATCACTATTCAAGACCTTAAATTATACTACAGAGCAATAGTAACAAAACAGCATGCTATTGGCACCAAAATAGACCTGCAGACTGATGGTACAGAATAGAGGACACAGAGACAAACCTACATAATTACAGTCATGTCATATTAGACAAAGGCATGAAAAACATACATTGGAGAAAAGATAGCCTTTTCAACAAATGGTGTTGGGAAAACTGGAAATCCACATGCAAGAAAATGAAATTAAACCTCTATTTCTCACCATGCACAAAACTCAACCCGAAGTGGATCAAGGACCTAGGTATTAAACCAGAGACCTTGTGCCTAACTGAAGAAAAAGTAGGCCCAAATCTCCATCATGTCAGATTAGGCCCCAGCTTCCTTAGTGAGACTCCTATAGTGTAAGAATTAAAATTAATAATCAATAAATGAGATGGATTCAAACTAAAAAGCTTCTTCTCAGCAAAAGAAACAATCAGTGAGGTGAATAGAGAGCCTACAGAATGGGAAAAAATCTTTAGCCCTCACGCATCAGATAGAGCACTAATCTCTAGGATATATAAAGCATTCAAAAGCCTTAACACCAAAAAACAAATAACCCAATCAATAAATGGGACAAGGAACTGAAGAGACACTTCTCAGAAAAGGGTATACAATCAATCAACACTCATATATAAAAAAATTTTCAACATCTCTAGCAATTAGAGAAATGTAAATCAAAACCACTCTAAGATTTCATCTCACTCCAGTCAGAATGGCAGCTATTAAGAATACAAACAATAAGTGTTGGCGAGGATGTTGGGAAAAAGTCACACTCATACATTGCTGGTGGGACTGCAAGTTGGTGCAGCCAATATGGAAAGCAGTATGGAGATTCCTCAGAAAACTTGGAATGGAACCACCATTTGACCCAGCTATCTCACTCCCTGGTCTATACCCAAAGGACTTAAAAACAGCATACTACAGGGTCACAGACACATCAATGTTTATAGCAGCACAATTCACAATAGCTAAATTTTGGAACCAAACTAGATGCCCTTCAATAGTTGAATGAATAAAGAAACCATGGAACATATACACAATGGAATATTATTCAGCAATAAAAGAGAATAAAATCAGGCCATTTGGAGGTAAATGGATGGAGTTGGAGAATATAATGCTAAGTGAAGTTAGCTAATCTCAAGAAACAAATGCCGAATGTTTTCTCTGATATAAGGAGGCTGATTCTTAGTGAGGTTGGGAGGGGAAGCATGAGAGGATTAGATGAACTCTAGATATGGCAATGGGGTGGGAGGGGAAGGGAGGGGGATGGGGGTAGAAAAGATGGTGGAATGAGTTAGACATCATTACCCTAAGTACATGTATGAAGACATAAATGGTGTGAATATACTTTGTATACAACCAGAGATATGAAAAAATGTGCTCTATATATGTAATATGAATTGTAATGCATTCTACTGTCATATATTAACAAATTGGAATAAAACATATTAATTAATTAAAAAATAAAACTTACACTTTACTCTTAAAAAATCTTGTGCAAACTTAAATTTATGATTTCTGCATTGACTTTTATTTTTCTACCATTTCTGACTATCTATCTTAACAACTTGTTCACTAAAATATTCAGTGGAATATTTCTAACATTTAAAATAATAGTCATTTTAACAATCGATGTTAGAGAATGATGAGTTTGGGGTTCAAATTCTGGTTCCCACATTTCTAATTGCATGATATCAATAAGGTGAGGTTCACTCCCCTCAACTTCATTTTTTAAACTTTAAATTGGAGATAATAATGTTACTTGTCTCATAGGGTATTTGTAAATATACAATGAGGTAGTGTGCATAAAATAAACATGTAAAAAGCACTCTATAAATCATGATAGCCTGAGGTCACAATTTAAAATGCACCAATATTCTAACTCAGGGGAGTTTTTGCTGAGGTATATGGCCAAGATAAAAGAAAAATCTAAAAGATATTAATACTGAAGTAACCCACTGAATAGCCCACTCTGATTACCATAAGGTATGAACCACAATTTGGAAGCCCTGCTCCTGCACCTATAGTTTTCAATCATTGTTTTCTTTCTTTCTTTTTTTTTTCTCTCTCTCACTCCACAGGTTAAGATAAACTGGCAGCCAAAGATCATCAGATATTTATGGGAAGTGTCCAGTGTGAAAATGGAGACAAAGCAACCAGGAAATAGTAACCAGATGGAAAAACAGACCAGCTATTAGAAGACTTTAAAAATAAACAAAGTAGATTAACATTATGGAATTGCCAGTGAAACCAGGATGCTATGAAAATGACTGTTCAGCAAGTGAAAAAATGTCTTCAAAAGAAAAAAAAAATGATGGCAGAGATGAAAACTGAAACAGAAGTGTTAAGTTAGAAAATTCCACAGAAATTAGAGCAAAAAGATAAAGACATGGAAGGCAGTAAAGATAAGACAATTAGAGGACTAATCTACGAGGCTTGATAACCCAAATATGAAGTCTTCCAGAAGGAGAGCATATGAAGAAGTAATCAGAGAAATAATTCTAGAACATTGCCCAGAATTATGAGACATACTTTTCTAAATTAAAAGACCTCACTGAGTGTCCTACATAGTAATTGAATATAACACAAAGTCCAAAAGTCACATAAACTCAGAACACTGGAGGGCAAAGAGGAGGTTCCACAAATTTCCTGAAATAAAACAAAATGAAACGAATAGTTTTCATATGGAGGATCAAAAAAGACAATCAGATTTCTTAAGAGCAATATTGCTAAAAAATAATGAAAGAGAGTAAGCCCTCCAAGTTGCGAGAAAATTTAGTTTCTAAACTAGAAAATTTCAGTTTAGCCAACTTACTAATTAATCACGAAAGGTAGAATAAAGGCATTTTCACACGTGTCAGCTTTCAAACAATTTACTTTCCTGCTTACCTTCTCATGAAGCCACATAGAGATAAAATCCTTGAAAACAAGAGAGTTAAACAAAACAGTTAAGACAAGAATTAAGGGTTCCAACACAGCAACATGGAAAAGTCTGATGGAGTTCTGATGGTGAAGGGGAAACTCCTACAGGCCAGAGTGTGGAACCAGATTGGAGCAGGGCAGAAGTCTCCAAAAAAATACCCCTTGAAGAAGAAAAGGTTCAGAAAACACTCAACAAGTCTGCACACATCACAGGAATTTTCAACAACTGAGAATATTATCTGTCTTGAATTAGTGGTAAGTATAAAAACTAGCTGATGAAATGATAAAACAAGGTACTCAGAACAACAACAACAACAAAAAAACTTTGCAGAGAAGATTAAAACTAAATATAGCAGAGTTGCTTAGCTTGCACTCAACCACTAATATATATAGTAGCAATATAAACATGAACTATTGAGTTCACCAGAGTTAAGTTCATATTCCTGGTAGGATAGGTGGGCAAGGGGAAAAACTGGAGGGGACATTGATAAAAGTAATTTACTTATCTTTAGTGCTGAGATATCAACACAATGAATGGAGTGAATCACTAAGTAAAATATAAACACAGTATTTAATGACATGGGGGCTAAATGCTATAAGAATCAATGGAAATAGTTGAAAGTATTTATGAAGAAAATTGGATGAGCAAAGCTTTGTAGTTATTTGATCCTTTAAAACTAAGTGTTTTTATAATTTGATGACAGTAAAATCTAAATGTTAAAAACATTATTTCTATGAAATTACTTACTGGTTCAGTATTTAAAAAGTGAAGACAAATATTGCTGAAAATGAACAGTTTGATTGGAGCTTTTAACCATGAAGACACATATGGGAACAAACACACACAGAGACACACAAGCACATTTGCACACATATTGTCGTCATCACCATCACCAAGCAACTATTTTCTAGATGTGAAGTATATTCCCCCCCCCCCAGTACTGTAGTTCTTTGTCTAACCTTTATCTACAGATTTTATCACACATTCTTGAGAACCCAAACCTGTTAAGCAACTTTACAGAAAAGGCCAGTCAACAAGAAAGCAGTCACCAAACCTCCTTCTGTCTCCTTCCCCTGAAATCAAGTACAAAATAGAATAAACTTTATTACCTAAAAACAACACATTTCTAAATATGGAGCATTTTCATTGGTCTCATTAAAAATTTAATGAAAGTTTTGATTAAATTAGAAATCAGAAATTGCATATATACAAAGGGTCAAATAATTTTATAAATTATTCATTGCAACAGTTTAAAGCTCAAATATCAAGTATTAGCAACTTATGATCATGCATGGCCCTTTTTCTGAGTAGCACCTGTCATTGTATGATGAGGATGAAAATCAATTTTCTCACTGTTTAGTGACAAAGAGGGAAGGCATTTCTGAGTGTAGCAGAGCTGGGGCCTTCTGAGAAACTGAGGCAGTGTGAAGACCCTCAAATCCCAATTCTTTCGATCAAGTCAGAAAGATTTCAGACATGTCTTTTCAGAATAACAGGAATGAGTTTATTGAAGGGATAGAAAAAGGGAAGGGAGACACTCTCAAGGGAGAGAGTGGGTCCATTCAAAGAGGAAAGAGACGGGGTAGGGGTTATCGCTCAGTGCTCGCCTGGCGCACATGAGGCACTGGGTTTGATCCTCCTGCACCATATAAAAATAAAATAGAGGTATTGTGTCTATCTACAAAATATAAATATAAATGTTATATATATATATATATTAATGTTTGTTTTATTGGGCATCGCAGAGAAGTTTCCAGAGAGTCCTGCCCAGATCCACCTTTTGACTTTTGACTGACAGTAAGATGACATCTGACTTTCATCCTCACTGTCATGACAATACTAGGTCACCTTGGCCCATGCTGACAGGTTCTAATGGAACTCTTAACCATAAGCTTTTACAGATTTTATAGTTAGGAAGAACTATCCTTATCTCCTAGAATTTCAGGATCTGATCACAAGAGTCTCCTGGATTCCTCCCATGAACATGAACTTGGTCCTGCTTTTCTTCTTCAGTTAACAGGTAATTTTGCTGAGGAATGTGACATATCTGTCATTTAGGCCAGTCAAGGCTGCAGGTAAATTGCTTCTTGGAAATTAAAGCATTGGGGTCAGCAGAGTGGGCTCATTTTATAGAATTATTCTGTGTTTCTACAATCCTCACCTGTCTGTTCCCTAACATGAGAATTAAAATTGAGCAATATATTAGCTTTCTGGGGCTGGGGATGTGGCTCAAGTGGCGCACGGCGCTCGCCTACCATGCGTGCGACCCGGGTTCAATCCTCAGCACCACATACAAACAAAGATGTTGTGTCTGCCGAAAACTAAAAAATAAATATTAAAATTCTCTCTCTCTCTCTCTCTCTCTCTCTCTCTCTTTCTCTCTCTCTCTCTTTAAAATAATATATTAGCTTTCTTATGTGGTTCATTTTTTTAACTATAACACATAAAACCATGTAAGTAACTAAGTGATAAATAAGTGACTCATGGAATATCATACCAACATGGATGGTATTTAACCAAACTTCAACAGTCTCTCAAAACTCAGCATATTTTTTCATGCACAGAAGTGACCTCAGTTATTCTGTAAAGAATAATCATCTTAAGGAGCAAGGCTTCTTTGCATACATGTCTACAAGGTTCTATGATTATATTATGTCAACAACCCTTTTGTATTCTTCTCAATGTCAAGATCTTTGATAAGTAATTAGATCCCAAGGAAGTTGAAAGCAGGATTGCAGGACAATAGAGTCACATACCTGACTGTGTCAGTAATAGATTGCCCAGGTTCTACTTCACTCCAAGGTATGTACCAATGCCCTGGCTACTGGCTAAAATGTACTCTCTGTTACTATAGGTTAGGTATGGAGCCCAGGATTCTCTTACCCAAATAGCTCATAAGCGATGCTGATGCTGGTCTGTGTATCACACATTGAGCAGCAAGGTGCTAAATTATATCAATAGTTTCCTATTTACTAGATTCCTAGGTCACGAAAGAGAGAAATTCAATTATAGACTCCAGTAGATTTCCTGTTACACAGTAGGAACTCAATATATTTAGGGTGACTTTGCTATCTTTGGAAAAGTATGGGGAAAAAGAAACCTCACAAAACAGGTTTTAGCCCTGTAGTCATATTTAATGAGAGCTAGGCAATTATCTATATATGTTTGGTAGTTTTTAAATTTCATTTATGTAAATAATGCTAAGAAGAAGTGTTATTTTAATAACTGAGTTTCTCAAGTATTTCTGGAGAAGATTAATTTGCACAGTTACAAATTAGCTCATAGATTTTTGGGGGGAATATGTATTTTGGAAGGAGTTTCCTTTAGATTTTTCTTTATGATGGATTTCCTGTTCTCAGGTTGTTTTTGTTGAAGCATCATTATTATGGGTTTGGTTATGAAGTGTCCCCTAAAACTCCTATTAATGCAAAAATATTCACAGGTGAAATTATTTGATTATGAGAGCTGTGACCTGATCAGTCCTTCCTAGTTTGAATAGACTGACTGGGTAGTAACTGTAGGCAGGTGGGCATGGCTAGATGAGGTGGGTCACTGGCCTTGGAAAGTTTATCTTCCTGCTGCCCCTTTTCTCTTCTCTCTGTTTCTGTGGCTGCCAAGAATGAAGCAGCACTCCTCCAACACACCCTTCTGCCATGATGTTCTGCCTCACCTTGGGCCCAGAGCAATGGAATTTTGGCATTGGTGGACTGAGATCTCTGAAACCCTGAACCCCAAATGAAATTTTCTAAGTTGTTCTTATTGGTATTTTGGTCATAGTGATGCAAAAGCTGACAGGGTCCACATTATATTTACTTACCTTTACCTAGTCAAGTCAGATCTTTGTTTTCATGTATAAAATACATCCTGCTTCAAGTATGCTTTCTTGTTTATGTAACAGTGGGATTAATTAAGGCCACCTATTTCATATCACAGAAAAATAAATGACACAATTATAAAGCAATAAATGCTTACTTATTTTAAGGGTGACAGCATAAATTTCAAGAAATTTAGAGGAGATTTCTTCCTATTAATCAGGGACTGGCAGATTACATGGATCAAATAAAGCCTGCCACTTTTTTTTTTTTTGTAAATAAAGCTTTATTGAGATATAGATATACCCTGTCATTGATCTATAGGCTATGCCTGTTTCAGTCTACCATGGTGGAATTGAGCAGTTGTGATAGAAACCATATGATTTACAAAGCCCGAAATACTTACTGTCTGACTTTTGCCAAAAATGTTTACCTATCCTTGCTGTACAATTAGAGATTATGTTCTTCCTAACACATGAATTTTGAAAGTCATCAGGAGCTAGCATCATAAACTATACCTGGTAAATTTAGAATTACACTGTAGAATGTTGTGAATTTTACCTAGTTTCATTCTGGAAGATGCAGTGGCAACACAGCTTAAAAATCAGTATAGTTTGTTAGAGAAGGAGGATTTTCTCTTCATTGTTTTTATTTACAATCTTATTTTTCTTTTGTTAATCATGACTACAAAAAATGACTGCTTGTGTTTAAAGCAGTTTCTTTGTTCTTTCTATGTAGGCAAGAAAATGGGGATATTTTGTGAATATTCATATTAATGATTTGAAAAATTTTACCACAATTTTAAGAAAACCATTTTCCAGGTTATTTTTTTTCTATTTGTAACATAATCACTGCCATCTGTTGCTCAGTTTAGTTGTTCTTTCTTGCTCTTTGTACATATTTGTACATGTCCATCTGATATTTACTATGCACTAATGGGGGTAATTTATAGTAGAGAAATGCTCATGTTGTTATAAAATATTTCTATTTACTTAATACAAATGTACAAATTGAATTAATTTCAGTAGATTCAGGAGTTTAGTGCCTTTAAGTGAGAGCTAGTACCTTTTGTTATGTCTGCAAAATCCCAGCTCAACATTATTTTTTTATCTATAAGAATCAGTTTGGCAGGGGCTGTGTTGTGGGTCCGTGGTAGAATGCTTGCCTAACCTGTGTGAGGCATGAGGTTCAACCCTTAGCACCCCATAAAAAATAAACAAATTTTTTAAAAAAGTCAGTTTGGCATCACGAAACTGGTTCAACAGTGATGTAGGATTATTTGTTTTTTCAGTCTTTAAAATATGAGGGAAATTGGAATGTAGTGCTTTCTTTTGAGTCATGCTATTTAGTTAGATGAAGAATGAAATTGTCCAAAGCATATTGTTTCATTAATTCTCTTGTTTACTGTAATATCAACATGAATGTAAAGGATGATATTCAAGTGAGAAAAAGCGAAACTTCGTAGTTAGTCTGTAAATCATCACAGATTGACATAGTGAGATCTGCTCTAATTATGTAGCTGCTACAGTAGCATGGGGACTTGTTTTCAATAAACTGCATCATCTCTGCAGTCTGCCTCTCTAGTTACCCTCACAAAGACTTTGAGTACAATTCCTCCTCAAGGAAGCCAGTGTTTCTTCCAGGGAGACCAGGACAAAGTTATTTACATTTTTGGTAAAATAACAGAGAACCAGTAATTTCTTCAAGAACAGAACCCTGGGAAATATGTGAAAAAAACCCAACCAACCAAAAGACTTTTTCTTAACCTGTTGGCACAGAGTATTCAGAGACAATTAGAGAATCTGTAGGGGTAACGAGCATGAGCAGTTACAAGTGTTTGGTATTTGCTGTTTGCATCTAAATCTGTTAGGATTGGTTGTGGTTGCTTCAGGTAAAAACTCCCAAATTTCAGGAATTCAAACAAGGGAGAAACTTGTTTCTTTCTCTTACAAGAAATGTATATGAGCCAGGTGGGGTGCACACACCTGTAATCTCAGAAATTTGAGAGGATGAGGTCAGAGGATCTCCAGTTGAAGACCAGCCTGGTAATGAAACCCTGTTCCAAAAAAAAAAAAAAAGAATAAAAAAGGGATGTAACAGTGGTAGAATGCTACTGGGTTCATTCACAGCACTGACAAATAAATGAATAAATAAACTAGCAAAATCTATGTGATCTGGGGTGGTTTGTGGCTGGGACACCCAATAACTTTCATCTTTCTGCTCTTCTATTCTTTCTCCTTGTTTATGTTTTCAATGTCATCTTATGGTTGGCTGAAGCCAACAAGAAAGAGGAAATGTCTGTGGACAAAGAACATTACTACTCTAAATTAAGGTGGAGTCCTACTACTAATGACACTAGGAGACTGTAACCTGGATGGCAACTAGAAATCTCTTAACAGCCTCTTTGCTGTCCTTTGCAGAGGGGCTTTTCTCTACCTCTTCTGTATATTTTAAAGAATTAAATGAATCATTTTAGCTAATGATACAGAGAGTTGGCTCTTTTTCCCTAAAGTAGGATAACAGCAGTGAAATGAGAGAATGCTAATTGGAAGAGAAATTCTAAACTGAAACAAAGTCATGTCAATGTTTATTAACATCCTTGGAAAAATGTTAGTGGATATTTATCTTATTTTATAGGTGTTACCATAGTATTAATGGTGATTGAAATCTTTGCATCAGAAGGGAAGGTACAGAAATGTACAATTTAATTTCAAATTAACCTGGAAGAAGGCAAAAAGGTATTTTTTTTCTTCTTTTTAAATGTGAATCCATTCATAGTGTTCAAAAGCATGAAAATGAAACAAAGAATTCTTTAGATTCTGTTGCCTATAACTATAGATATGACTGGAGACCCAAAGTTTGGTGGTTTAATTTGAAGCAAGACACAGAGCTGTGCTGACATTTATTTTTGTAGAACAGAGAAGATACATATCTGGAAAATATACTGACTCATGAAGATTGTTTTGATACTTGTGTGTCTCCATCTCTATGTGTGAGGGTTCAGAGACAGCAAGGAGGGAAGTAGGATGAGGTAGACCTACCTGATCAACCCTGAAGCACTGTATCTGCAGTCCTCCCTTCCCAACACCAGTGTTTTCTGAAAATCCAGCTTCTGCAGTGAGTACCTCTCTTTAAACATTTTTGCATCTGAGCTTCCAAATTTTCTTTTCAAAATTGTGTTTAAGGCAATCATCCAGATTTCAATGAAAGCATTTGCTTTAAGTGAAGGATAAAGTAGAACTCTAATGAATATAAGGTCATTTTTCTTATTCTTCAAGAAGAAAAAAAACCACCATTTTTGTAAGGAAACCAATTTGAGAGCTTTATTTCTTTTGTGTGACAGAATTTAGGGAAGTACATTGTGCTGTTAAGAAAGGGTTCAAATAAGAAGGGTATGGCTGTCTTCCATGTGCCAGTGATAATTTTAAGTTGTCTTCTTTTGAGGCTCTGCCTGTCTCCATGTGTCACTGGATAACAAACTTCACTGAGTCAGAACTTGGCCACTTCACAGGATGCATTTTCTTGTTTATAATCTAAGAAGTGTAAACCTTATCTCTTTTATTAATGTGAAATGAAATGATAATCATGATGTTGATGACATTTAATTCTTGGCTCCAAGAGTCTACAAACGTGTTTCTTGTTTACAGAATCATCCTGGGTAGGTGCAGAATCTCTGCCTTCTTCAACACGTGGCTCCCAAGGTCACTGTGAAGATCATCTCCATCCCTGCAAGCCAGGCAGCAAAAGAGTGGGCAGCTGCACACACGGAAGGTTTTATGTGCCAAAGATAATTTATTGTAACCCAGATGTATCTGGTTCTGGGTAGTTTTTCTTTATATATCTCCTTTATTTAAAAAAAAATATAAAAGAACCTGGTGCTTAGATGCAATCAAACCTCATTTATTCATCATGGAGAAAAGCCTTTCAATTCTAGAAGGTTAGAGAAGAAAATGGATATGATTAAAGTTTACAGAATCAATGGAGGCAAAAAAGAAGTTGACTAAATCACAGATCACAGAAATAGGGTGCTATCTTTGAACACTGAAAGCTTTATTTTAGGGCACATATAGGCAATAGAGTATAATTTTAGAATAATTATAAGTGTTAATTACTATTGATTAACACTAACTACGTGACAGTGACTTACATACATGATTTTATTTGATCTTTATAATCACTCTTCAAGCTAACTTAGTATGGTGATTAAATTTGCAGACTAGAGGGTCGAACTGCCTGGCTTTCACTTCTGGTTCTTTCACTTACTAGCTTGAAAAATTTGGTGCAACCATTTAACACTTTTACTCAGTTTCAGGTATAAAATAAAGATCGATGACAGTAATCAAGTTCATAACATTATTGTGAGGACTAATGAAGTAAGAGTAAAAATTCTTAAAACAGTGCCAAGTACATAATAAGCTTTCTTCCTCATCATCATTATTTCCTCATTTACCTATATCAGCATACTGTATTCCAGAAGTGGTAAAAGACTTCCCCAAGGTCACATAGCTAGTTACAGATAGAACTAGCTATTGGAAAGTACATCAATTCAGATCAAATCACCTGTCCTTCCCAGGGTGGCAGATCTGGAGTAAGTTATGAACTGATAAGACAGTTGTGGGATATATACCACAATCTAAGTTCTAGGGGAATTAGAAATATTTATATTTTATTATAGTAAAATCAGGGAGAAATTATCCAGATCTTATAAGGGACAACCATGATGGTTTAGAGTGAAGGTCATAAATTCATACTTTCTAGGTTTCGATTTCAGTTCCACCTTGTATAACCTTGATATTAATTCACTTCTCCAAGCCTTTATAATCAGTAAAATAAGGAGTAATAATTTCATCCACCAGATCAGCTGAGAGTAACCCTGAGATATAACTGATAAAGATATCTATTATTTTACTTAACAGGAAGTCTAGAGATCCTTCAAAGAGTTAGGGATGTTAGGAAGGAAAAAGGCTATTTGCATTTTTCTACTCAACTGTGCTCTTCACATAAGGAGAGAGGAAGAAGGGGGTGGAGAGAAAAGGAGCAACAGAGAGACAGAGAGACACTCCCATACACATTGGTCAGATCTGGATCCCATATGTACCTTCTACACCAGTGAAAAGCAAAGGAGAATGGAATTACTTTAATTGGTTTAGACCAATCAAGTTCATTTCCTGGACAGAGGAAGGGACCACCTTCCTAAGCAATACTGACTAAACAAAATCAGGGCATGCTTCTAAGAAAAAGTGGGTGAAGAAGGCTGATGAATAGTAAGGGTTACACTGCTGAATGTCTGGGAAGTGCTTAACTTAGTGCACTGACCTCTGGTCAATAGAGGCTAACTTTGCCAACTCCCAGAGGCTGACATTCCCAAAGGCAATTCTGTGCTCTCACAAAACACAGACCTTCTTATTGTTTCAAAAAAGAAAAACAGAACAAAGCACTGAACTGGATGGATCATAAGCCCGATTCACACGATTTTGAATTGTCTTGCAGGTTCCTTTGCATGGCAAAAATCCCCACACTTAAAAAACAAAAGAAACAAGCAAATAAACAAACAAAATATTTCTACATAGTATCCTTTAAAAAAGGTGTACAAAACTAGGGAGTTGAATCAAGCTGCCTCAAGTGTCATCCCGATTTTGAAGGGATTTATTCTGTACTCTTCCTGTATCAAGCTGCATCATTTCCATTATTTTGCTGAAAAAAAAAATACAGAAATGAAAACCCCAGAGGCCCAAGTTTGTTTTGAAGCCAATCTCTATGCAGATATTACTGCTTTACCCTTCTTTTTACATTCACATTCCCGGCAACAGCTGGGAGGGATAAAGAATGCCTGATGAAATACTCAACCATCCATTCCCATGATAATGGTGCATAACAAATGACCCCCAATTCTGCTGTGTTCAAAGAAGAACATTTATTGTCATGCTCAGGGGTCTGCAGGTTGGCTAGGTTCTGGCAGATCTGGGGTGAATTCTGCTGGGCTTGACTCCAAACTGCAAATTAGGTTTAGGTCTGCTGACACATGTGTCTCCTTGGATCAGAGGCTCCCTGAGACATGGTTGCTTATCTCCTGCCAGTGAACAGAAACCTAAGAGGGCAAACCCCACCTCAGAAGCATATTTCAAGCCTTTGCTCATATCACACCTTCAAACATCCCACTTGTCCAAGCAAGTCACATTGTCTAACAACAGTGGGGTAGATAGATACACTGCATGACTTAGTGAAATCTAAAAGTTCACAAGCGAAATGTAAACATATAGGGAGGGGCACAGAGCAAAGAACAGAGACGCAAGGAACCTATCTACCTTCTAATTTTGCTCAGAGCCCATTTATGACCTTCCAAATTCTTCCTTTAGTGGGCCCATCTTTGATCTGTCTTGACTTCCTAAGCCATTCTGATAGGTGAAAATATATTTCCCCAGTAAACTTTTCAGTGGATTACAAAGTAATTGAAGGGAAAAAAGGAAAGGAATGAAAAAGAAAGGATAGAAACAGAGCAAAACAATCTAGTAGAATCAGTTGTAAGGACAATGAGAAAGCACAGAGCCCTGGAAGCAGGGTTTTGTCTCAGTCTTTTAATTGAAGGTAATCAACATAAGAACTTGACAGTGTCTTCTGAGAGGCAACTAGCAGGTCAGCGTCACTTTTTAGAAGGACTATGTATGACAGATTCAGGTTATAGTCTAGAAATGCATGATTAGAATGAAACAGGTTTTTAATGAAATTCTTGGTGGAAAGTGGCTTCCAAGGTCAAGAGAAGACCTCCCAAAGACATGGAATCATGGGTCTTTTTCACCAGGTTGCCCATGGTGATTGAAATAGTGCCAAACATGTAGGGGCGATCATTATATTTTTTGAATACATTGCAAAATTATACAGCAAATTCCCCTATTGGATTGTTGATAATCTTTTGATTGAGTTTATAAACCTTGTCTTATAGAGACCCAGGAGGTAGAGAACAGTCTGTTTTCTCCCTTTATTTAAAATAAGATGTAATTTAACTATAAATTCAGTCATTTTATGAATTCAGTTTTATGAGCTTTGACAAATTTAAACACACATGATATAGAATATTTCTTTCACCCTCAAATGTTCCCTGGTCAATCTTTGAGAAAGCTCTCTCTCAGTATAGACTAGCTCTTCTATTCAAGAATGCCTATAAAGGGAATCATGTAGCATGTGGTCTACTAGGTCTGACTTCTTCTACTAAATTTAAAGTTTATAGGATTCACTCATGGCATTGAATGTTCATTCCTTTTTATTGTGGAATAGCGTTCCATTATTTGGACATACCAAATTTGTGTATCTATTCACTAGTTCATTGGCATTCTCAGCTTCCAGTTGAGGGTATTATGAAAAACGTTATTAACTTACTGTACAAGTCTGTTTTCATTTCACTTGGACAAAAATCTAGGAGTAGAATTTTTTGATTGTATGATAAATAAACATTTAACTTCACAAGAAACTGTTCTCCAAAGTGTCTTTAAAATTTTATATTTCCTCCAGCAATGGATGAGAGTTCCAGTTGCTCCGCAGTCCTCTCCAACGCTTGGTATAATTAGGCTTTAAACTTTTATCCATGTTTTTCTCCTGTACCTTCCTCCAATGAGACATGTTTGAAAAAAATGAGTAAACACAAACATTCCTGGATCTATGTTCCTAAATAAGCCAAGTATCTATTATAAAATCTCTCTCTCTCTCTCTCTCTCTCTCTCTCTCTCTCTCACACACACACACACACACACACACACACACACACACACACACTGACAGAAGAATATGAGGGGACCCCCTGTCTCCCTTGGGAATAAAACCTTTGCTTTCCTAAAGATCGACTTTTAAATCTCAAAAGTACAACTTAACCGTTCGCTGGACTTCAAGACCGATGCTTGCCAATTTCCTTAAGAAGCAGCAAGGTTTCTTCAAAGAACTCTCACTTCAAACCTCTCAACTGCTCTCTTATGTTAATAAATAATAATTCCCTTTTTAAAAAAGCTGGAGAGCTCCTGCTGGAACTGCAAGCTATGGGTTGCCTCTATCTTCGTCCCCAACACCTTCCCTTTCTCCCTGCGTTCCTGCCCAAGTTCCCCAGAAAACCCTAAGAATCGCAAATACTCCCGGACACCCCTTGTACCCCTGCTACTAGGGCACGGGGCATGCTCAGAGGGCACTGAGGGAGGCGCAGGCGTTGGCTGCAGTGGGCCTCTGGAGCCGGGAGGTGCCGCTGCGTCCCCGCTTCCAGGCGCCTGACCCAGCGCGCAAAGTT
>NW_026000026.1:33199496-33227696 GCF_001458135.2 Marmota marmota marmota
GCGAGGGGCGCGTTATGCAATGGGCGCACTGGGAGCGGGCAGGGGCAGCCTCCGGGCGCACAGGTTGTCATCTGCCAAGGCGGACAGCAAAAGGCTGGAGGCTTACGCGCGCTCCTGTGTCCTCCAGGTTTAGAGTTGACATCCTTGTTGGATCTGGTAAACGCCTTCTGAGGGTCTTGTCTGTGGGTTCAGTGGAACAGGAGAAGGAAGCTTTGCCTGGTGACGGGTCCAGAGAGTTTAGAAAGTGGGGAATGTGAAGTTGGGACCAGATGGAACTCGCTGGGTATGGACAAGATGCGCCCCTCTCCTCTCACAGGCGCATCCCCATTACCTCTTTTGCCCCTTTTGAAGAAGGAATGACCCCCAAGTCCGAAACTGTTTAGTGATTTCTACCCTCTTAGCGCTTTTCTGAGAGACACGCGGCAGAGGACACATCGGTCCAGCCGACAGGTGGTCGTTGATGCCAAACTTTAGCGCCTGGCTCCGGAGTAAGGGCCCCTGCGAAGGGCGGAGGAGGACACACCTGGGAAGGGCTAATGAGCAGTAGGGTGCCTTTAAGGGTTGAAGAGGGCTTAGTGGGCCTGCAGGCGGGTAGGGAGGGCTAATTTTTGAGAAATGACCTGGCTGGAGTCTTCAGTTTGAAGCAGACACGTCAAGATGTTCCATAAGTATTACCTGTATCTTTTGCCAGGATGGGTACACCCTACCCCAGTCCCCGGGATCTCCTGGACTTCACATGTAGTCAGACCCCAGGACTTAAAATGACCTCTCTTCCTTCCACCACAGTGACTTTCAAAATATTTAAATGAACAAATCCAGCTGAAAACATGTGATTGAAGTTGCACATTATGGTATCAATTTTTGTCCTGGGTGTCATTCAAAGGGTTTGATAAGAACAACCGCTGAAATAAACTCCAGCTGTCAGGATCTAAGGAAATTTAGGTCCAAATGACTAATACATCTCTTAATCAGAAAGAATTATAGGAGAATGAGGCATGGTTCTTGCTGAAAAGATTTTCCACCTAGTAAATTATAGCCTCTTATCCTCCAGGGTATTTTTCTTTAATCTTCTTAAGCCAATTTCCAGTGTCTGAAAACAATTTAAATATTCCAGGTAGCGAATCCAATTACTTAGCTGAGTGCGTCTGTGTCTATATTTTGTCCAGTTGGAAGCGCAAACGGAACTTGCAGTATGAGCCACAGCTTCCTTGAAAGCTTGTGCCAATTATTAAATGCTGTAGGCAAGGATGTAAACATGCATCTTTTACCATGGACGTTAGACTTTTCTCTTTTCTGTTCCAGTTTAATTGTACCAGATATTTTTGTAAAAGAATAGAATCTAAACAATAAATTCAGACACAGGTTAAATGCTTTGTGTCACGGGGAAATAAAAGAAAATGCAATTCTACAAATAAAATAGTCCTGCCCCTCTTGAGATCCTTACAAGGAGAGCTAATGTGATGATTTACTGAGAAAGAGAGGGACAGGCAGAGAAGAAGGGAGGAGTATTTTTCAAGAATAAAACTGGGAGTTTGGGCGTAAGCTCTGGATTTCTTTACAGTTTTGACTTTAAGCTATATTTTAAGTAATTCTCCATAATTTCCAGTTTGGGAGAAAAATAACCAATGCTGCTTCAACGATGAAGTCTTTATGAAAATACATTTTGAAATATCCAGGTGGATGATTTGTAATATATGCATTTATGTAACAAATATTCGTTGCCAGCCTTGGACTTCATTTCTGGGGTGGTGAAGAGATTAGACAAAATTCTGGCAATTAAGGCACCTTACATACTAGGTAGAAAAGACAAAAATGATTTAAAAAATTGAGAAAGAGAGTGATGCATTGAGACTGTCGGAGGAATCACTAGTGAAAACACCACTGGAAAAAGGGAAAGGTGAAAGAAAGCTCGCCAAGCCTTGCAGCAGTGTTTCTGGGGGAACTATAGGAAGGAGGTAGATACTAAGGAGAGAGCCAGTAGAATCCCAGGTCTTTTTAAAGAGGAAATCTAGAGTGCACCCAGGAGAAAAGTTCTATTTACTGTGATAAATTATTCTGTAGGTGCTTTGATTCCCTTAGTCTCCATGACCTGAGGACTAAGAGGGACCCAGACTTTCTTAAGATTGCCTTTATCCTTCTGTGGTATCTTCTGCTCAACTCTCTGCAGTTCATATTTGGTCTTTTAGAATCAAACCAGTTTAGTCTCTCTGGCTATTCTTATTGCATCTTCATGAGATTGTGCATTGAAGACAAAACAGAACTAAATCTCGAGTCAAAGTCCTGGGTTTACCTCCTGGTTCTCTTGTCAGTCTGTTGTGTAACTTAAGGTAAATCGCTCATCCTCTCTGAACCCTTGTTGCTTCTTAAGCAAACCTGAGGTAATGGTGCTGTTCCTACCAGTTTCAGGTACTAATTGGGAGAAACCAACAGGAGAAAGCAACACTTCTCACACTGAGCATACATCTGAACCATCTGGGAGACTTGGTAATGCTCAGATTGCTGGGTCTCACCCTCTGTTTCTGATTCAGGTGTGGGCTGGGCTTAAAAATCTACCTTTCTCCAAGGGTCTTGGGTGATGCTAATGCTGCTGGTGTGGGAAACCACACTGTGAAAGCCACTGGGATAAGGTTTGTGAATGAATTTGGAAAGTATGACAGACGTAGCACAGTCTCCTTGGCCTGCGTCAGTTTTGGTTGGCTTGTGGATTTAATTTTATTTCTGTGTGTATTGAGAAATTCATTCAATAGTTAAACAACTTAATAATCTTTCATTTACTTGTTATCACTTAAAAAATGGAGAATCCTTCTTTCTTTTCTATAAAAGGAAGGGTTAGCCTACTCATAAAACAGATTCTCGGTATACCGATACAAAGCATCACACATAAAAGGACATTTAAAAATGATGTGTTTGGAGTTATTTAGAATTGCTTAGAGATTACTTCTTATTCCTTAAGTGAAAGCATCATATCCGCTGGTTCTGACCACCATAAAGAGTGGGAGATGTCCCCCAGAGAGTGCCATGCCATACACAATGTTTTGGCTCCCTACCAAAATCCTGGTGAGGCTGTGGATGCTCTTAGGGTGTGAGTGAAAGCTTTCACACTGGCACTGACCAGTCACAACAGCAGGTGGCTAAGAGCAGGAGCCAGAGCCCTGTTGTACTAGGCAGGCATTGACCCTTTTACTGCCTAATCCTGGCAAGGTCTGGTCTTCCTAGGGTTTGGGGTAGGTGGGTGGGGAATTTGGAATGTTTCAGAATTTTAAAACTAGTAATGTAAATGGTGTCAACATTTGAACCTTTGATGCTTCTTAAGCAAACCAGTGTTAATGGTGCCTTTCCTACCAGTTTCATATAGAAGTTGGGAGAAACCAACAGGAGAAAGCAACACTTCTCACACTTGAAGATACATCTGAACCATCTGGAAGACTTGGGAACTAAGTCTGTCCTGAACTTGGCAAGCAGATAAAGAATCAACTTATCACAGCTACCTGTTTCACTAATGATATTAAAGGAAGAAACTTTATGTCCTTGCTTTAATTTTATGTTTTTATATTATTGGGCTTTGGTGGTTGGAAGTGGATATAAAGGACTGTGCACTTTATGGAAAAATGCTAATGAGATAGTGGAAGGAGAGTTACTTTTTCCAACTCGAGTAGAGACCTGGGAGGTAGTGAGACTGGCCCTTTTCTCTCCTGGACCTTGGCTTTACTCTGGATTATTGGACAGGATTTAGAAGAAAAGGGAAAGGACCCCTGCCAACCTTGATTTGCCCCTGTTTCCCATGGCCAGGACCCTGTCTCTTTGTCTCATACCCTGTAGAGAAAGGTTTTCATTTGTTTGTTCTTTCTCTTCTTCATTCTTACTTTTCAAATTTGACTCTCCTTATGGGCAGGTTGCTTCATACATCCCCACCTCAGTTTCCTCAACTGTAATGTGTAGATTGCAGTATTTCCCTCCTCCCCAAACAGTTGTTAAGGCTTCAGCAGTGAAAGCATGTATGTCACTTTGTGTATGGCCTGACACACAGGAAACCCTCAATAAAATGTTCTTTAAAAAAGTTATTGTCTCCTAATAGTAAGAGAATCATGAATTTTTGTCAAGTCAGTGTCAGGTGCTTTTAATATATTCATGGGAAGATCCAGACCTTTCTTTTATTCCCTTTAATTTGTATTTTGATTTTTATAGGTTATAATTTAGAGAAAACCAATCAGTTTTTTTAACCTCCTTTAGAAATTTCAGATGGGTCATGGAAAATGAATCTACATAATTCAAAGGAGGAACCACTCTTTTTTAAGCAAGTCGGTTTGCAAATTATTTAGAAGTTTTATTCCTACTTAAATTATGTATCTCTGTATCTCTCTCTCTTTATATATAAATGTACCCCCCACACATACTTAACCTATATATAACCTTACATCATATTTCCTGTTTCTCAAGGATAATCTAACACTCAAACGTCATAATTGCTAGACTAAGTTGTTTGAGAAAAAGTTTGAAGAAGCTCAGAGGTTTGGATTTCCATTAATGCACTGCTTGTTTGAAACAAGAACTCCCTACCCCTAATTAAAACAGAAAAATTGACAAAGGCAGCATTCTACACAAAAGCTTAGTTAGAACTTTTACATTATATGGAATCTGCTGTTCTGGTTTCTAAAACGATTACAAGATAAAATGACAATGACTGAAGACTAAGGAGGGAGCAGAGGGGAAGTGTTCCTGAGGTTGGAATTCCGCAGCATTCCCTTTGGAAAGGTTATGGGAAATAGGGAACTGACAGCTGAGTTGGAAGTGGGTGGATGCAGATTGGGGTACCCACAGAGGAGGAGTTTGACTGGAAGTTAAGCAGGTGCCTTCTAGAGAGCCACATATGTCCATGTTCAAAGAGTTTTGGGAATTTCTCATTGACAGTAATTACTATGATCTAAATGTAAAAATATAACTTTCTCTGAGTCAGTAAAGGTGTGTTAAGCCTTTTATCAGAGTGTAACATGTATACAGCCAAAGGCACCAGCTGTGTGTCCCGCTGGATTGGTTTTCACAAAGTGAGCATTCTGCTTCATCAACACAAGATCAAGAAACCAGAAGTCACCTAGGGCTCTTTTCTAGCCCCTGCCCCCTCTCCCGGGGTCACCTTTATCCTGATTGCTAACACTAACATCTGTTTTGCCTATTTAGACCTGTTTTGCCTCTAATAGGCCTATTTTTATATTGAATGAAAGCTAAACCAAATCTCTTCATTTTTATTATTGCTGAATTAACCCTCTTGATCACTAACAACAGAAGTGACTTGTTTTTGATTTAGATGGCCCTTGATTAGGTCCTTCTTATCTGTGCTAAGGTGAAGTCTGAGAAGTGTAGCAGGTGCAGTCAATGCCCCAAAGGAGGAAATGGTTAAGCAAAGCTCTAGTGATTTAGCAAGGAATCGTTATGCCTGCAGACCGTTATTGGCAGGGTACAACAGATTCGCAGATTTGTACAGTGCCACTGCCTGAGTATACTTTTCTCCCATGGAGTTTTTTTCTTTCTCATTTTGGGTGCTGGGGATTTAAGCCAGAGCCTTGTCCATGTTCAGCACATAAGCACATGTTCTACCCCGAGCTGTGTCTCTAGCCCTTTTTATAAAAAAGTCAGTTTAAATACTTTTATTTTTACATTTTAAAAACTGAAGTGAAATTCTCCTAACACAAAATTAATCATTTTAATGTAAAACAAAATTCAATAATGGCATCCTGTGTACTTACAATGTTGTACTAACAACATCCCATCCAGCTCCCAAACACCTGATGTAGACGTTGCCAACCTATGGTGCATTAAGGTAATTTGCTCTGGCTATTAGCATATCTTGAATGTGTCCCTTGAAATTTTAGCCTATCAATAAATAGCTTCAAATTATATTTACCTGCAGTGATATTTAAATGGAACAAGAACATTTTGCTTTTTTTGACGGTGAACTTGGTAACCTGTGGTTAAATGCTTCCTTATCAGAATTGTTTCCTGTTATCATGAGCAATAAGTACCAGCATAAATGGAATGGGATTGATTGTGAATTGTTAACTAACGCTGTGGGTCTCCACTTAAATAACAAATCCTTGGTAACTGAAAACGTTAGTTTTCCTGTTACCTGACCTTCTGTTAGGTTCATGCAGCCTTTCAGATCCAATCATAAATTCCATATGCTCAGACAGAGCTCACAGTCTATTTCACCTAATCCTTGCTCAGTCTATTCCATATCTGATCTCCTAATCAGACCCATGTGCCCCTGTCTCAGTAGGCAAGGAACTAGAGACGTATTTCTGGGTTATTTACACACGTGATCCTAAAGAAGCCATCAATTTTTGTAGAAATCTAACTCAAGTAGCATATAAAGGATGGTTAGGCTCTTTAAGTCTCTGATTCCCCTCTGATCTCTTTTAAGGTTTAAAATTTGATTTTTTTTGTTATGTGTTAATTTCAATTTTAGAAAATTTTAATTTCATTTGTACTCTGGAAAGAATGTTTAGGTATATATGTTAATTAGTATTGACTAAATCTATGTAGGTATCAAGAAACTAAATTATTATATATTGGGAAGTAGACTACCATATAAAATGAGAAAAAAAAGAAAGGTATGTAGTACCAAAGCAGAATTAAAAACATCCTGCATCTGCTTTTCATTTTGAGGGCTTTTTTAGTTCAGTGTTTTGTTTCTTTTTGTTGCACTGAAGTTTTATAAGAAGTTTGTGGAAAAAGGGATTAGTTAGCAAAGGAAGCATTTTTACCTGAACGAGTCATGTTCTCTGTCAATACACAGCACTGATACCTAGAAGATTAAGATATTATTATGCCATTAAAAATCAAATTTTCTTTGGAACTTGTCTATGAAATTAGGTATTAGAAATTTAGTTTTGATTCATTTCATAAAAGAGGTCATATGAACTGGGAGTGCTGGTACATGCCCGTAATTCTAACCACTTGGGAGGCTGAAGCCAGAGGATCACAGGTTTGAGGCCAGACTCAGAAACTTAGTGAGACCCTCAATGACTTGGCAATTCTTTTTCTCAAAGTAAACAATAAAAAGGACTTGGGGTGGGGCTGTAGCTGTAGCTAAGTGGCAGAGTGCTTAGCTAGCACATGTGAGGCACTGAGTTAGATCCTTAACACCACATAAAAGTAAACAAATAAAGGCATGCTGTCCATCTACAACTACAAAAAAATTAAAAAAAAAATAGGAGATATTGTTCAGTGGTGAAGCTCCCTAGGTTCAATTCCCAATACTAAAAAAAAAAAAAAAAAGCCACATGAATTTAAAAGGGAGTTGGTTGGAAGCCCGTAGAATAAGTCCACAAGATTGAAAAAAAATTTAAGGAAGCTTGATCATGATCAATCAATCATGATCTTGGGTGTGCTGTGTTGAATGTGGTTGAATCTTTGCATGTATTCCTACATCTCAGGCCTATTTTTAAAAACAAAGCCTAGACATCTTAAGCTACATTTATCAGAATCCCTTGAGGCTAATATTCTACCTGCAAATTAAATTCTACCAAATGGATGCCTGGGCATAAAATTTGGAGGGCAGAGATGTGAAATAGGCCACTCTCCTCCATCTTTTGGGTTGTTTCTGCAGATATATGAGAGACTGAAGAAATAGCATCTTCTGTAGTAAATCTCCATTGCTTCCAAGAGCCTCCTGTGACAGTGGCTACTCCCTATTTTCAGGTTACTCTTCCTGTGATTCTTTTGGACCCTCATAGTTCTTTCTTGATTTCTCACATTCCTGAATGTGGTGGAGGCAAGAGCTGTCCTCAAAGGTCAGAGCTGTGGTGTTCTGAGGTCATTCATGGAGACCCAACCTGAAGCCCATTTCTAGAACCTTCCCATGATTTGATCAATTGCTTCACTGATTGTTTTAAGTTCCTTTATGTTCAAATTTCAAGAAAGTTTTCTGCTTCCTGCATCTACAGTGTGCTGGATATGGCCTTTTATGGCTCTAGGACTTCATGACTTTTAGTCTTCGCATGGTAGTAATCACCTAAACAACCTATATAATCTCTCCCACAATACTACATTTGGAGTTTTGCTATAATGTTGGCTCTAGAATTCAGTATCCAGGATGAGTCTTTGTGGCAGGCACTTATCCTTGTAAAAAACTAGTTTTTATTAACATTCACTCCATTTAGTCATGGAACCTACCTTGGGTGGTGGGAAAAAGCAATTGTTGCTACCATTTGACACAGTGAGCTATGACTTGCTTCAGGACACAAAATTATCAGAGTCAGAATCAAAATTTAAAAATAGATCTTAGAGTTAAATTCAAGACCCTTTACTATCTACCATGATGTCCCCAAACAGGATCCTTTTGGTAACAGAACATTTTTAAAAGAGTTCAAATGAATGCAAGTTGAAAGATTCATTGACTTTTCTAAAAAATCTCCCTGATTTTAAGATTTATACAAATGAAGCTTAATGGCTATGTACACACCTCTTTTGGCTAGTGCTTTCAAGTAGCTCTTTGCATGGCATATATACACAAAGTCAATTTTCGTGTACACTCTGCAGGATTTAGGAATGTGGGAAAACTTCATTGCTGCTTTGAAATACAGAGACCAGTGCATGATCTAGAGTCTTTACAGGTGTTCTATATCCATCAGTCGGTGTGGAAACATTCCTATGGAATGTTGGAGAATGGTGTTAAAACAAAGTTCATTTTTGTTCATTGCTAAATAAGTGACATTTATTGCATATGCTGCAACACTTTATACACTTCCCAACATACGTGGAAATATTCTTTTTGTTGGGTTGTTATTAAGGTTGGTCCCATGGCTTCTTATGGAAATCGTGGATCATGGAAGATGGTAGACCAAAGGAAGTACAGAGGATCAGTCGCTTGCTCTCAGGCAAGGTGCAGAGTGACTTGGAATACAATGTAATGTTCATCTTGGAGAAGATAAAAGAGTTATCTGAGATAACTCAGAGACCAGATCTAGATTGCCAGTGCAGGGAGTGAGTATGCCTTGTCTGCATTACACCTATTCCAGGTCTCCAGGGAGGCTCTAGCGTTGTATTATTTATTGGCTTTCCCCAGGGGAACCACAGGTCTGGCACTTGGTGGGTGCTGGTATTCCCTCTTGTTAGTGGAATGAATGAAAAATGGTTTGGTGTGTCTGGCTCATAGTGGGTGCACATAGGGAGGCACGCAGCCTTGAGGGAGACCTGGAGGATGGGCATATTGACAGGAAACCTTCATGACCTTTGCTGTGTCATATGATTTTGGTTGTAAAGCATACTTTCTATTCCAAATGAAATCTCCCAGAATCCTGAGGGACTCTATGGGCTTCTTAAATAGAGTTTCTCTGTGTGTCTTTGAGAAACAAAATGTTCATCGGCAACACAAAGTTAACTGTTGTCACAGTGCTGATTTCCTTTAAGGCCTAAATACAGCTTAAGGTTGAATGTGTACTCAATGATGATTCTATATTGATTGAAAATTATGGGGCTTTATGTATTTACATTTCTTGTAACTCTTACCAGTGACTCCATTTTTCTTTAAAAAAAGATGTTCATACATACATTCGATGAAAATTGTCCTTCAAGAAATTCAGAATTGTTGAGAGCGACATCCAAAGGTTGACCAGAAGGAGAACATTCTATCACAATAATGATTCACAAAAAGAAAAATGAATGGATCACTCTTATTGATAAAATGAGAAAATTAGCAAGGAAAGGCCTATAGTTTTACAACTTTACTTATAATAAATTTTCCACTGTGGTTTTCCCTCTGTACAGAAGCAATGAAAGCCAGTGGAACAACATTTAACTTCCTCCCATCCCCAGCCCTTGTTCATTGTACTTGGCCCACTCTATCCTTCCACCTGCCCTTTTCCTGAGAGAGCATTTTACCGTATTTATTTATGCTTGGATCCCATCCTTTCTGGCATCTCTGAATCCTGGCTTTATTATTCTCCACCATTACCTCCCTCTCTTTTGACAGTACTTAAGTTTTCCCTCTGTTGGCACTCTGCAGAGAACATAGCAATATGCCTGCATTAGTCTACTTCCCTCTACTATGACAAACATCTGAGATAACCAATTTATAAAAAGATTTATCTAGACTCACAGTTTTGGAAGTTTCAATCCATCATTGATTGGCCCTATTGTGTAGGATGAACACTACATCATGGCAGGAGCATGTGGCAGAGCTCCTGACCAGGAAAGGAAAGAAGAGAAGGGAATGGGGTCCCACAGTCCCCTTTGGGAGTATATCCCCAGTGACCAAATGACCTTCCAGTAAGCTTCACCTTCTGAAGGCTTCATCTCCCAACAGAGTCACTCTAGGGATCAAACCTTTAACACATGGGTCTTTGGGAAACTTTTAAGACCCAAATTATAGTGAGATCATTATTCATAAAAGCCCCAACATAAATCTATCACAACGCTCCCCAGCCCTTCTTCCTCCTTTACTTACTGCCCTCTCTCTCTTCTCTTTCCCTCTACAAGGAAAGGGTAATTTCTATTCACTGTCTCACTTTCTTTGCTACCCACTTTTTACCCCTCCAAGCATTATTTTCCTCTCACCACTGCTTTCAAATTGCTCTTGCCATTTCTTACAATGCCTTCAAAATTTCTCTTGCCATTCCATGAAATAACTTGCTAGGTGCCAATGGCGACTGATATTTTTCATAGTCCACCTAGCTTCTTTTTTGGCAGTACTCTTCCACTCATCCATTCACCCATTCAGTATTCATACCTTATAAATTTATTGATACCTCTTATGAGATATTATGGTAGTGTTATGGACTTATGATGATAAATGGTTTGGTTCTTGTGCTCATAGAGTTTTTCTTTCACCAAGGGAGATAGATGGTAGACCAATAGAGGTATAAATATTTTATTATAATTGTTATAAGTGCTACAGAAAAAAATAAAATAAAAAAGAGTGCAAGTGATTATAAGAACCATGGAAAGTTTCCTAGGAGAATTTCTATTTATGAAAAGACCTGACTTGTAAGTAGGACTTGGGCCAATATAAGAGAAATGTGTCCTGCTGAGGGAACATTCCAAGCAGTCAAGGAGCAGAGGACTTTGAAGGCAAAAGCAGGATAAGCAAATGGGGCATGCAGCTCAAGTAATGCTATGTGGATAGCAAGAGCGTGCCTGTGTACTGCCTCAGTCCTAGCAGATTTTTGGACTTATCATAACATTAACAGGAGACCATTAAACTTGTGGTTTCTCAGTTTTGACACTACTGACATTTGGAGCCAGACAATTCTTTGTTGTGTTGTTCTAACTTGTGTATTATGGGATGTTTAGCGACATCCTTGGCTTCTAATCACAAGATGCCAGCAGTAAAACCCCCAGTTGTGACAATCAAAATTGCCTCTAAACATTGCCAAGTTCCCCAAGGTGCAAAATTGCTCCTAGTAATAAAATGATATGATATACTATCAACTGATTTTTAAATATCAGGCTACTTCTCATTCTCACTATCTTGTACTTACACAGAGACCCACAAACACACACACACATGCACACAGGGCCAGTAAGTACATGAAAAGATGTTTAACATCATTAGTCACCAGATGAATGCAAATTATGACCACAATGAGATGTCACTTTATATCCACCAAAGCTATATCTCACTGAAATGACCAGTTTTGTCATCCAGGAACTCATGAGGCAATGAGAAGCTTGACTGATGGGGAATCAGGAATTTCACTTTGTTCCCTGGTTTGGCATCTGGTAGATCTGGCCTGGCACTGGAAGAAGCATACTTCCAATTTTTCCCCATATTCTTTTAAAAGGATTTTTATCCTTTTCAGTAAAAGACAAGCAACTTTTTTTGGTGGGGGATTATATATATATATGATTGCAGAATGCATTACGATTCTTATTATACATATAAAGCACAATTTTTCATGCCTCTGGTTGTATACAAAGTATATTCACCCCAATTTGTGTCTTTGTACAGGTACTTTGGATAATAATGTCCATCACATTCCACAATCTTAATTATACTTCTTTACAATGTTTTACATCCTCTACTTTGGAATTTCTTGCCTCCTCTGCTTTATTTTAGGAAATTTCAGACTAGACACACCCCTAGAGGAAAATGCTCATCAATGTTGATGCATATGGAAATTTCACTTCGATGATCCTAACTTAGCACTCTAGTTTCATATCTAAGACAGTCCTCATTGTGTTGTTATTTCATAGTCAGTGCCTTATGGCTTATGTTTGATGGACATCCACTTTGATATTCAGTTACCCTTAGACTTCTTCCTTAGATAGCATTTTCCTCTGGTGTATCTATTGCCATATTTTCCTTAATGCTTTCTAATATAAATTTTGGGCAATCCCAAGATTTTTATTTTCCTTGTTAAATCTGTAATATTGATTAGCTTAGAAACACATGTCTATTTATGTAAGTTCTCTTTTAATAGCATAAACACATAAACATTGCTGGGAATTCAGAATTGTGGTTGACCTTGGTCAACAGACCTCTGACAGTGGTGCTAAGGAATGCACTGTGGGTCCGGGACTGATCCTTGACATTAGATTTGAGGTCTAGGGCTATATTTTGTATCAGTTTATTAGGACTGCCATAACGGACTGGGTGGCTCGCATGATAGGAATTTATTTTCCCATAGTTCTGGAGTCCAGAGTCCAAGATCAAGGTGTCAGCAGGGTTACTTTCTTCTGAGAGCCATGAAGGAAGCATCTGTTCCAGGGTTCTCTTCTTGCTTTGTAGATGGCTGACTTCTCCCTCTTCTTTATTTTAGTTTATTAGAGTTTCAGAGGTCTCAGGAGTACCCTTCTAAGATACATCCCAGTGACTCACCTCCTCCTGCTTAGCCCCACCTGCCTACAGTTACCACAGAGTCCGTCCATTCCAAGTAAGAGTGATCTGAGAATCAGTCCAAAACCCACAGTGCATTCCTTAGTGCCACTGTCAGAGGACTCTTGGCCATCCTTGACCACAGTTCTGACTTTACAGTGATTCTTGTGTCTTTATACAATTACAAGAGAACACAGAGACACATGTGCTTCTAAACTAATCAATGTATGGGTTTCACCAAGAAAATAAAAATAAAATCAAGGATTCCATAATTTAACCTTTGAATATCCCTGTGGAAACACAGGAGCTTTGGGGGATGCCTCATATCCAAACCATAACACTTTATCTTCAAATTAGTACAGTCACACTTTGAAGTTATAACATCTGGACATGTGATTTGGTGGGGGAGGAGGTGAACAATTCAATTCTTAGCATTCCTCTGCCTGGTAAAGTGTGTCTCAGATGGCAGTAACATGATAACTGTTATTAGATGTTTGAAGAATTGAAACTTAAAGTAACTAGATTTATTTTGTAATATTTAGATGTTAAAAATTAGATGATAGCTGTATACACGAGGAGGAAAAAAGCTATCTAGTTGGAATTGTCTGAGGAGAACTAAGTTTGTTTAGTGAGAAAGATTTCTATGTTAAGGAGAGTCCTCAGCAAGGAGGTGTACTGCTTTATAGAAATATCATGCAAGCCACATAGGACACTTTTAAAGTTTCTAGGGGCTGAAGTTGTGGCTCAGTGGTAGAGTGCTTGTCAGGCATGTGTGGGGCACTGGCTTGATTTATATATAATATAAAAATATTTTCTAGTAGCCACTTAAATCAGTAAGAAAGAAACAGGTGGAATGAATTTTAATAATTTATTCTATTTAATAATGTGTATGTTTTAATGTGCAAAAAATATAAAAAATTATTAATGAGGTGTTTTAAATTCTTTCTTTCATTCTCATTCTTTGAACTCTTACAACACATCTTAGTTCCAGAAGCCACAAATCAAGTGCTCAGTTTCTCCAGGGTTGTCACATGGATTTTGCATTGGAGACTATATTCCCAGTGGGATAGGCAATGTTAGCTTTTTTACTGCTGTGACTAAAAGATCTGACTAGAATATTTTTAAAGGAGGAAAAGTTATTTGAGGGTTCATGGTTTTGAGGTCTTAGTCCATAGAAGGCTGGCTTCATTCCTCGGGGCTCAGGGTAAAGCAGAACATCATAGTGGAAGTGAATGACAGGGAGAAGCAGCTCTCATGCTGATCAGAAAGTGTAGAGAGAGAGGGTCTCCAAACGCCAGATACAAATATACACCCCAAAGCCGAAACCCCAATTCCCTATCTACTCCAGCCACATCCCACCTGCCTCCAAATACCACTCAATTAATCCCATCAGGGATTAAGTCATTGATTAAGTTAAGGCTACAACCCAATCATTTCTCCTCTGAATTTTCTTGCATTGTCTCACACGTCAGCTTTTGGGGGATACCTCACATCCAAATCATAACAGGGGGCCAAGAAAATGGTTCTTGGGGGACAAAAAGTATCTTCTCACCTTTTTAAAATAAATCCCAGATATACATGCAGCATATAAACAGATATTTAGGATATCTGTAATATTAAAACTTCATGAGGAAGGACCAGGAAAATAAATATATCTAAAAAGACTCCTTGGTGTGGCAATAATGACAATATGTTGAGATGAATTGGTGGAGTGCATGTATTTGTAGGTTTGCTTTCTATTGTAGCTTAGCTAGGTTTCCCTCAGCAAGTTATTTAGCCCAAACCTTGGCCTATTAATATGTAAAATGTGACTTATAAGAACTACCTCTTCAATTATTATACGTACAGTCATGTATTTAATGGTGGGGATCCATTATTCTTGAGAAATATGTCTTTAGAAATTTTGTTGTTGTGAGAACAACACAGGGTGTATTACACAAACCCAGACAGTATAGCTTAGTACATAGCTAGGCCACATCATGCAGTGGTTTGTTCCTAGGCTACAAACCAGTACAGCATGTTACTGTAATGAATAGTATAGACAACTGTAACAAGGGCAAGTATTTTTGGGGTCTAGACACACCTAAACATAAGACAGGTACAGTAAAAATACTAAGGAATAAGACTTTTCCAGCTTCATTATAATCTTACAGGACCTACATATTATACAAGGTCCATTGCTGACCAGATTGTTATGTGACACATGACTAGACACACACAAAGGAGAAAATCCATGGGGTGGTAGAGAGGGAAAAGGAAAAGAAAATTGGGGGATCTCATGAATATTGGAAAATAGTAGAGTAGAGGAAAGGGACCAGGGGAGAGTAGAGGGAAGGGAAAGGGGAAATACTGGGGAATGATATCAGACAAGTTTATATATAAATAAATAAATGGAGTTTATTGAAATTCATGGAGTTGCAGTAAATAGCAGTTGAGACAGTAAGACAGTCTTCTTTCTTCAATTGACTTCATGGAATTTATACTGTTTCGCACAGACAGAATCCAAAGTACTTTCAGAGTGTATTCTTTTTTAAAAATTTTGTTTTATCTGTTCTTTTTAGATATACGTGACAGTAGACTGTCTTTTGACATATTACACATACATGGAGTGTAACTTCCCATTCTTGAGGTGGTACACAATATCAGCTAAATCACACTATTATATTGTGTACATGTGTGAATACGTAAAAACAGATCCCAACATTATGTATAACTATAATGCTCCAATACAAAATATGGGAAAGAAAGAAAATCCATGGGAAGGTCATACCACAGTGACTAACCTAGAACAAATGTTAAGGATGGGTCCATTGTTATTCTATCAGGGATTTTTGTAAAAAACAAAAAAATATATGCTGGTATTAGGGGGAAGTTTGGGTCACTAATGCCTTTGGTAGTTTTTCTCAGTTTCTTTAGGATTTATCATTGATTTATATCAGCTAATTGATAAGAACATTTTTATTATAATAAAGAGCTACAGGCTTTGGTAATGTTAATGTGATCCTGATGAGTATTTTTCTTGCTGAAATGTTTGTCATTTTTTTGGATGTTAAGGTTTTGTGGAAATTCTTTGTTTCTCTCTCTCTCTCTCTCTCTCTCTCTCCCCCTCCCTCCCTCTCTTTGCTTATAAAAAGAAAAACCTCTATTAACTGGATAAAATGGGAAACTTGAGGGCTGGGGATGTGGCTCAAGCCGTAGCGCACTAGCCTGGCATGCGTGCGGCCCGGGTTGGGTCCTCAGCACCCACCACATACAAACAAAGATGTTGTGTCCACCGAAAACTGAAAAATAAATATTAAAAAAATGAGAAACTTGAATAGATTAGTAATAAAAAACAAAATTTAAACTTTTGATAAAGATTTTTTTCGACAAAATTCTAGGACAGCACTGTAGTCACCCTTACGTTTTCACATAGAGGTGATATCTTACAGAAATTACAATTTAAAATTAATAGTACTTTTGAAGAATAATTGTAATCATGTAGGAGTTATTACAGGAATATAAGAATACTATTTTAAAATATGTTAATAGATCAAATCAATAACTTAAAAAGTATGAAATTCAGAAATTCCTTTACTTTGTTTCTTGACTGTCCTTTATGGGCCTGAAGACTTTTTGAAGATTGTTAAGTAGTAGCTTCTTATCATTATATGAGTCTTTGCTATTGATGATATAGGGATGGTAAATTAGTTCCTTTCAGACAAAAAATAGTAAGTGTAAAATTACTGTACATCATCCACTATTACTAACTTAAGACAGGTGTGTTTATTCTATTCTTTTTCTAAGGCAGACATTGATTGGGAAAATACCGTATAGCTTTAAATAGGCAAAAAGGAGTTCAATTCTGAGAGACAGTGTACTTAAAAGATACTCATTTACCTACATTTTAAGCTAATAGATCCTTGAATCTTAACATTTTTATACTTCAGACCCAAAGTTTCACCCACCGTAGGCCTACATCAACGGTTCTCAAAGTATGGTCCCTGGACCACTAGCATCAGCATCACTTTAGCTTATTAGAAGTGGAGACACTCAGATTCCATCCAAAATATAGTAAATGGAAAATGGGGAAAGGGCCCAGCAACCTGCTTTAATAACAGCTCAGGAAATCTGATTCATCTGAAGATTTTAAAATGGCCATCTTGTGGAATACAGCTCTCATTAATATTAATGGTGAGAAAAAATAAATAAAACATAGACCCTCTGAGGGTTGAGTTCATCCTTCTGTGCTAAGTTACTTCAAGAGTCATTCCCATCTGCAGTTTCCTTGGGAATGAAGGCTGAATTTGTATTTCAAAGGTTATACCTGGGCATAAGTTTTGACAATGTAAAGTATTTGAGATCTTGGTTGAGTGGCTGCTTTGGTATGGAGAAAATATAGATTATTGCAGCTATGTGGGAAGTAGGAAGAAAAGCAGGTGGAATTGAAAATGGAGATTTGTGTATTTCTGGGTCAAATCCTGCCTTGCATGGCAAGAATGCCAAGTTCCAGCTGATCTTGGAATGTTAGAGGTGATTATGGAGGAAGCAGGCAGGGAGCCCAGATAAATGATCATTTAACAGAGGAACTGTGGCCGGAAGAGTGGGGTCATGAAAATATTGAACAAAGGAGCTCTGATTTGGAAGGAGGAGAAGGAATAAGCTAGAAATAGCAGTATCTGAAACAAATGAGGCAGCCTCATACAGTGTTCCAAGATCTAAATTTGAGCAGTTTTGCTGTGCTTACTTAAATATTTGGTTGTCTGGGATCCTAGCAATGAATTGCCACCTAGTTTTGGTTAGAATCCTGTCAGAAGCTCTGGTAAGAAAAAGAACTGACCTGAAAATGATAAGCTACACCTACGGGTTCATTCCAGTTGATCTAGAAGTAGATATGTGTGCAGCCTGCCAGAGCTCTTATTTTGCCCACCTGTAGAAGAGTAAGTGATGAAACAGGACCAAAAATATTGCTGCAGTTTATTGGAAATATTGCTGTGAACTGTTTTGCATGCAATCTCATGGAAGAAGCCTAAAATAATCTTTAAATTACCGTTTCATTAGAATATCAGATTTGTTTCCAAATGTCTTTTTTTCTTGACATTTAAAAGTGATCTTGAAAATTAAAAATCCTAGCATAATTGTACTGAATCCTAACAGAACAGTTCTCATAAAAGATATTTTTCAAACTGCATGTTAAGAATATCAGGATAAAACAGGATGGCAATTCCTCGAATTATTAAACATAAAACTGCCATAGGATCCAGCATTTCCACTTTTGGATAGATACTGAGAATAACTGAAAGAGATATTTGCACACCTATGTTCTTAGCAGCATTGTTCACAATTGCCAAAAGGTGGAAACAGTGCAAATGTGCATTGACAGAGAAAGGGATAAATAAAACATGGTGTACACATAAAATGGAATGTGCTTTCAATGTTCTTAATGCTATTGGACTGTGCGCTGAAGCTGATAAATTTTACATTAAAAATGTTTTACCATAAAAATATATCAAGAGAAACTTTTATATTTTAATGCATTTGTTTTTACATATAATCCAATATCATAATAATGAACACCTTTATATGGAAGGCAGTTGTCCAGGTGCTTTACCCCAAATAATCCTGTTTAAATTTCATGCTGTACTTTTTGGTAGGTAATTGTCTCTTATTTTTAGTTATGTAAATTGAGGTACCAATAAAGGACAGGCAAGAATTTGAACCCAAGCGGATAGGCTGCAAGGCTGAGTTCTTACAACAAAACTTAATAGACTGGGCATGGTGACTCACATCTGTACTCTCTGCTGCTTGGAAGGCTGAGACAGGATCATAAGTTCAAGGTGAACTGGGCAGGTCAGCAAGACCCTATCTCAAAATAAAAATTTTAAAAGCATTGGGAAGATGGCTCAGTGATAGAGTGTTTGTCTATCATGTGTAAAGCCTTTGATGCCCAGTATTGAGAGAAACTTCATTAAAAAAAACTTAATAAGTAGATAAAAAACCATGAGTACTGCTTTACTAATCAGGAAAAAAAAAAATCTCACATTCCAAAATTATCTCTCCAAGTCCCAATTTTCATTGCAAGTTCCTTTGAACATATAAAGGCTATGGCATACTATATAGTTATAATATTCATGAAAAATTGCAAAAACTGGCAATTTATATCTATTTAAAAAATACAATTCCTGCAAAGGCCTGAGTATTTCAGCAGAAAAGTCTGTATCTTGTGACACGCATTTTCTTGTGCAGATGGTATGTCTTTCTGAAAATTGCCAGAAGAAAAGAACACATATTTTAGAAATGTTTGATATTGTAATCACAATGCATGCAATTTTTGCTCTATAATATGCATGCATTAAATTCAGGAGACTATTTGTCTGTGATGTTTTAGCATGTGAAATTTAAATTTGCAGCAATTTTGTGTGTATCTTTCCAAATATGTAGAAGATGGCCTTATTTACTGTTACCTTGGAAACAGCAATGCCCAACTGCTACGCTTATTCTCTTTAGTACAATTAAAAATCATTTTATGGAGCAAATGTAATTTAAAATATTATCCTCAAGCATAGATTTTAATTAACTTTATTCATATGAAATAGGTAATGATGGTTAGTGTTAAAATTATGTGGAAAACTAAATATAGCTTTTTAATAGAAAACATGTCAATGCCTTTAAAAACTTGTCTTAATCAATAAATGTATCACTGGACTTTTCCTTTACAAGTTATTTACAAATATTCTGATTATTGGTAAAGGATCTTGATTACAAGGTTAATAATTCTATGAAATTATAAAAATGCCATGCCTCATTTTTTTTTTTCAAAATTTTGGTGAGCTTGAACTATAGTTAGTCTTTCTTCAGTAACTCCTGAATGGGACTTTCCATAGTAATGTATGTTGACATACATGTTTTTTCTTATATTTTTAGGACTCCACTATTGTTACTCCAATTATTTTGAGGACTGACCCTCAGGGATTTTTCTTTTACTGGACAGATCAAAATAAGGTAAGAAATGTCTTTCATAATTTTTCCCATTATTACTGCTTTGCAAAATATCTATTTAATTGAATTATGTAAGTATATCAAGTTCACAGGTGCCTCTTAGGAATTTGTTTATAGATTCTGCTTCCAAAGAACAGCTGAGGTCAAATGTTTTAGGACTTTTCAAGAATACTGATTTGAATCATTAGATTTGTTAAAACCCCAAATAATTGGTAATTTTGAGTTTTGCTTATATTATTTGTTAGGACAAGAATATGCAAATTATGAACTGGATTTGGTGTAGAACATTATTAGGCAGTGTTGCTGGTTGAAGTCCTTGCCCATAAAGAATGAAGAGAAATGATGAGAAAATCACTTTTGACCCAATGACCATAGCCTTGACTTTTCCTTTTCCTTTCTTCTCCCCTGTGTTGTTCATTAAGAATTCTTCCAGCATCAACAGGAATTTGGCCTTGATAATTTACTCATGTTAGAAAATCAAGGATAAGAGTTCTCTAACTTTTTCCTTCAGGTTTCAGAAGTCTTCCCAAATTAGCTTTTTGCCCACAATACCAGGAATTTAATATCTCATTTATTATGAAACCAATTGATGATCCATACTGAATTATTAAAAAGTAGAATATCTGAAGATCATAAGATTTATTTGAGGCTTAACAGGCATTTAGACGAGAATATTCATAGAAAGTGGTTATTATTTCAAAAGTTATTGGTGTAATTCTACCCTTGAACCTAAGAGGCACCAAATACAGAATATTTTCGTCCTCTGAGTACTGAGATTTGGAGAGATGGGTTAGAGTGCCTTTGAAGTGCTAAATACATTTTGAAACCAATAGAATAGGAATAGAATATCTTAGACTATCTGGGAGCTCTAGGATTACTGGAGAAGAGTGTCCAAAATGTTAACTCTTTCAAATCTCCTCATTAGATCTCTGGTATCCAAAGTTCCTGGAATTATCCCTCTCACCTTCCTCCTTTGGGGCAATGTCAGTTACATCTTTGAGCAGTGAGTTGGAATGGCCCTGTGCATTGGCAATTTTGCAGGGCAGTGTGGGCTTTGGGGAAAGGTTTTAGGGTACTGGAAAGTAATGTCTGGCCCCAGGGGCTAGTCCTGAGTGGGCCCATTTACATATTACCCCAAAGGCAGATTTCAGCCTTGTGGTCCTATAGTTATTTTCTAAATACTGTATTGCATCCTGCAACCATCTGTGGCCACAGATGTGGGACTGAACCATAGACTATGCTCATGTCAAAAATTATGTCTGAGTAGGATTTCATATTTAATGTTCACGTTTATTACTGGGTGTGTTAATCACTTTGGCTTAGACATTATGTTTGGTTTCCTGCTGTTATGTATAAAACAATGGCTTGAAAGAGTTTTTTTTTTTTTTCTCTCCTCCAAACGCTATTTTTAGAGCTGTTGGAGCTATATTCCTGAAAGATATATTTATAATGCCTAGAGCTTTTCTTAAGGTTGGGTATTTGTACAAGAGACCAAACTGTCAGTTTGATTTTTCAACTTGTAAATCAAGCTTCTATAAAAGCAAGAGAAGATATTTTGGGATTTTTAAATAATTCATGGAGACTCAGTTAAGCATCCCTTGAAGACCAATCATAAATATTTCTTTGCTGAAGAGAAAGGGCTTAGGACCAAAGGTTCTTTGATGCACTTCTATTGTTCCATGAACCTGATATTTTGACCCATGCTTATTTTCAAATATGGGAAATTTTCTTTTAGCTTTTTTACACCAGCCTTTTTCTCTTGGTCCTAGTTATGTATTTGACCAATTGAAACAAGTAATGTGGGTAGCAATTCCTTTTATCTCTTTTCATGAATATTAATCTTACAGTTCTAGATAGAGATGGTACATTTCCCTTTTCCTTTTTAGATACCTAATTCATTACTCAGTCATTTTTCAGTTCAGAGGTTTACTTTTTGGTCAATGATTATATATCTTAGAATCTAAAAAATGAGGAGATGTAAGAAAAACAAACTTAATATGCTTTCAAGTTTGTCATTTTCTTTCTGGCTTTATGCCTAGTCCCGGAACCAGGACAAGAGATGCATTCACTCTTAGGAGATGGACTGTTATAGGAATGTGTTCTAGCAAATGTAGATTAGAAGAAATGGTGCACACAACAAACTTTGATACATCAAGCTCGTAGTCAGCATTTTTGCATAAGACCATCTAATGGTTCTTGGTGGAATTGTGCAATCATGATGTGACTTAGAGGAGTATTTTCATTATGATATATATATATTTTTCTGGCAAGTATTCTTAAGAATCTATTTCATGTTATTATAGTGATCCTATCTCAGAAAAAAAAATATGATGCTTTTGTTTGGCCTTTGATGTTGCACACTCGTTTTCCATTGGTTGGGGACCTTTATTGGTATTTATTGTAATATGCCTCTTTTGACTTCTTCTTTTGACCTTTTTTTGTAACATATTCCCTCTGTGGTTCATGAAGCTTATACCAGAGCATTTTGATTAGCAATCAACTAAGCCTTGTGTGCTTACAAGTGATTTGAGTGGCTTTAAGAAGTTCTTGCTAAAGAGTGTTATTAAAGAGAGCTTTCTTTTTCTAGCTTTGGAAAAAAAACAAAACAAAACAAACAAACAACAAAAAAAAAAAACAACCCGCCATTTGTACTGTCTAACTCCTGTCCTTCTCTGCTTATGGGTACATTGTACCTCTTACCTGAGCTTCCCCCATTCTAAGCTTTTGGCTTTTCCTCCATAGACAGTGACATGTTGCCTTCCCCAGCCCTTCCTTTGATGCGTCATCATCGAAATGATAGGTGCCAAAGAAGACAGCACAGATGAAAAATTTCAGAATTAAAAACCAGAGCTGGCAAGTCATTTTTAGGTAACTGAAATGGGTTTCAGTGAAACAGTGACAGGATTTGGGGGGTTGGTGGAAACAGATAAATATGAAAATAGTTTTTAGGAAGAAATGTTCATACTTTTTACCAGCTCTGGACTTATTTTGACAATTCTTCCCATTTATGGTTGGTTCTGTAAAATCTTATTGAATAAAATTAGCAAATGCAGCTTTCTGAATATAACTATCTTGAGCATGGTGGTTTTTCTAGTGTAAATGTAGATTTATGTGAAGAGGATAAGTTTATTTCTAAGTCATGGGTGAGAAGGGGCTCCTGTCTAGCTGGAGTAGTGAAGGGCTGAATTAGGATATGACTTTTTTTTTGTTTTGGATCTATGCCATGTGGGTACCAGTACCATATCAGGAAGTGTCAGCCATGAGAAGTATGTGATCAACAAGATTCTGCAGCAGAGTTTTGAAGGAAAGACTGAAGCAGAAAAGAGGGTCAATGTGAAAGAGCTAACACCTTTCTGTAGGCCAAGGAAGGTACTAAACCTTCTCCTTGCAACTCGATGCCCTGCTTGTATGCCAAGGTTGGTGTAAAAATAAAACAAGTTGCTACTAGTTCAGATCAGAAGTTCACTGTAGTTTGGTAAATGCTTCCTTGTATCCATAAAACAGGAGCTCAGGGTAAGGGAGAAGAAATTCATAATAAATTTTAAAATGAAAAACACACATTTTCAATGAAGGATTCTTACTACTTTCTTTGTTATAGATTTTTAATTTTGCAGATAATATAAAGATATCTTTTTGTTCTTGTTGTTTGGAGAGAAAGTATAAAGCAGTGTAAATATTCTCAAGCCATACCATGGTGAACCCCAGTCCTAGTCCTTTATCTGAAGTCCACTGGTAATGGCTCCTTGGTTTCTTCCTGGGTTTCATTATTTAAATTTTTTTTTTTTTTTTTAGTTTTATTTAGTCTTTTTTTTTTTTTTTTTTGGAACTGGGTATTGAACCCAGAGTTCTCTACCACTGAGCTACATCCCTAGCCCTTTTATTTTTTATTTTGAGACAAGTTTTTGCTAAGTTGCTGATGTTTGTGATCCTCCTACCTCAGCTTCCAGAATTGCTATGATTATAGCCATGCACCACCATGCTTGTTTGGGTCTCCTTTTAATGAATCTGTGCAAGCATAAGTATGGAAATGTTTCATTCTGTTTTGTTTGTATTAACTTTTTTTAAATGATTTTTTTTAGTTGTTGATGGACCTTTATTTTATTTGCTTACTTATATGTGGTGCTGGGAATCGAATGCAGTGCCTCTCACATACGAGGCAAGTGCTCTACCGCTGAGCTACAACTCCAGCCCCTGCATTCACTTTTTTTTTTAAAATATGTATTTTTTAGTTGTAGCTGGACACAATACCTTTATTTTATTTACTCATTTTATGTGGTGCTGAAGATTGAACACAGGGCCTCACGCATGCTAAGCAAGCGCTCTACCGCTGAGCCACAACCCCAGCCCCTGCATTCACTTTTAATCCAACTTTCATCCTGATTTTTTTTTTTTTACTATTCCACAACTTGCTTTTTACTTCTCAGTATTTCTTATAGAAATTTTCATATGTGTATTTGACTTATTCTTTTACATTGCTCTATTGTATCCTAAAGAATAGATTGCTAACTTTTATTTGCTAATACAAATGGTGGACCTTTGATGTTTATTTCTAATATGGAGCCATAGCAAGCAATACTATAATAGAGAGTGATAGCCTTGTCTACATCTTTCTGAGTATATGGTCCAGGGGATCCCTAAGGGATGTGCTTAGAAGTGCAATTGCTGATTGAAGTCTATACATATCCAAAATTCTAACTATTGGCTGTGCTGTGCCTTGCATAACCCCCCTGTCTTAATATGAGAGAAACAGTGTTCTTAAATCTCACTAGTACTGCTAGGAAACATTCTGATTTTTGCCAATCTGATACAACAATTGTATCTCTTTGTTTTAATCTGCTACAGCCCGATTGGCTAGTCAACAATGTATATTTTCTTGCATGTTTTGGCTGGCCATTTCTGTTCCTTCTTACATGGATTGCCTGCTTATACCTTCTGCCCTTGTGATGGTAGTTCTCTTTGCATTCTAAATGTTAATTTTGTAACTGTTGTAAATGTTGCAAACTTCTTCCTGTCTGTGGCTTGTTTTGAATTTCTTAACATCAGATTCATGCATGACAAAAGATGGCTCAGAGCCTTAAACCTAATGCAGTCATATTTTAGTGTTCCTTTCCTATTTTTCTACTCATCATATGTGTCACTGTCCTCATTATTAGTCTAGGTTTGTCTGGTTTCGTTTTCTGTGGTGCTAGGAATCCAACCACTGAGCTGCATTCTCAGCCCTTAATCTTGGTTTTTAATCTATGTGTAATATATTTTGGTGGGAGGTAGAGTTCTCTAATTTCTTCAGATTATTAGTCCTGTGGGTTGGTGCTTCCTATAGTTTTTAGTTGTGGCCAGCTGCGGTAGCAACCCATAGCACGCCCCACACATTCTTTTCTTTTTACTACTTGAGATTCAACCCCGGGGCTCTCTGCTGCAGAGTTCCTTTTCTTGTTTTATCTCAAGACAGGGTCTCACTAAGTGTCTAAGTCTGGTCTGTAATTTGCAATCCTACTGCCTCAGCCTTCTGAATTGATGGGATTACAAGCATGACCACCTTGCCCAGCTAGCACCTCCTTTCTTGTGGCTTTCTTCCTGGCTTAGAGTGTGAAGCGTGGGGGAGGTGGGGTCTGTAGTGGCAAGATGCATCTGAGTCAGTGTTCCTATATGGTTCCTAGTGTGGGCACCTTCACCACTTGGTTTGATGGCCATAGAGTATTTCATGCATTTCAGTGCCTGCAGACTTCTGCATTGTCATTTCCTACTTCATTCCTATTTATCTCCTGCCTTTTATACTTTCTGGTTCAACGAGTGCAAACATTATTGTTTACCCATGATCCTAGATTAAAGACATAAATTTATACCTGTGTATTTAGTCATTTCTAGGGACTCAGGACAGGAGGGATTGGCTCTACCATCTGCTCCATCTGCCTGTCCTGTTCTGCTTTATGATTTTGCCTGAGACACCATTTGGGATTATTATACAGAGCGATGATTAAGTTTCTATAAATGGCAACTATAGATCACTTTCTCTTAACCTTAAATTCCTATACAGAGTTTAAAAACAAAGTTTAAAAGTTAAATATTTACCTAAGCCACAGTGACATTTCTCAGCATGAGTCCAGAGTTCAAAAAATATTTTAAATGATGTGTCATGAACCTCTACAAGAAGAGCTAGTGATTTCCTATTAAAAACAAAAATACCCCATCAAGAACTACTGAGCACACATTTTATGAATGGTCATTTAGCAGAGGAGCTTCCTCTTTAGGACCCCCTTGTCTACTATATTCCAGAAACATCAGTTTTTGTCTTTCTTGTGTGAGACAAATGGAATAGGGGACTCTAGGGTTGACTGAGTGCTTGAAGGCATAATGAGGTAGTTAGAAATGAAGAAGATGAAGTTTATTTATTTTTATTTGTTAGCTATTCCCAAAGGCTGAAACAGTAACTGAAATTACCTTGGAAAGCAGCAAAATTCATGTGAAGGTTGCTTTGTGAGGGCTGCAATTGTTCTTTGGCCTGGAGCACCTGTCTTTGCTGACTACCCAGCAGCATCAATGGATGAAGTCCTTTCCTTCACCTTCCCTGCATTTCCTTTGCAGTATCAATAACTAGAAGAGGCACAGTATCATGTCTGTGCCCTCGACCTTACTGCTGCATAGGACACTAGCTGGACACCAGTGGCCAGCCAGCTCCTGCATTCTTTTGCTCTTTTGGCCACTAGAGCTCACTTTGCCTTTTATGTAGCTGCTCAGAACTTTCTGGCAATTAACACTCAAACAGACCAAGAGGTGGTGCAACTCAGAAGTGTGTGTTTTATGGCATTGCACAGAGCATGCCTGTGGAGTGAAGCCCTTTACCCCTAATGGTAACTGGCTTGATAAGTTACCCTGTATGTTATCCTTCCCTTCCTGTATCACTTCCTCACTACTAACGTGTCTGAAAACCACCTCTAAAATAAACTTCTTTTACTAGAATCCTTGTGCAGGAACTTCTTAATGTGGATACATAATGCCTAACAACTTAATACAGATATTTCCTGATTAGGGATGTAAGGGAATTCCTTGGGTAAAAAGCACTGGAACATATTAGGTGAATACTTTGTCCAAAGCCAGGACTGGTTTTCCTAAAACAGTTTTAATTTGGGAAGCCTGAATCTGGTCACAAAAACAAGCTTTGAATTTGTTGTAGCAGATGTGGGTTTGGGTTCTGGGTTTGCTGTCTACTTAATGAGTCATCTTTGGCAAATCTCCTGGACACTCTAAGCCTCAGTTTCTGCATCTGTAAGACAGGTATTGCTGTCTTAGAATTGTTGTGAAGGCTGAATATAAAACATGAAGTGCCCAGCATCATGCACACTACCTTCTAAACTCTCCTTCCTCTCTGCTGGCTTTTATGTAACAAATAATTAGTCTCCAACTAAACAGTTGTCCATAATTAATTCTTAGGGACCACAAATGTACTGTTTTGAAAACCAACTGATTGTTTATTTATGTATACATTTCTATTGCTTTTTTTTCTTCTTCTTCAAGGCAACACTGACCTGTTTTCTGTTTAGACTCTTGTGGTCTTTTGATCCAGAGCACTGAAGCTTAGATCTGTTTGGGCAAACAAGATGTTTATTTATGTATTTCATAATGTTTTGGGAACAGAGCCAGGGAAAGCAAAAGAAGGGATTTATTGCTTAAAAGACTTTTCCTCTGAGAATAATTTGCTAATAAATTCTCCATCATAGGTGAAAGTTTCTTAGACCACAGGGAACTTGAAACATCTTAAGGAACAAGCTTTAAGATGATTTAAAGAATTTTGATAGGAGAAAATGGTAATATTCACAAGAATTAAATGCCACCATGGTTGTCTGTGCCTTCTTTTCCTAAGATAACTGTTTCAGTATTATTACAGTTATTATTATAACAGTATTATTACATTGGCATCAGGTAGCTCTTTCTCATTCACACTGATTAGATCCTTAAAAATTAAACGTTTAGTGATTTTGAGCATAGTTTAAACAGATGTGGGTCAAATTGCTAAGAGCAAGTCTCTATTCCTCAGTTAGTACTTTTTGATACAAAAAAATGGTATGAAACATTGAATTGGAAGAATAGGGAATTCATCTATGCATTGTTTATAAGTTTTGTTTCTTGCCACAGGGAAAATCCATTGTCCTTTATAGTGAACAGAATTACCAGATACGTGGGAGTGACATGAAGTTTTTCTCTTTTGTTGGAATCACAGATGTTGTAGATAGAGTATACTAATTTAGTTGCTCTTGGGTTTATTTTCTTGCCAATTTAAGATTATTTGATCCTCCTGATGGGGTCATATGGAGCTCTTTCTATGTTTAATCAGAAGATAAACTTCTTTTTGCCTTTTGGTAAAACAAAGTTTAGATCAATAGTTGAGTTATGTAAACATTTATCCCCCCCCCCCC
>NW_026000026.1:33227721-33255230 GCF_001458135.2 Marmota marmota marmota
TCCCCCCCCCCCCACACACAAAGATTCAAATAATATACTTCATTATTTCATTCTATTTTTTGTATTTTATCATTGCTAATTTTATTTAAATGATTTAAAAAGGCAAAAAGGCAAACCCTGATTAAAGTAAATTATTGGGAAGTCAGTTCTTACATATAAGTAAATTTCTCAAATCTAGGAAGGATTTGACATTTGCTAGTTCAGTTTGCACATACTTTTTCACTATTATTATTGTCATTGTCATTATCATTAGTATCAATAATAGCAAACACAGATATTGTTTTCTGCATGCCAAGCATCATTAATACATATGTGTGCAGTGTATATACATTTTGGGGGGTATATATATCTATATAGTATGGAAATTTGGTATGTAGAGTATATATTTATAGTGTATATGCAATATATATATATATGCTATATGTATACTTTTATAGTGTACATCTATTCATAAACATAGTATGTATAATAATATACATAAATATTATTATTTATGAACAGAATATACTATAATATACATAACTATCCTGTAATGCATACATACTATTAAATCATTTTCAAAAGCCTCTGAAGGACAACACTATAATTATAAAGTGAATAAGTTGAACTGCACACAGAGGTCATGTTCTGACCCTAAGTCCTATTGTTGGTTAGTGGCAGAGTCAGGAGCAGAATCAACGCAGGTAGCCTGACTGTGTAGACTGGCTCTTACTTAAAAATCTGATTATTGTGTAATTTTGTTTACCTGTAGGATTTTTTCCCCTTAAATTTGTTAAAAAAAAAAAGCAAGAAACCTCAGTAGGTATAATACATTTGCCTGGATGAGGCAAACTGTATGCAGAAGGGGTTCTCATTAATTCAATAAACTTCCTGAGCGGATGTGCACACTCTGCCTTTCCTGTCCAGGGCATAGCCTATTTTCCTGCTGAAGTAATCCTCCATATGAGTACTCACAGGCTCCTCTAGATTCTGAATTATTTGACAATGATTGCATAATATTCCCTATACTGTACGTAATAAGTCAGGAAATTACTAGAATTTTTTTAGAATGTTTCTCAATATCCAAGAGTGAATCAAAATAGATTTTTCGGTTATATTCAGTTCATTAAAATTCATTTGCTTTCCCATTCCCCGAATGCTCCAGGTATTAGCCATTTGTTCTGTCTTTACTAAACACGTCCTCGGCATTAATGTCCTGTTTGTGAATCTTTATGTTTTATTTTTCTAGATTCTATTAGATCAAGGCACTGTTTAAATTCCATAATTAATTAATTGAATTAGCTACATTTTTGAATAAGGGAATATGGAATTAAGAATAACCTTAAAGGTCTAAGGGTGTAGTTCAATGGTAGAGCACATACTTTTGGCATGCATGAGGTCCTTAGTTCAGTCCCTAGCACATGTGTGAGCATGTGCTTGTGCACACACACACACATACACACATACACTACTTACAAAATTATTTCATTTTATATCTTAACTTTTATTTATGAATACAAAGCCAGATGTTATCTTAAATCGCCACATCTTGTCATTTCTTATCAGTTTGTAGAAACCCTTCCCATATTGACACAGGTACCCAATGAGGGAGAATGATAATTTGCAGGTGTGATCGGAAGCTTGCCCTTTAGTAACCTCTACATCATGCATTTGATAAAAGTGAAAGCACATTTCTTTCATTACAGTGTTTGGTTTTCACTCTGTCTTTTGTAGGGAGTGTGGATTGTGATGAGAATGATTTCACATGAGATTTCTCCCTGCTTTTCTGCCCAAACTCCCTCCTTTCTTAGGGACTGTGTCTGTAAACCTTGTTACATCATGACAATCCATGCACCTGTGTGAATGAATGCTTCACTGAAAAGTTTTATGGGGCAGAACTAGTTGCTATACTGAGAAGCTAATGACTGTGCTGCTATACATAATGGATTCTATTTTTAGATGAACATTTGTTCCTTTTGCATGGCTTAATTATGCAAGAGGACTGCAGTTCCAGGGCTATATTATGAATATTGAGATATTAGAATCCAGAGTAGATGTGACCTTAGATATGTTGTGACTTTTGCATCAATTTGAGTCATGACGTAGTTTATAACTAGACAGAAAAAAAAATTAAAACAAAGCACCAAAACAATTTTTGGTGTTTGTAGGTTGAATTCTTCCAGCAGCTGACGCCCCAAGCTCAAGTGACTTATTCAGGAGATGACCTCAGGAAACATGGAAAGGACAGTGGGGAAGTGAGAGAGTCAAGGGAAGGCAGCCAGTGCAGGATGAGTTATCAGGTGAGTAGACAAAGGAAGCTTCATCCTGCTGAGAATCTTGGTAGACACTGCAGGGAGTTCCATCAGTTCTCTTTAGTCAGTGACTGAAGGCAGCTCTCTCAGGAGTATTGCTTCAGCTCTTCTGCCAGCTTCTCTTGGTGGCTCAGAGGGTTCCAGGCAAGTGAGGCCCAGGTTCTGAGAAAACCCTCAGACATAGTTACAGTTGGAAGCTATCAGTTGGCATGTGTGAGAACACATGGGCACCACCAGTGCTGACTACTCTGGGGGCTTTAATTTTCAATGAACCAGATTTCATACATCTATACCTAGGGTGCAAACTAGAGGCTGGACCTGTTCATAAACAGATCTTGCTTAGTTTGCATAATACCTTAAACACATAAACATGAGTTCTCAGCATTTAAAAACCTGGTGATTCAATTTGTAAATCTAGATTTCAAAAACAAAACAAAACAAACAAACAAAAAACCCAAACAAACAAACAGAAAAAACAGAAGGCATGCCAACCTACAACATCATACCCGCCATGGCCACATTTAATTGGAGTAGAGCAGCAGCTGCCTGCTTTAGACAGAGTTTGGTACCAAATCTACCACATTCCTCACCAAGCTACCCTACCTAATTTATATGACCAACTTAGATGCTTGGGGGTAAGTTTAAGGCTTTTGTGATAATATTCTGTACTGGAAGCGTCAGTAAACTAATGATTACAAAGCTTCATGTGAAATGTAGTTAATTCTGTCACAGCGTGCCTATTGGAGTACTATGGCAGAAAGAACTGAATTTTTTGTAGTGGAAAAACATGGTTGAAGGTTTGAGTATCCAGGTCCTGTTCTTAAGTTCCATAAGCAATTGATGCCCTAAGCCCTCTTCTTCTCTGTGAAATATGGATCTGAAGTATAGGAGCCCTGAGGTCCCTCTCCACTGTAAAAGACTATTATTCCAAAGTGACTTTCACGTGCAATTGTACTAGGTAAGATTTATAAATATAACTCCTTTCAAAAGAATTCAAGTTGAATTGGGCCATTAATCTAAGGGAAATAAGAATAGTGGGCTCTGGGATACCAAGCAGAGTGACTTCATTTAGTGGAACAAAGGGGATTAATTTCAACCCTAGCCCAAGGCAGTGAGTATTGTCTGGTATAGCCAACCAAAGTGGCTACTCCTTTCCTCAGCATAGAGCTGTGCTGTCTGTACCATATCATGAAGACTTGTGGCTTTTTATATGTTCACTTTGATTAAGATAAAATACAATTAAAAACTCAGTTTCTTACTCATACTAGTCATATTCTCAGTGCTTTAAAGCCATCTGTGGACAGTTACAGTTATACACTTCCATCATGGTGGAAAATTCTTTTGGACATTGCTGCATAGTTTGGATTGGGAATGACTCTTCAGAGCCAGTGCAGTTTCCTTGCAATAAAAAGTTTTCTTGAACTGATGGAGAAAGAACCATTCTGTCTTTTGCGGGATTCTGGTCTACAAGTATGTGATATCTGGACCTGCTTTTGTTATTTTGTTTTTGTGGAAGAATATGGTGGTGTAGGTAGCTGAGACACTACTTTGGGAGCAGAAGAGGGAAGCTTACCCTGCAGAAGACAGGGTAAGCTTAGTCTGTTTTGTGTTTCTGTGGCAAGATACCTGAGGCTGGGTACTATATAAATTAAAAGGATTTATTTGGCCTTCAACAATTCTGGTGGCTGGTGGATCCAAGAATTGTGGCACCAGTGTCCTGGTGGGGGACACACCTGGCTGCATTACAACATGGTTAAGAAATGAAACTGACAGCATGAAGAAGGGGCCAAGTGCATGGGGTGTCCTTGTATTATAACAGTTTTCATGAAAACTCACTCCCTCCTGCTAGAATTATACCAATCCCTTCCGAGGTTGATACCATTAGTGTCCTAATTAATTTGCCTCAGGCCCCTCCTCTTAAAGGTCTAATTACTTCCACATTGTAACACTAGGGACCCAGCTTCTAGCATATGAAATTTTGGGGGACACATAACAACCATATTTAAATCAGAGCACTAGTGACGAACCCAGTAGTTGGTTACATCATGTGAGATGCCAGATTTTCCATTTTAATTCCATAAGCTAATCAATCCCTTCATTTTCTAAGCCAGTTTAAGATGAGCTGTTTGTCACTTTCTAGATTGCAAACTGATATGCTGGACATTTATTTATTTGAAGGAAGACAGGGACTCATATATGAAGGATTCAGCTACATCTGTCCCATGAACATGAAAGACAAATAAAAGAGGGGATAATATTTATGAACAATTTATGTACTCAGTGACTACAATTTCTTGCCTAAGACATTGCTGTCTTATATATTTTTCTAATTTGAGCTTTAGCTATCCATGATAACTTTATCAACTTCTAATTACCACAAGGGAAGGCTATTTCTTGAAAATCATGGAGAAAATTGCACAAATAATATAAGGTTTTGGCAATTTTGTGTATGAACCTAATATTCTGTCTAGATTATACCAGGAAGATTTGTAGGGAAGGAAAGTAGAACTTATTGGTAAACTGTTGTGTTGCAGACCTTGTGCTAGTGTGCTCAATGTGAAATGTTTTATTGGTGCATCATTTGGTTGTTTTTTTCCATTTTGGCATCAAGGAAAATGAGGCTATGGGTAGGTAGGGTAATTCTTTCCCTGGAAGGCTCTTTTGAATCCTGACAGTTTAGAATGAAGTGCTGTTGTCTGTGGTCAGGAATATCTCTGGCTTTCTTTTACTAAGGTAGAAATTAACACATTGTGTTTATGTTGTCTAACTGCTTTTACTTGCGCAGTAGAGGATGGAGTCCTTAAATACAGGGACATTACCCAATTCATTTGGCATTTCTGGTATGCTGCTAGTATACAGTAGTTGCTCAATCAATGTTTGTCAAGTGAATTTGAAAGGCTGTGCAGCTTGTCTAAAGCTAGGGTTCACTAAGTGGTAGAAAGCTGGATCTGTCCAAAGCCAGTGCTCTCTCTTACCATTGCTCATTTGTGAAAACCTCCCTGATAAATCTCCACTGCCCCACTCTTGGCAATTTGTGTGAACTTCTACTTCCTGTAGAAGAGGGAAAGCACTGTAGGGCATCCCCACCTACTTCCTGCTATGTGTCTCGGAGGCACAGCAGCTGCTCAGTCCCTTGTTTGCAACTGTATTTTTTTCCCCCAGCCCATTTCTACCTCTTTGGTCCTGGACCCTAGTTTCTCTGTTATTTTACACTAACATTTGTTTCTTTTCCTGTTATTTGTGTTAGCAGTATTTGCCCTATAGCCAGATGTGTACCATCAATATTTAACATGATGTGCCACTTGTATATTAAATAGAAACCCTACACCCTCTCTGGACCTTCATGCTTGCTTTCCCTTTTATCATCTTCATCTCAGCAAACTTCTGGAAAGACTTGCTTATGTTCTTCTTTTCACCTGCTCCTCAATTCATATCAACCTGGATTCTGTTCCTGTCCCTTCTCCAAACTCCTTTTCCTAAACCCACCAGTGACTTTCACATTTTGAAACAGATTGACTCTTTTTAGCTCTCTTGGTGCTTGACCTTGCATCAGGATTTTATATTATTGACCACCCCATTTCTCTTGAAACATTCTCATTTCTTGACTTATAATCCAGTTTCACATTATCATCCAGTACCCTGTCCCTGACATAACTGAAACCAAGTATTTCCATGATTGGTACCCTGCCTTTCCTACCTTCATGCCTGACCTGGTCCTGCTGCCATACTAGGTACTGCCTTCCTCTGAGTTGTCCAATTCTGGACTCTGGAAGTCTTCCTTAACATCTTCTCTACCCTCCATCAATCTCTTGGGCCCTTCCTTTTGTGCTGTGATCACACAAACTACATTAGTCCTCTTCTGTTTCCCCAGTTGTGGTACATTCTTTTCTGCTTGAAGTCTTCACAGTGATTTCCCTCTGCTTGGAAATATACCATCTTTCCTGCTAAATTACCCCCTCTATTGCTTAGCTATCATTTTTGCAGTTGTAATCAATTATTTTTACATAATTTTATAACATATAGCTCCCCTGTTAAGACTGTTAACTCAATGAGAGTGGAGTCCAGTATTGTTCTGGTCAGTGTTTAAGAAGTGGTTTTCCTATGAGGGCAAATGATTTGTGGCATTAGCTGATTTCCATGGTGTAAATACCCCTGCTGTGTCTGATTTCATGATACCTGTGCTTTGTGACTGAGCATGGACTTGGGTAAAGAAGGCACAGTTGGCTCTCAAGAGCTTGTACACACACTCCAGTGCATCAAGGGGACAGATGCACATTTCCTCTTCACTACTGTACTCTCACAATTTGCTTGGCATATTGCAGCTTCTCTGTCACCATTCATTAGAGGGATAAATGTATTTTTTTTTCTGCTTAGCAATGTGGCCAAAAATTGGTAATGTTTCAGATAAAAAATGACATAAAATCTGTCAGCTGAGAATTGGACTAGGCTTTAGAATTTAGTACATCCAATTCCTTCATTTTCTCTGTTAGCATTGAGGGTCAAGAAGTGGAGTCTGCCACAATCAACCAGCTAACTCATAAGAGTTCAAATTAAAATGTACATCCCTTAAGTTCCAACCAAGACTCCACTGTGGCACATTGTCATTAAAAAAACAAAAACAAAAACCTCCAAAAAATAATTTCTCTTAAACTAATGATTTAGTTCAGGAGCTATTATTAGTGATGTAGTTGGTTATTTCTTATCTGTTAAGACAGATTTTGTTTTTTATCTTTTCCCTCTTAATTTCCCAATTCAGTTATTTATAGAATGAAGATAATCCATCAACTTTTGGTATGTAGTCCTAAAACGACAGCTATGTATTCAGATCACCTTTTTTTTTTTTTTTTTTTTTTTTGATACTGGGGATTGAACTCAGCGACACTGGACCACTGAACCATATCCCCAGCCCCATTTTGTATTTTTATCTAGAGACAGGGTCTCACTGAGTTGCTTAGAGCCTCACTAAGTTGCTGAGGCTGGCTTTGAATTGGAGATCCTCCTGTCTCAGCCTCCCCAGCTGCTGGGATTACAGGTGTGTACCACCACACCTGGCTCAGAGCACTTTTCCATGGTTTGATGATCTGGCATAGGCTCCGGTGGATCATTTTCTGCTCTCAGCTCCCCTGGCTTCGGCAATTCTGTGTGGCATAGACATGTGGTTCTGCTGATCACACTGGGGTCTCAAGTCTGAGGCTTCAGTTAGCAGGGTTGGCTGGTTGGCTTGTACCTGGTCCATGTGGTCTCTTCTGCTCCAAAAGGCTAGGCCAGCTTGTTCTTGTGGGATACTGACAGAGTTCCAAGGGAGTAGAAGCAGAAAGGCCCAAGAAACAGAATTGCCATACTGATGTCTCTGCCATATATTATATGCCAAATGAAATCATGCATCAAGTGAGGACATAGACCTCTCCTATAAATGAGAAGCCCTGCAGAGTTACATCACACATAGCCTGGATCTTCAAAGGGGAATCATTTATAGCTCGTTTTACAATCAAATACACAAAACAATTTTTTTTTCTCTAAAATTAATAGAAGATTCTCTCTCTGCTAGTGGAGTGTTTCCTGGAGCAGAACTGATCAATGGCTTCCTCATCTTTCAAAAATATTGAGGCAATGTGACACCCCATCCAGGAAATTGTGTTAATTTAACATTAGAGTGCTTGAACTTCTCTAAGGTAGGGGGTTTCTCTATACCTTGGATTTAGTTGTTCTCAATTGATGTTCTGAAAGGAAAAAGTACCTTTGAGGTCATGGGGAGGTAAATTTACCTCCTGACCCAGTGTTCAGATGGGATCCTCCAAGGAACAGCTGTTAAAACCAGTTTGTTTGTTTGTTTGTTTGTTTTTTCAAAGTCACTGAGGAATGAGGTGACTTGGGGACCATTGTGACAAGAGAGGGACATCTCTTTGTGGTTTCCTGTTTATTGGTTTGGCCAGCTTTCTGTCACTATAACAAACACTGGAGACAATCAACTTAGAGAAAAAAGTTATTTTGGTTCAGAGTTTGAGAGGTTCGAGTCCATGACCAGGTGGACCCATTGTTTTTAGGTCTCTGGTGGAGGAGCCAGATGGCAATGATTGGAGCATTTGACAGAGAAAAACCCATCACTGCATGACTGGGAAACAACCGAGAAAGAAGAAGGGCCTGGGGTTTATCCCATTGATGACACCCATAATGACCTGAAGAACCCCCACTAGGGACCGCCAAGCCAGGGACCAAGCCTTTAATACGTGGGCCTTTGGGGGCATTAAAGAGCCAAACTGTAGTAGTTGTCAGTAATCTCTTGCTTTGTTGTACTTTTATTCTTCTCTCCTTTAGTGATTTTTCAGTGACTGGAAGTCTTTTTAACTTTATATATATATATATATATATATATATTTTTTTTTTGATCCTGTGCTGGGAACATGGAAATAACTCTAAATCTGCAAGAACACAGGGCAAGTAGATAGTAAACTTCAGAATTCTCCACTGTTGAAAAATGATCACGGGGAAAATTCCATAGCAGAGAGATGGAAATCATTGCAGACCTCTTCTTCTATCCTGGGTCTTCAACATGCATTTTTCTGGGATGAGAAACATATGCGTTTGACTGAGGGCGAATTCAGTAGGTTTTGTCAATGAGGCATGGGAAGGGATCAGTCCTTACTCTGAGCTCATCTTTTTTTAAGCTGAGTGTGCTCTGGGAAGATGCAGGTGTCAGCGTATTTATATCTAATGGAGCCAACAGGGCATGCCGTGACGGGAAGGAAGGCTGTTATCTGGTGGGTGTACATTGGGCTGGGGAGCCACTGAGGTTGAAAAGTTCAGTTTACTGCCATCTCTTCACTTTGTGCTGCGTCGAGTTAGTTCACGACCTCCCGTAATTGTTCTTTTGTAAGGTACCCCATGTAAGATCAGAGACTCTGAAATCCACCTCCCTGGGTTTAAAACCTGGATCAAGCACTGTGTGTCTCTGGGGACAAAATTTAACCAGCCTGTACTCCAGGTTTCTCTTCTGCACAGTGGAAATAACAAATATACTTCATAGAATTCTTGTGAGGATTAAATGAGATAACACATTCCAAACACTCAACAGAGCACACAGTGTAAATGTTCCATGGGTGCTGGCTGATTTTAGTAAAAAGTCTTAATCAATTTGAATACATATTGTGTGAACTTGAACTATGACAGGGGAGGTGGATTTCAGAGTCTCTGATCTTACATGGGGTACCTTACAAAAGAACAATTATGGAGATGGTGAACTAACTCAACACAGCACAAAGTGAAGAGGTGGCAATAAACTGAACTTTTCAACCTCAGTGGCTCCCCAGCCCAATGTACACCCACCAGATAACAGCCTTCCTTCCTGTCGCCGCATGCCCTGTTGAACTATGACAGTTATTCAGATATTTCTAATTCATGTTCTCACCTAGTTGCTTAGGGCCTCACTAGGTTGCTGAAGCTGACCTCAAACTTGCAATCCTCCTGCCTCAGCCTCCTGACCCTCTGGGATTACAGGCATGAGCACCTGGCTCTATATCTTTTTATACTCAATTTAATTGAAAAATTAGGATCTCAAAGAAATGCCAGTATCTGTAGTCGCAGAAAATACTCACAAGTTACAGATATATTCTGTGATTGGAGGACAACCTACCAGTGAGTGTGTCCACCCAGATTCCCAGGACCTCTGGTCATAGATCATAGAGCCTGAACTAAGGCCACACGTGGTTCATGTGACCTGTGTCTAAAGTTGCCTCTGACCAATGAACCTTAAGAATGGAAGGCTGAGTGGAAGGACATAGTTTGTACTCAAACTAACCCTTTGGACAGGGTGGTCCAGATGGTTCTGGAGTATGAGATTGAATATTGATTTACCTTTGAGAAAACAAGTCCCATGTCTGATTTCTTTTGTGCTTCTGGCTGCTTTCAGCAAGACATCTTATATTAAGAGAATGGCATTAGGATCTCAATACAGATGGCCTGAGTCAATCAGTTAGAGGACACCGACTCGGTTTCTCCACTGGCCAATGTCAGTATTCTACCCAGGTTCCTGGGATTATGCACCAACCATTTCACATAGTTTTGAGTGCCAGTATTATGCTCTGACACTGTTGTATTAACTCCATCTAGACATGCCTATTTAAATTAATAAGTTATTTTATTTGTTGTAAGGACAAATAGAAAATCTTATTGACTCTGGGAAAGAATGGCAAATATTTATTGCAGTGTCGAAAGGAGCTACACATGGATGTTTACAAAATACATAATAAAATCTATTTAAAAAATGGAAGTAAAACGAGGGAAGCACTTAGAAGTATATCTTTGAAATGAATCAGCTTCATTCAAAATGTAAGTGGAAACATTGGGGTAGGAAAAAAATGTCATTTGCGGAATTATTTTAAATGATATCTAAATTTTTAGATTTAAAGTTCCGGATGGGAAAAAAGATAATCATTGCTTTGAACTTCTTAGGAGAAGAAAATTTAAAAATTGGGGAAATAGGCTGAGAAATGGGCATTATTCCTTTTTTGTTTTTTTGACCTGTTATATTAAACAGCTACATTTGGTGATCCTTAGTCTGTGACTTTATACAAAAAATGAAAAATGGTGGTGATGGTGGTGGGGGCTTGAGCCATATGAAATTGCTGTAATTATAGATAAAAAGTGGTCAAACATGGGCAGTTTCATGTAATCCAGCAAGGCAGTCATTCTGAAAGAGCAACAGTGTTACTTTTGCTAAATTGTCCATCTAATGATAACAGTTTAGAATCTGACATTGAAGTGTGAACATAAATTAGCTTCTTGATTGTTAACAGCTATGATTTTCCTCTAAAATAGCAGTATTTGCTGCAACGTTTTATGATTAACATTAGAGACACTGTTACTTTCAATCATCTGTATAGTTTCCTCATGTTTAGTTATACACATTTAAGTGAGTACAAATATGACTTTTGCTTAAAGGTCAGCTTCAAATTAGAGGTTGGGGTAATAAGCTTGAAATTAATTTTTCATTGTTTCTCATTTTATTTGTGAGTTATGCTCTATTTTTTTGTTGTTATGAAGGAAAGAAAGTGATTTATTTTGTTTCTTTTGCAGTATAGGATGGTAGTTATAAGTACAGACTTTGTTATTATTTGTTTGAGTTTGGATCTCAGCTCTATTGCTCCTCCAGCTGTGACTTGAGATGGGGAGTTAACCTCTCTGTACCTTGGTTTTCACATGTATAAAAATGGATATGATAGTACTTCATTGAAAGGTTTTGGTAGGGATTACCCGAATGAGTGTAATGTGTTTGGATCTGTACTTATCATGTTGGATGCAAAGAGTATTTATTATCTTTCATTATACTCTCCATTATGAAGCATGTATATGAGCCATCTGGAGAATGACTCCTTGTCTTTGAAAGTGAGAAATTGTACCACTTCTCTTGTAGTACCAGAAGTTCACCTGTGGGAGTGTCCCTTTGTCAACATAAAGTCCACTCCAGCCAGGTGACCCTTCAAGGTGAGGCCTGCTTAATCAGTTCATGCTTTGTGAGGATTGGCTGTTGGAAGTAAACTACCCCTGAGTGTTTATGTGGCTGGGAACCAGCCCATCTGCTGCTACCTTTTATGTGTCTTAGTTCCATTTCTTTTCAGGTGTGTTCTTTCCCAAGAAGCAGTTTGGCATAGCTATTCTAAGCCCCCATAAGTGCTGGATGCATCGGTGGATAGAAGTGTACATTCTGTAATCCATTCGTTTTTTTTTTTTTTTTTCAGCATGATTCTTTGAGCACCTACTAAGTGTCAGGCACTCTTCTGTGTCAGATATATCACAGATAATATATAACCACATGGCAAGTCAGGTGGGCTGCTGTAGAGAGTGAGAAGAGGATGGGAAGGGCTGGGAGAGTGAGTCAGAGTGGCTATTTTATGTAGGAGTTCAAGGAAGGCCTTTCTGATAAGCTGATCTTTGAGCAGAGATATAAAGGTGCTGGGGAATCGGACATTGTGGCTCTCTGGAGGAAGAATATTCTAGGAAAAAGAATTAGTAAGCGTGAATCCATGAGTCTTCTGGAATGTTTTGATGCACAGCCCAGAGGCCAGGTGGCTGGAGCTGAGTCAAAGGGGGAGACATAACATTCAATGACGTCAGAGCCCTGTGGAAGGCAGGGCAAATCATGTAAGAGTTTTTTTCAACCAGTGTAAGGACTGTGGTTTTTCTCTGAATGAAATTTGAAGCCATTATAAGATTTTGAACAAATTTGTGGTGTGCATGGACTCGTATCAAAAAAAAATAAGAAGGATCACTCAGAGTTCCAATGTGGACAAGATAGCATAGATTTTTTTTTCTCTCTGTTCTTCTTTGCTGAGTACAATGAAAAGTGTTGAAAGTAATGTAAGAGGCACCAGTGTGGAACTCTGAAAGGTGCCAAGAGGAAGGCCAAATGGATTGTGATCTCAGGACTCAAGGAGCAACGTGGTGGCATTGTATGTGTCCCCAGCAAACAGAAGAGGAGCCCTACACCCACCATTTTACAACCCTGACCCCACAAAAGAAAGTGGTCCAGAGGCGCTCCCTCCTTCCGATGTCTCCATGGGAGCCCAGCAACACTGGCGATGTGGTCATTGAGGAGCTTAGCTGGCAGTAAGTGGCCAGGGTCAGTGTTCTATCAGAGGCACACACCATGGGTGGGCAGAAGGGAGCTCATCACAATAAGCAGCCCAGCCTGAGAAGCCTCTTGTCCCCATAGGCCTGAGGCTCCTATCTGCTGCCCAGAGACACTGGGACTGGAACACCAGTAAAGAGGATTCAACTGCAACCAGCACTTGACCTAGGAAACCTGTTTGTTCCCATGTGGAGGCCCCAGATTCCCCTCTATCACCAGAGACACAGGAGGGTCAGACTGAAGACATCCCTCTGCCTCTCAGGCTCAGGGACCTGTGGGCATCCCAGGAGCATCATCTAAACTAAAGAGACCAAAATGACATAGCAAAGGCTCTGGAAAATAAACTATCATTGGAACGACAGCCCATAAAAGTAGAACAACTCACATCACCAACTTAGACCAGGGTTGTGGTCTGCTAAAATAAACAATTGAAATAAGATTTGGAGTCTTCTAACATAATAGATGCAAGGTCTAGTATACCAGTGACTGTGGCCCATCGGACCAAGCACCAGGAAAAGCACAGCTGGAGTGAAAAGAGGCAGCTGGAGCCAACTCCAAGACAAATCAGATGTTAGAACTTTTTGAGAAAAAAGCAGCCACCATAAAAACACTTTATTAATTATAACATATTTGAAACAAATGCAATAGTCAAAAACCTTAGCAAATAAATAGAAGTCCTAAGAAAGAACTAAATAGGGTAAAACTGATTTTTTTTTCCCTACTGAAAGTCTTAATGGTCAAAATAAAAGAGCTCCACTGGATGGGCTCAATAATAGAGCAAAGTCAACAGAAGATACTGTTAGTGATTTGATCACAGACTGACAGAATGTATTCCATCTGAATGGTAGAAATGAAATCCATTAAAAAATGAATGTATAGCTGGGCACTGTGGTGTACATATGTAATCCCAGTGGCTCATGAGGCTGAGGTCAGAGGATCTCAAGTTCAAAGCCAGCCTCAGCAAAAGTGAGGCTCTAAGCAACTCAGTGAGACCCTGTCNTTCCCAGCTAAATTCCTGAGGCTGACTTTGAACTCGTGATCCTCCAGCCTCTGTCTCCTGGGCCACTGGAATTACAGGCATGGGCCACTGCACCTGGCCTATTCTTAAACATATATTCCAGAAAAAAAATTGAAAAGGATGTTCATACAAAAAAATATCTGTGCACAAATGGTCATTGCAGCTTTATATACAACAGCCCCAACCTGAGAACAGCTCACATGTCCTTCACAGATTGTAGGTTAAATAAAGGTGGTGTGTCCATACTATACAATACTAGCCAGCAATTACAAGGTTAATATCCACAACCTAGATGACTCTCTACAATGTTGAGCTGAAAAAGCCATTCCCAAAAGGTTGAAGTTTGTACAATTCCATGAACATATGAGTTTTGAAATGACAGAACTTTAGAAATCGCAAGATATTTGCAGTTGCTAGCCATTAGGCACAGGTACAGGCAAGGTGGGAGAGTGATGTGGTTTTAAAGGATGATGTGAAGTATCATTGTGGTGGTGATTCTGTTCCATGGCTAGACTGTACAGGGAACACAATAGACCTCCAGTGAGAAATAAATTGGTGTGTGATACACTGTTTGAAATTTGGTGTACAACTCATTAAAAATGTAATTGTTCATTTTCTTATTAATTTACAATGTAGCTCTGAGTTTCCCAGCAGTACATGCAAAGATTTCTCAGTGGTGATTAGAGCAACTAGAATAGCTTTTGCAGAGTAATGGCCACTATAGCTGCTTGTTATGGTTTGGCTGTGAGGTGTACCCCAAAAATCTCACGTGTGAGACAATACAAGAGGGCTCAGAGGGTAAATGATTGGGTTGTGAGAGTCTTAGTTAGGGAATTAATCCTGTGATAGGGATTAACCGAGTGGTAACTGAAATGGTAGGGTGTGGCTGGAGGAGGTGGGAATTGGGGTATGGCTTTGGGATATATCTTTCTATCTGGCAAGTGAAAATCTCTCTCTGCGTCTTGATCACCATGATGTGAGCTGCTTCCCTCTGCCACACACTTCACTATGATGTTCAGCCTCATCTCGAGTCCTGAGAAATGGAGCCAGCCTTCTATGGACTAACACCTCTTAACCTGGGAGCCCTCAAATAAGCTTTCCTTCTCTACAGTTGTTCTGGTCAGATCCTTTAGGCACAGCAGTGAAAAAACTGAATAAAACACTGCTAATATTTACCACCCATGCTGAGACCTAGTAACTTTTTCCATTGTGTCACCATAAAGAAGACAATGCCATGTCTTCCTTGGGTGAGACACAGAAGCAATAGCATTCACAGTGTGTAGCCTCAAATAATTCTGAAACTTAGATAAAAAGCTCTTTTATCACTAGCAAATAAAACCACGTGAGCCAAGTATGCAATGGTGCTCTGGTGTCTGGTATGGAAGGTTGGTGACCTCAGTATTTCCCTTTCCTGTCGCACAACTGTTTGGTTTTGTATATCCTCCCATCAAGAGGTGGAGACTGATTCCTTAACTTTTGAGTCTGGGTAGGTTGTGACTGTCTGCCCAGGAGAAGGTGGTAGAAGTGATGATGAGTCATATTTGAGCCTAGACTTGAAGCAGCCTCATGTGCTTCAGTTTCATCCTGGGAATCCCATCGGTGTCCAGGGAACAGCTCAGGCTTGCTGGAGAGAAGAACCTGTGGAGCAGCCGGAGTCATCCCGCTCCATCCAGCTCCCAGCTCCCACTCGACAGGCAAGCTGATTACAGTATATGAGAATGCCAAGCTGAGTTCATCTCAATCTAGCCCAGATCAGCAGAGGCATTCATCTGGTCCATATGCTCATGAGCAATGATAAACCTTTATTACATACCACTGAGGTTTTCTGTTATTTGCTACACAGCATTATTATTGTCATAAATAACTGTTATATCTCACTTCATCTACTAGAGAAAAATTGATTGGCTATGTAGCCTGGGTTCCAGTCTTTGTTTTCATTCAACTTGTTTGCATGACTTTCATTTACCTCTCAGCAAGGCATGTGTAAAATGACAAAAACAATTACTTTTTTGTCTAACTCACAAAATTGTTACAGTGAAATGAAACATTTATAAATGTATTTGTTACCCATGAAGCACAATGCAAATTTAGGTTAATATAAACTGTCCACTTTACAAGAATATATCACGTTTCAGTTTTCTCCAATGCACTTGATCTGTCAGCAACTAAATAAAGCAAAGAAAAAAACAAACATAAATATTATTTCAGTGCCAAACTAGTGCCACTAATCCAGGCATGGTTTGATATTCTCTGATATGTTTACAGTGAATTTGAAATTAGCTGAAGAATAACACTTGTTTAGTTCTGGTAAAAATGGGTAAAAGCATGGGTCTTAAAGTAGAACAAATCTTGATTTATTTGGGCACACTTTTTAGTTCAAGAATGTGGAGTATAAATACCAGTCTTTAGGTACATCAGGGTGTGAACCACATAATAATCAAAAATTTGAATTTTTATTCTTATATTTTCAAAAGTAAAACGTAAAGGGAAAGTGGTTCTCTTGGCTTGGGTATAAATTGCATTCTTTTCTTTAAAAAATTATGAATATTCCTAGTTTTCAAATAATGGCTATTTTTAAAAATAATAATATGTAATTGTTATAAAATTTGAAACAGTTAATGGTAGGTAAATAAAATAAAATTTACTACAGAAATTTTACCTAGAAATATGAACTTAACTTTAAGTAATGTATTTCAGATATCAATCTATGCATAGATGAGCAACTAAGAACAGAGCAGGGAGGAAGAGCAGGAGGAAAAGAATAACATTAAACAGAGACATGAGGTGGGAGGGAAAGAGAGAGAAAAGGGAAATTGCATGGAAATGGAAGGAGACCCTCATTGTTATACAAAATTACATATAAGAGGTTGTGAGGGGAATGGGGAAAAAAACAAGGAGAGAAATGAATTACAGTAGATGGGGTAGAGAGAGAAGATGGGAGGGGAGGGGAGGGGGGATAGTAGAGGATAGGAAAGATAGCAGAATACAACAGTCACTAATATGGCATCATGTAAAAATGTGGATGTGTAACCGATGTGATTCTGCAATCTGTATTTGGGGTAAAAATGGGAGTTCATAACCCACTTTAATCTAATGTATGAAATATGATATGTCAAGAGCTTTGTAATGTTTTGAACAACCAATAAAAAAAAAAGAAAAAAAGTCAGCCTCAGGAACTTAGTGAGGCCCTAAGCAACTTAGCAAGACCCTTTCTCTAGATAATGTATTAAAGTGGGCTGGCGATGTGGCTGAGTTATTAAGCACCCATGGGTTCAATCACTAGTTCCAAATAAAAAATTAAAAAGAAAAAAAAAAGATACATATACAAAGATAATGTAGAAACAAGAATATGCTTATAGCAACTGGAACCTATGATATGAAGTTATTTAATTAACATTTTTAGATTTTTTTAAATTTAATTTTTTAATGTCACTTGAATTAAGCATAAAAATGAAGCTTAATTCAATCTAAATGGTAAGACTCCAGATAACAGTTTCACCATAGGATGTTCTTTTTTAAGGATCCCTCTAAAATTTAATATTAAATGGTCATGGATAATTTGAAGTTTAAATCATTGTTTATGTACCTAAAACTTTATCCATATTCATATCTAATTCTTGCTGTAAAAGATGATGAAAGCAGATTATGTAGGCTTCGTTTTTGACTTTACCATCTCATCTCCTGAATTACTCATTATAATACATTATATGGTTTTAAGCTTTCTACCATCCTATGATGTTCTGTGATGATACTTCTTGAAATGGTTTATAACTATTTTTTCTCAGAAATCAATTAAAACACAAACTGCTGAAACTCCTTAGTTATAGAAAGGCAAAACCAAACCCATTCATAATAGTAGAAATACAAATTATAACCATACTGAGTTTCCACTTCTCTGTCACATTGTCAGTGACCTAAATTTTTTAAAGTATTTTTTTAGTTGTTGATGGACCTTTATTTTATTTATTTATATGTGGTGCTGAGAATCAAACCCAATGCCTCACATATGCTAGACAAGCACTGTGCCCCCAAGCAATAATGCCATCCCCAGTGATCTGAAATTTGACCACACCTTTTAATGGTAAGGCTGGAGAAGCCGGCCTTATCATGCATTGCTGGGAAGAGTGCAATTAGTTCCCTACCATTGAGGGTAATTTAGTAATAACTACCAGGACTATAAATATATGTATCTTTCAACCCAGCAATTTCTCTTCTAGGTGTTTATCCTTTTCATGTATATCTGCACATGTACAAAATGACATAGGTACAAAGTGAATCATCTCACTGTTGCTTATAAAAGCCTAACTTGGAAGCAATGTTCATCACCAGGGAACAGGTTGAAGAAATATGGAATATTCATGCAATTAAATATTTTGCACCTAAGGAAGAACAGGGGGCAAAGAAGGAAAAGGAGAAAGGAGAGCTCTCTGTGTTGATGTAGAAAGATCTCTAAGACATAATGATCAATAAAATGTTCATGACCAGAAGCGAGTGGTATAGGGAATTAATAAGGATATATTTGTATTTGCATAAAGAAGGACATATATTAAAATAACAGGTGCCTGGGATGGGAGAGGACAGGACAGAAAGGGTACTGGAGATTGTTCACTCCATCTATTTAAATGGTTTTAATTCGTTAATCATTGGCTGTTACTTATTGCAAAAATAAAGTTAAAACATTAAGGGGATTCAATTCTCAACAGCACCCCTTTTCTCAGACTCCCCATTCATGACTTTAATTTGATTCACTTTTGGCTAACTGGATTTTGTCATGTAGTTAATGTTAAAGAATTCATGAAAATTCTATTTACCAAATTCCTGCATGAATGAGAATATGTATCACAATTTTGTGTGGGAATCACTTGAAAACCTCTGGATTTTTTTGCTCGCATTTGATCACACCTCAAATTTTTATTAGCATCATTCTCATATCTTCTAGAATGGGATTGTAGCATTTTTACCAAAGTGGAGTTTTTTGTATCTACTTTGGTTTTTTGTTGTTGTTGTTGCTGTTTGTTGATTATTGCTTAAGATGGAAGAGTTCATGACAAATGGTTTGTATTCTCTAATCCTACACTGCAGGTTGGATTTCTTTTTAGTTTATATTTTAACATTGTATTATTTTAGAATTGTTCACTTTATCTCTTACTTTTCTCTGTAGAATATATCCAGAGCAATATTTTAATTCTTGAGAGGTTTAAATGAAACTTTTCTCTATGAAATTATTCATGTCCATATATGAATTATATGTGAGGCCATATATAATCCTCTTTTATATGAATTACGTATAAGAATAATCTGAAGTTCTGTGCTTGTTTTAATTATGTGAACTATGAAATTGGAGTTAGTTTCCTGAGCTCTCTATCATACTGTCTATCTTTTGAAATGTCTGTGTGATCTTTAATAGGGAAATAGGTGATTTTTAAAATCTGTATTGACTATGATATAAGCCTTGTAGATAAGATGTTCTGTGTGTAGAATGTTCAGAACCTTTTGCCAAACTTCTGTGAGTTTGCCTCAATTGATGCTAAAACAATCAAATTGAAACAAAAAGGGAGGGATATTGTGCAGATGGTCCAGTTTCTCTATATTTCTGATTATCCAAATGTTCTGAGAAGCAGAAACCAAGATGGGATTAAAGATGAAAAGATTTTATTAGGGGAAATACCCATATGAGTTAAGAAAGGGGGAGACCTGAGGATGTAGCTCCTTGATATTGGTCAGTTAGCAAGTATGAAGCCATGAGTTCCATCCCAGCACTGAATAAAAAACAAACAAACAAGGAAATAAGATTCTGGGAGAAGCAGAAGAGCTTCCAGGTAATATAAATTTGACCTCAGTGAAGGAGAGAAGGGGGGAAGACTGGTTGGAAGTGTCCTGGCAGATGACTTAAGCAAATTGAAGGAGTGTCCTTGAGCCAAAGTCAGCTGTCAGAGGAGTCCTGGCTCTCCCCAGAATGGACCAGCCTGACTCTGTCTGGTGGAATTAGTCATTGGATGGACATTGATAGTGGTCATGGCCTTGGCATAAATATGGTGATGGCTTTTGGACTCAGCAGGATGAACCTCTTTGATCAACTAAGATCTCTTCAGGAACCCTTGACAGTTGGACTTCCAAAGGCTTACACTGAGCCTCTTATTTTATATTTGCTGTTGAATGATCTTATCCACTCCTATGACATGGCCTCTATCTCTTCTCAGTCTATAGTCCTGATTGTTATCTTCCATGCCAAACCTAGGTTCCCATTGCCTTCTCCTATCCACTCTCAATCCTGCAGATTCTCCCAACTTGACACCTCACCACGAGCTCCTCCCTCACTCTTTACCGTGTCTTCATCGTCTTCCAGTAGTAATAGTCTTGAAGTCATCTGTGCCCCTTCCACCCCTCACCTCAGGTACCCAGCCAATTGGCCTGTCCTTTGGGTATATCTAGAATTTTGGGATCTGGCTCCTTCTCCCATTTCTATTGTGAGAATTCTAATTTGGTTCACAGGTTCTTTTTATAATTACATATTTTTAGATGGAGACTGTGGCTCTGCTGGGGTTTCGCTGATGTAGGCTTCTTCTGCTTCAGGCTCTGGGTGTGAACCAGACTTCTGGTCTTCTCAGCATGTGCTTATTGTGTGACCCAGGCTTATGAGCCACCAGCTGCTTAGAGAAGGCTCCTCTCATGGATGGCTGAAATTCAAGAAAGCAAGACCACCTGCACAAACACATTTGATGTGTCTGCTTATGTCATGTTCACTAATGTTCCTTTGGATGAAACAAGTGACACGGTTGAGGCCAATATCAAAGGGTCTACTGAGAAGAATCCCAAAAGAAGTGGATACAGGGAGGGGTGACATATTGGGAACAAAAGTGCAATTGATGATTGCTTTCTATAAAAAGGAAATAATCATAAAAAAATCTTGAGACTCCATTGTATGTGTATATGTGCCTTTCATGCTGTATGTTTCCTTGTAATTGGGGGAGGAGACGGATTTTACTATTGAAATCAAAAGGGAAACTGTAAGAAGGGTAATTTGAATTTATAGAGGAAAGGAGAGTTATGGAGTTGTATGCTGATATGCTGAGTGGTTCCAACTTGTAAACAACTTTCGCAAGTTTTCAGAAACTTACGGGAAATTGTCATTTTCATTCACATTTTTAATCCCTGACCTGTTTAAAGGGTAAAGTGTGTTGCATATGATGGTCCATATGTATAATCCCAGGTACTCAAGAGGTTGATGCAGGAGAATGGCAAGTTCAAGGCCACCCTTGGCAACTTAATAAGAACCTGTCTGAAAATAATAAAAAAATGACAGGGGATGTAGCTCAGTAATAGAGCTCTTGCCCAGCTCAGTAATAGTGCAAGAGACCCTGGGCTTAATCCCCAGTACCAGTGACAGGGCAGGGGAGTGAAAAAAGAGCAAAGTCTTGTAATATTTTTTTCATTTTCAAAATTAGTTTTTACTAGCTTTATATGGGCAATATAAAATGTGCAATTTCGCCAAAAATTAACACATAAGCATTGAGTATATTAAGAAATGGAATCCCAGAATATAAATTTATAATTTTAAAGTGTTATATAGTTGACCACTACTTAGTATATGATTGGTGGTATAGTGATTTGATTGGTAATTCACATTTTATTTTATATCTTACAACATAAGAGAAGAATTCTATGAAGCCAATTGTTGAGAAATCAAATGAGAAGTGAAGTGAATAGCTGTAATTTCAAACAATTGCTGCCTACCTTTCCCTATCCTTACTGTCTTGTTCTCTCTCTTTGTGTATTTTTTTAAATTCCATATATAAATGAGATTGTGCAATAGTTTTATTTCTTTTTCTGCCTTATTTCACTTAACATGATGTCTTCCAGATATAGTACTTAGGATTTTTGCTAAATGAGTAGATTATAGTTCCTCTTTCAAGGAGGAAAAGAGAAATGAATAACTGTGAAACTATTTGTTTCACTGTAATAGCCATCTTACCCTGTATGTATCACATAGCATCATGTTGTGGGCCCTGAATTATACAGTGAAATTTATTTAAAAATAGCATTACCTAAACAAGCATCATGCATGTTTACTAATATTAGGAAGGATTTTACTTGAACACCTAAACATAACACATTTGCATCTAGATTTTATATAGAAGCAAAGATATTACCCAAGGAAAATGGGTCTGTCTCCCTTTCGCATCAAAGATGTTGGGAGACACAGATAATCCAGCCACAAGAAACTCAATGAACATGTGGTCAAACGTACTGGCATTTTCTATTAAATTGTAAGATTTCTCAAAACTTTAACATATTTATCATCCATATATCAAGATACATGGAAATGACAATGTCTTTAATTTTCAGTCACCCAAATTTTGTACAACTGTTTTAATTCACTGTAAAATTCATCACAGAAATTTATCTGGTTCAATTTGTGAGAATCTAAGAACTGTCAACTTCCACCTCTTTGCTCTTTGTCATCTGCAGAATCCCTTTGAAACTTCAAACTTAGGAAATATTTTGCTAGGGAGAACTGCACAGTGTGGAAGAGAAGAAGAAAGAAGAACTATAGTTGAAACAGAATATTCAGGATTCTCAAGGTTATGATGTTGAGACTAGGCAGCAACTTTTTAGCATGACTTGAATTGATAATGTACATGTGGCTTCACTGGGTTTCTTTTTTTTTTCATAGACTAATATATTAAAAAAGTCTGAGAAATAGGGCCAGGGATGTAGTTCATTGGTGAAGTGTTTGCTTATCATGAACGAGGACCTGGATTCAAACCCCAGCACTGCAAAATTAAAATAAATAAATAAATAATGAAAAATTAAAATAAATAAAATAATAAAGCGAGAAAGATATATAGATTCCTTAGCAACTGCTAAAGTAAAAATTCTGATTTAAATTTCAGTCTCTGAGAACCTAGATTCAAACGGCAGGTGACACCTGTTACTGAAGTATGTTCTTCCTCCATTTCTTTCATTGTATACAGTCCTAATGCTCTTTTGGTGAAACCTGGTTAATCATTAAGAAGGTCAGAGTGTATAAACTACCTGAAATTCTCAGATAAGTAGTTTCTTGATATCTTTTTTTTTTTGTGCTATTTGAAGTACTTAGGTTAGTGTTATTTTTGCTTAACAATGTGAAACTGTTCGATTTTACACTTTAAAAAAACCCTAATTATTCCTATAGACCACAAATGTGATTTGGAAGTTTGATATGCCTTCACCTTCTCCATTAGAGATAAATTATGTTTTGGAGTTAGGGAGCTTGACACCTGCATATGACATTTGTGTTTATGAGGGCAGAGCAAAGTGAAGATTTCAGACAATTAACTTGGCAGTCAGGCCTCTGGGTGGGCTGGCTGCTGTGTTTACAGGCAAAGCAAGCCGGATGTTGAGATGTCAGCAGACAACCTGATAAGTACATAATGGTCCAGATTGCCTTCTATCCTCAGCACCCAAGTCACTTGCTGGTGTAAGTTGGATATTTAAGGGCGAATATTAACTCTGGTGGGTCACTGGGAACCATTTAATAAGTAACTAGAGGCCTGGAGATGATCACCTCTTCCTCTAATGCCCTGATTTTGTTACTGGTGCAGTTCACCGAAGGTCACTCTATGGTTTCAAATATTTAATGTCCTTTCCTGAGTGAGTGAGCTGGGTCCAGTGGGGAAGCAGGCTGACTTCTTATTTGTGATCAGCTAGTATCTAGTAAGCTGATGAAGTCCATGATAATTATAATCTGGCAAGAAAACGCTGATCCACAGATATTCTAGAAGCTCAGAGAAGCCAGAATAAATCCAAGTTATGATAAAACAACTTCATTAGGTATGAGCATATTTATGTGCACAAGAGTTTTGAGGGGATCACCTTTTGTGAATTTTATGATAACTTTTAATTTTATATAATGTCAAATTTAATGGAAAATAGGTAAGATAAAAATTCAGGAACAACTCTGTATTCTTCACAGAGATTCACTGATTGTTTTTAACTTTCCCAGTCTTTTCTATCAATCTATCTACCAAGAATTTAACTTCTATAACAATTTTTTTCCTTCATCTCTGGATAATTCTGTATTCTAAGATCACAAACTTTTTTTAACATTGCTATGGTGAATAATTGTAAAAGTCAGGAAATTTTAAAATGATCCATACTGTTATCTGATTGTTGGTATGCTTTTAATAAATTATATTGTATATAGTGAGACAGAAAAAGGAAAGTAAGTGAATGCAATTCCAAAATAGATTAGTTGCCTCAATATTTGGCCTCTTAGTGTTTTGGATTTCATAATTTGCATACGCAATTCAGCATAAATATAATTAGATAGGATAAAGGCTGACATAATACATCTAAAATAAGGAGAACCGTTATCAGACTTTGCATGAATACCTGTAATAATAGAAAATAAAAATAAGGCATACTATTCCGATTTTAGATTCTTTAAAATGTCATCAATTTACTGAGATTTTCTAATGGTACAATGTTGTAGCAATAACTAAAAAGCTTAAATTTTTCTTCCGGAATACTTTAAAGGGATGCTAGCCCATTAGGGTCATCTGTGGTCATCAATTTCATGATCATTTTTTATAGTTGATGCTTCAAACGGTGGTATGAGGTCAATTGAATTCTGGTGTCCAAGAAGCCAATTAAAAAAAAAATTCTCAGGGTGGACTGCAGACTGTTGAATGGGGGTTAAGATGAACACTAAAAAGCAACATAAAGGTCAGGGAAGTCAGTAGCATGGCTCTCCTATGAGGGAGGGTCCCAGCTGTGACAGCAGAGCCCTCCTTCAGCAATACTTCCTGAGAATTTTGGCCTCAAAGCCCCAGTGATAACTTGGGAAATTTACGAAAGAGAATGTAATGTCACCTTCACCCTCGGGCCAGTTTTGAAAGCAGGTTGCACCTCATTTCTAATCCTTGCAGAGTTCCTTACAAATTTTCTATTTCACTCAAAACTATGTCAAAATTAAAATTTACAAAATTCACAAAAGCTATTTGGCTTATTTACAAATGCCAGCTAACTGGCACCAGTGTAACCACCCAAGGATTCAGGAAATGGAAGTCATATTTTTGGAGACAGAACTCAGGAGAAATTGGGAATATAGCAAAGAGTAGGAGAACATTCCAAGAATTGTGTAAATAAAAGTATATAACTACAATGAAGCAACTAGCTGCAGAATGGTGGCCAGATACAAGCGGGGGGGGGGCTGGGGGCGGGGTGGTGGTGGCTATTGTGTTTCAGGAATATCCAGTTGGTTGCTAGTTCTCACAAAAATAGGATGCATGCTGTATAAATGGCCTCCACCGTCCATGTGGTAGAACAGGCTGCCCCAATGGGTAGAGGACTTTTAAACCTCCAATTTGCTAAGACATGTTCACATATATCTTATAATAATGAAGTCTAGCTCAGGGATTTCTGCCTTTATATATAGAATTTATGACATGTGTTATAGGATATAATTAGAAGCTGACAAAGAACATCCAAAATACAGACGACTGTTAACCTGTCACATATTTTGTAGGAGAGACTGTGGGAAAACAGGCATGTTCATGTATTGCTGATGGGAATATAAATCATTACAACATCCACAGAGGGCAGCCTGATGATATCTATTAAAATTCCAAATATACCCTTTTCCCTGAAAGTGCAGCTTGTATAATCTATCCTATAGATACACTTATGCACAGTGCAATAAAAACAGAAGATTCAAACTCAAACCAAATATTTGAAAATGGAAACAGATCAAATAACTGTAGTAGATCCAGCCATGGAATACTATACAGCTGTAAAAGAGAAAGTTCAAGGAAGAAGAAGAGGAGGAGGAAGAATGTGCTGTATGTGATGATTGGGAAATGTCTTCTAGGGGAAGGCAAGAATAGTCTCTTTTGCATACATTTGCATTAAAGAAACTAGAAAGAGATATAAAAAATGAATAAAAGTGTTTTGTGGTGGGTGGAAACTGGCAGATGGAGTCTGGGATGGGTGTGAACATCTTCACTGGGTAAGTCTTCTGATAGTTTTTTTTTTCAGCTGTGTTAATGTACTAGTTAATTAAAAATCTGGAGAAAAGGACTCGTTGTGTTCTTGTAGGAATTGCAAGGAAGGCTGATTTTTCACCCGAACATCTATTCTCCCAGTGGTTTTGATGTTAAACTGGAGTATCTTTCTCTAGACTAAAGTCATATTCCGGCAGCTTCCCTTGCAGCCAAATGTAGCTCTGAGACCAGTGACACAGAATGTGAAGTGTTTTGTGATACACCATGATATTTTTTAATATATCCAGCCAACCGCAAAGGCCTTTCTGCCTTGCTTTCATCTTCCTGAATATGGATTTGATGTCCAGAGCCTCAGCAGATATCTTGGCAAGGAGGGGAACTTGATATTGTAAGACATGGGCTTAAGAGGACAGAGCAAAAAGAGCCATGAGTTCTGAGGCCACTGTGGAGCAAACATAGCGACTCCTCCTTGGTTTCTCTTAGATGAAAGAAAAACAACTTCTCTCCTGTGAATGCCACTCTTTTTTTTTTATTGGTTGTTCAAAACATTATAAAGCTCATGACATATCATCTTTCATATATTTGATTCAAGTGGGTTATGAACTCCCATTTTTGCCCCAAATACAAGTTGCAGAATCACTTCGGTTACACATCCACATTTTTACATAATACCATATTAATGACTGTTGTATTCTGCTACCTTTCCTATCCCCTACTATCCCCCCTCCCCTTCCCTCTCTTCTTCCCTCTCTACCCCATCTGCTGTTGTTTAATTCTCTCCCTTTTTTTCCCCTTTCCCCTCACAAACTCTTATATGTAATTTTGTGTAACAATGAGTATCTCCTTCCATTTCCATACAGTTTCCCTTCTCTCTCCCTTTCTCTCCCCCCACTCATCTCTGTTTAATGTTAATCTTTTCCTCATGCTCTTCTTCCCTGTTCTATTCTTAGTTGCTCTCTTTATATCAAAGAAGACATTTGGCATTTGTTTTTTAAGGATTGGCTAGCTTCACTTAGCATAATCTGCTCTAATGCCATCCATTTCCCTGCAAAATCCATGATTTTGTCGTTTTTTAGTGCTGCGTAATACTCCATTGTGTATAAATGCCACATTTTTTTTTTTATCCATTCATCTATTGAAGGGCATCTAGGTTGATTCCAGAGTCTAGCTATTGTGAATTGTGCTGCTATGATCATTGATGTGGCAGTATCCCTATAGTATGCTCTTTTAAGGTCATCAGGGAATAGACTGTGAAGGGTGATAGCTGGGTCAAATGGTGGTTCCATTCCCAGCTTTCCCAGGAATCTCCATACTGCTTTCCAAATTGGCCGCACCAATTTGCAGTCCCACCAGCAATGTACAAGTGTACCCTTTTCCCCACATCCTCGCCAGCACTTGTTGTTTGACTTCATAATGGCTACCAATCTTACTGGAGTGAGATGGTATCTTAGGGTGGTTTTGATTTTGATCTTAGTGGTATTGATTTGATGTGGGAATCCAATCTAGTATTTGCCCCCAATTTGTATCCTGTTTTTCTTTAAGATCTCTTGCTCTTTTTTTTTTTTTTTTTTTTTTTTTTTTTTTTTTTTTTT